>NC_134507.1:35219710-35519710 GCF_027942865.1 Odontesthes bonariensis | reverse complement strand
TATGTGTGCCTCAAAGAAACAGTTCCTGTTCAAAAACTATGAGTCATATAAAAAATGCTTGAAGCAGGAGTGCCAGAAGGGACGGCAGAAGCCACTGGTGTAAGTTTTATTCTGCTCCTGTGTACAGTATTTTTTTATTGCCAGATTTAAAAACAGACTTCACATTGATTTGATAAGGAGATGAGGTGACCTGGTTGTAATGGCCGTCAATGGCAGCCCGAGTGGTCGTTCTCTCTGCTCAATGGTCATTTGAGAGAAAACTTTGAGGTCAAGCACAATGACAGGTAAATTGGGTGAAAGAGGACAAAAATACCTACATTTTGAAGTATAATTTGTCTAGGTGCAGCAGACATTTTGGATATGAGAGAAGTTTATTTAAGTTATTTTGGTATTAATTTCGAGCTTGTCAAGATAGAGTGTGAGACCCCAGGACAGCAGAGTGAGAGGAGTCCTGATTTTTCCTAAAACTGAAACTGCCATTATGTCAAAGCTATAAAACATATCAACAAACCATTTAGTTCAGTTAAAGCCGGGCCTTTCCTGTCCTGTTTAAACTTTGAATGATGTCTGATTTAAACTGTGTTTTCATTACTGAGCTGTTCTCATTCATCTGATGACACTCCTTAACTGTCACTGTTGAGAATGAGATTAAAATCCCTAAAATTATTTATAGTTTAGATAGAAATTTTTAGAAATGGTTGTTTTTAATGTTCCTTGTGAGGATGTAGAGTCATTGCTGTGGGGAGGGAGTTTGTCCAAGCTTGGGGTTGAGTTTATGTCTGAAATCATGGGGGATGGATGGTGACGTCAGCGTCCTTTTGTCTTTCAGATCAGTGCAACTGATTCAGGTCTTTGGCTGCATGGATGTGATTATCATGCAGGAGTCTTTAGGTCAGTTTGTAATCTGTCTGAAGCCTCAGTTGAAAGAAACAGTCGTTAGCAGAGATGTTTCTCAGAGTACAGCTGTTTATCTTCTATCACCGCCTGGAACCTCCACTTTGTCTTCTACACCTTTGTCTGTCCCCACACAGGTTACATTTCAAACCTCAACCATCTGAGCTGTGAAACATCTTCTGCTTCAGATACTGATCAAAGATAGAAGTTCTGAAATGATCTCCCACTCCTCCATTGTAAATATACTGAAATCCCTGCGGTGGTTTAGCGTTCAGTTTTTTTTGGCATCAGATGGACTATGATATTGTCAAAGTAGAGTCACATTATTTGAGGTTAATATATTAAAAAAACTGATTCTTGTCATATTAAAAAGATTCTTGAACCGTGAGTGCCAGAAGGGATAGCAAAAGCCACTGGTGTAAGTTTTATTCTGCTCCTATGTATGGTATTTTTTTTATGTCAGTTTTAAAAACAGCGTTCACATTGATTTGATAAGGAGATGAGTTTACATGGCTATAATGGCCCTCAATGGCAGCCCGAGTGGTCGTTCTCTGCTTTCGGAGGTCATTTGAGAGAAAACTTTGAGCCAAGCACAATAAAGGTGACATTTGGTGAAAGAGGACAAAAATACCTACATTTTTAAGTATAATTTGTCTAGGTGCAGCAGACATTTTGGATGTGAAAAAAGTCTGTTTGAGTTATTTTGGTATTAATTTTGAGCTTGTCAAAATAGAGTATGAGACCCCAGGATAGCAGAGTGAGAGGAGTCCTGATTTTTCCTAAAACTTAAACTGCCATTGTGTCAAAGCTATAAAATATATCAACAAACCCCTTAGCTCAATTAAAGTTGAGTCTTTCCTGGCCTGTTTAAACTTCGAATGATATCGCTATGATGAATTATGGCTGAGTTATGAGGCCTCCAAACAGGGCTACTTTTGTCGCATTATTTATTCATTTTAATGCATTTCCAATGGGCCAAAATTCACAGTATTTCCCAATTTTCCGGGAATCAGTTTGAGTAATGAGAGAGAAAAGTCATAGCACACTAATCCCTATCGGTGGACATGCAGAGATGTGCTTTTTATCCTGGTCGGACCAACCGCGCGGGACTAGTTCCTTGCCGAAATTCGTTACGGAAACAGGAGAATAATAAGTTTGCACAATAGTAATATGTGTGCCTTGATGCCTTTGGCATTGGCACCCATAATAATTGTATTTATTTTCACTGAGGCTTGTGTAAACCAAAGACTGTATATAGTTTAAACTGGGTTTTCATTACTGAGCTTATCTCATTCATCTGATGACACTCCTTAACTGTCACTGTTGAGAATGAGATTAAAATCCCTCAAATTAATTATAGTTTAGAAAGAAATTGTCAGAAATAGTTGTTTTTAATGTTCCTCATAAGAATGTAGAGTCATTGCTGTGGTGAAAAAGTTTGTCCAAGTTTGGGGTTGAGTTAATGTCTGAAAACATGGGGGATGGATGGTGACATCAGCGTCCTTTTGTCTTTCAAATCAGTGCAACTTCTTCAGGTCTTTGGCTGCATGGATGTGATTATCATGCAGGAGTCTTTAGGTCAGTTTGTGATCTGTCTGAAGCCTCAGTTGAAAGAAACAGTCGTTAGCAGAGATGTTTCTCAGAGTACAGCTGTTTATCTTCTATCACCACCTGGAACCTCCACTTTTTGTCTTCTACACCTTTGTCTGTCCCCACACAGGTTACATTTCAAACCTCAACCATCTGAGCTGTGAAACATCTTCTGCTTCAGATACTCATCACAGACATAAGTTCTGACAGGATCTCCCACTCCTCCATTATAAATATACTGAAATCCCTGCAGTGGTTTAGAGTTCAGATTTTTTTTGGCATCAGATGGACCGTGACATTGTCAAAGTAGAGTCACATTATTTGAGGTTGATATATTAAAGCCAATTTTTCTCTCACATTCATCCCTCTGTCTAGATAAAAATGATGCTTTTCTCCACCTAATAACTGAGTTTATCAGAGGCACTCATCAGAGATAAAAGTGATCCTGCCTCCTCCGTTTGAATGCCCCCACTGACCAGGATGCATATAGACTTAGCTGCATATCAGCATGATCCTAAAATAAAGACTTTATCAGCACCTCAGACTGCCGCCTAACATGAAATGTTATGAGCAACACATAAATCACTGATCACACTGATCTGCTCATCTGGGTTTTCTCTCTTCTGAACGGATGTTTGCTGTGAAGGTTTTTGTTGTTTCCTGCCAACTGAAAAAGGCTGGAAAAGAAGTCATTCTGCTGTTTATATTGTTTGTGTTTTCAGTGTGAACAAGAGTGGACAAAAAACCACAGGAAATCCATCTTGAGATGCTGCTTCTTATATACACACTGACAAAGAGACAAAGAGTGTTTCTATCAGGCTCAATCTGAAGACTCCAGTCACTATACAGAGCTCCACAAATAGATGATGACCAAACATGTCTGATGCAGTCTTAAGAAACCTTTAATCGGTAATATCTACATGTGAGTTAAGAGCTAATATTTGACTCTTCTCTGAACTCTGTTCCAGCCAGCCAGGAGTACAGAAGGTTTGCAGGTTATACAGTCTGTGGTTTACACAAGCCTCAGTGAAAATGAATACAATTACTATTGGTGCCAATGCCAAAGGCATCAAGGAACACATATTACTATTGTGCATACTTATTATTCTCCCGTTTACGTCACGAATTTCGGCAAGGAACTAGTCCCGCGCGGTTGGTCCGACCGGGATAAAACACATATCTCCACATGTCCACCACTAGGGACTGGTGTGCTTTGAATTTTCCTTCTCATTACTCAAACTGATTCCAGCAAAATTGTGAAATGCTGTGAATTTTGGCCCATTGGAAATGCATTAGAATTCATATATAATGGGACAAAGGTAGCCCTATTTGGAGGCCTCACAACTCAGCCGTAGTTAATCATAGAGACATCATTCAAAGTTTAAACAGGACAGGAAAGGCCCGGCCTTGACTGAAGTAAATGGTTTGTTGATATGTTTTATAGCTTTGACATAATGGCAGTTTAAGTTTCAGGAAAAATCAGGACTCCTCTCACTCTCCTGTCCTGGGGTCTCACAATCTATCTTGACAAGCTCGAAATTAATACCAAAATAACTCAAATAAACTTCTCTCATATCCAAAATGTCTGCTGCAACTAGATAAAATATACTTCACAATGTAGGTATTTTTGTCCTCTTTCACCAAATATTCCCTCATTGTGCTTGGCCTCACGGTTTTCTCTCAAATGAACTCTGTTCATCTGTTTTAACAGGTTTATGCCAGCCACTGTGTTACGTCTACTCACAATACAATATGACAATAACATGACAGCCTCTGTCTCTCAGCGGGTTGTAGCTTCATTGGCATCCATCAAAATTTCTACAGAAATTTTGTAGTTCTTTCTATCACTGCCCAGTTTGTGACCATATGTATTTGGCAGAAACTTTTATCCAAAGCAACTTACAGGTAGGGTAAGGGGGTCTTTCCTAAGGACCCCAACTGGAGGTATTACCTTTCATGTAGGGGATTTGAGCCCAGGTCACCTACAATAAAGGAGGGAGGGACTGAATGGCTTTTAACATTGTGTGAGTTACACCATCTACTTTTGTCTGAACTACATGTATAAGCTTATACGCTGAGGGTCGTTACAGTCACATGTGTCACTGAATACCCACCAATCTGCATGTCGTTAGTGTCTTTATCACCTCCGAATTGTCTACCTGCCTGACAGAGTGAGTTTTGGTCACAGAATCCAAGGTGAGAATGATTGTCAAACTGCCTCTGGAGGAGAGACAATGCTGCATTGTAGGTGCTGGGAAGGTGAAACCTGAGACCACCTCCTCTGTTCACCGATGTTTTTTCCAGTTTTACATAGATGGCTTCTTTGATTCCTCTCTCAAACTACCTGTCTTCTCTGTCTAGAATGTGGACATTACTGTCCTCAAAAGAGTGTCCCTTCTCCTTGAGATGAAGGTGCACTGCTGAGAACTTCTTCCTTTTATTTTTATTTTTTTGTAAACTTTAACTTTATCAATAAGTGGCAGATTAAACAGCACAGTTACCTCTCCATCTGCAGCCTCCAAAGTCGACTGAAACTGAGGAGTCAGCTGGAAACTCCACCTTACTGTTACCTGCTCCACCCAAACTCGTACCTATGACGACCCTTAAACAATACGTGGAACAGAACAACGAGAGTTCATGTTTCATTTCATGCACTTGAATGCATCAGTCAGAAGATTTAGGTGAGCTTATCAACAGAAGATCATGATTTATAAATATCAACCTCTGATTATATAAATATAAATGAAAAGCATGAAAATATTCAGAAACATTTACATTTCCTGTACAGCTGCCTGCTAAACGTATCTAACAATGTTGGTCTGATAGATGCAGAGAAAACAGATTTTCTTCATGTTCAACTTTCAGTGGAAGGTTAATGAATGAATCTTTCCCTTCAACAGGAAATAAATAAGAATAATGTAACAAGCCCTTGAACAATCCTGACTTTACTGCAGGATTAAGGTGAAACCAGCACTGTCCCTTTCAGTGAAGGAAACTTCCTTGTTCCCTCCCCAAACTGATCTGAAGGTGGGAGGATGTGTGAAACCATTGTGTGACAGTAGAGGAGCTCTTAAGTGAAGATCAGCTGCAATAAAAGGAGGTGGAATTTCTTTTGTAAGACAGCACAGACGGTGTTTCTGCTCTGAGAGTCACACACTGCTCTGCCAAATGGAGGAAATAGCAAAGAAAATGGTTAAACTGGACCTGGAAAGCTTCTCTTGTTTGATCTGTCTGGATGTGCCGAAGGAGCCGGTGACTATTCCCTGTGGACACAGCTACTGCATGAACTGTATTAAAGGCTACTGGAATGGAAAGAATAAGAGGGGAATTCACAGCTGCCCTCAATGCATGAATACTTTCACACCAAGACCTATTCTGGAGAAAAGCACCATGTTAGCTGATTTAGTGGAGCAGCTGAAGAAGACTGGACTCCAAGCTGCTCCTGCTGATCTCTGCTATGCTGGAGCTGAAGATGTGGCCTGTGATTTCTGCTCTGGAAGAAAGATGAAAGCCATCAAGTCCTGTTTATTCTGTCTGGCCTCTTACTGTAAGGAACACCTTCAGCCTCATTATGATGTGGCTCCATTCAGGAAACACAAGCTGGTGGAGCCCTCCAAGAAGCTCAAGGAGAACATCTGCTCTGTTCATGATGAGGTGATGAAGATGTTCTGCCGTACTGATCAGAAGTCTATCTGTTATCTCTGCTCTGTGGATGAACATAAAGGCCACGACACAGTGTCAGCTGCAGCAGAAAGGACTGAGAGGCAGAGAGAGCTGGAGGGGAGTCGACAACAGATCCAGCAGAGAATCCAGGACAGAGAGAAAGATGTGAAGCTGCTTCAGCAGGAGGTGGAGGCCATCAATCAGTCTGCTGATAAAACAGTGGAGGACAGCCAGAAGATCTTCACTGAGCTGATCCGTCTCCTCCAGAAAAGAAACTCTGATGTGAAGCAGCAGATCAGATCCCAGCAGGAAGCTGAAGGGAGTCGAGTCAAAGAGCTTCAGGAGAAGCTGGAGCAGGAGATCACTGAGCTGAAGAGGAAAGATGCTGAGCTGAAGCAGCTCTCACACACAGAGGATCACAGCCAGTTTCTGCACAACTACCCCTCAGTGTCAGCACTTAGTGAGTCTACACACTCACCCAGCATCAATATCCGTCCTCTGAGGCACTTTGAGGATGTGATATCATGTTTAGGAAATAAAATACACTTTTGGGGGGAAAAACTTGGCCAATAAGACCAGGAGCTCCTGACCTGTCTCATACATTTCAGTAAGACCTCGGGAAATTGTACCAAAAAGGGCAAAACATGTCTCCTTTAAAGGACCAATAAGAGCTACATCTCAGACTCTGCAGGCCTCAGTTAACTTGTTAAATGTGTGAGTGGGTCGGTGTGAAAACTCAACATCTAGGATGTTGTTTCCAGCTTCTACGTTTAACTGAAATAGAAAATCTGAGAATTACAACAATTTGGGTAGAGCTATTTTACAACAGTAAAATATTTGGCAGTGACTAAGTGCCTTTAGCACAGACAGGAGGGTGGAGGTGAGAGGAGACAATGAGGCTGATACCAGACCAACCAGATGAGCCTCCAGCGTCCACCTGTCCTGATAGTCCCTCACAAGCAGCTGTCTGTTGTTTAGCTCGTTAAGCTTTGATTGGTCTGGGCTGCTCTGTGGCATTATTTATAAACCTTCACCCTTGCTGTTTCCTCTCATAGCTTGTTTTCACCATGACAGCTGCTGGGTTCTTCCTGAGGTATAAGCACAAGCTGCCTTTTACAGTTTTTGTTTGATTGATTGGAAACAGTGGTTAATATTGCATTCTTACTCTTTGTTGTACATAATTTCAGGGTTTCTCTCTTTGCCTTGTTGACTGCTGCTACATGGGGTTTTCCCACTAAAGGTGTGCTATCATCTGTTGTGGTAAAATATTACATGCTTGCTTGAATCAGCTTCTGCTAAACTTGTTCTCATGCACCCAGGTTCAAAATCAGCAGGCCAGAGCAGCAGCGGCACAAGAGCTGCAGGTAATTTTGGCTCTTACCAGGGAGCAGCCGCTGGCCGCCCGGTGACCGTGCCCAACGCTGCTTCCAGTAACACTTATATGGTGACACCTGTGCTGGTCTCTGGTCAAAGTCAACCTGTTCTTCAGGCTGACCCAAGACTCAGCAGCTATGGCTCATTTGTGCCAACTCAACTGGTTGTCCAAGCTCCCGGTTTTGTCCAAGCTCCCGGCCTTGTCCAAGGTGCTCTTCAGGCAGACTCAAGATTCGGCAGCTCTGGCTCCGTTATGCCCGTGCAAATGGCTGTGCAAGCTTCTGGTGTCCCACAGGCTGTTCAGACGGGTCAAGCATTGAGCAGCTTTAGCTCTGGCCTGCCTGCAACAGGATACTCTACTGTCACTTATGTGCCTGTTGATGTAGGATCTGACGCTGGCGCTCTGCAACCTGGAGCTGCCCAACCTGGACCACAAGGTAAATCTTCTGGAGTGTAGATGGCCCAAAATATGTTTGGAAGCCTAAAGGTGTCTATGCGTTTTCATGTTGCCACTACCAAATCTTGCCGCTCTCTATTATGAAGCAGAAACCTGCCGTGTTTCGATGTCAAGACTGTGCTATCAGAGCTTCTGCTGTGAAAAGGACTAATTGTGAAATGTCTCCACACAGAAACCCAGTGGGCTATTGCTCCCTCAGTCTTTGAGGATGCGTCAGCCCAAGCCCTCAGCCTCACTGACGTTCTCCCTGCAGCCCCTCTGTCACCACCTGGCCCTGTCCTCCAGTCAGGGGAGACCTCCAGTGTCACAAAGGAAGCTGAACTCGGGAATTACCAGCAGCAGACGGAGGAATTCGGCTACCCGGATGACCGCCAAGGGTCTGGACCGGGATCCGCAACCGTACTGGTGCCACGCTTTGGTGTGGGTGGCTCTCCTGACTTTGACTACAGGCTTTTGTATGGCTTGTACCCCTCTGGAACCTACAGCACCTTCAGCCAGCAGCATGAGAAGGGCAAAGACTACTTTCAGGATGTCCACTACTTGAAGGAGCATATTACTGACAGCCATGGTTCTGGGCAGCAGAAAAAGTTCATCCCAAGTGCCCGCTAGAGCTGAACATGATGTGCAGAGGGTATGTTGAGAGTGGTACCTGCAAATGTATTTATCTCAATGCTTGAACTAATCTGGTTCTGTTTCAGATTGGAAGGCTGAATCCAACGTTCTAAGAAGATTCTTTTTAGTCTTTGAATAAAATCTTATGAAATGATCTAGCTTCAGAATGATTAAGGGAAACAATGTCCTGTGTACACCATCTGGGTTCAAGGCAAATGGCAGGCATCACTTGTCATATTTGACTCGGACGTTCTGCTTTTGGTTTCAAATATGGCTTCTCAAAGCTCTGCATCTTGAGAGGAATTGCTATGAAGGGGTTAAATAGTTGCACCCTTTGCTCAATTGACTACAGCATCCTTTAATTTAATTTCCCTCTGGGATTAAAGTATTTTTAATTGAATTTACAGCCATTTCTCTACACCTGTACATGGCAGCCAGACACAACCCCTTCTATAGATTGCTGAGTGCACGGTAGCTAACCTGAAGGCTTGCCAAACATTGTGCTTGAAATACTTGGCTGGATACTCCTTGTATATTCTTCTGCAGTTAAGCCACAGCCCTATCTTTGGCAGTCTTGTCATGACCTTGTCTGGGTTTTTTTTTTTTTTTTTCCCCAAACCCTGCAGATGGAATGCTGAAGTAATGGCTAGCCAGTGGATGATGAACACTTTTTTTTTTTTTTTTTTTTTTTTTTCTCTGGGTATCCCTATACTAGCGCTGTCAAATGATTGACTATTCCTTTTAAAACAATTTATTCATACATCTGTATTGGCGCGTTGTCAATGACACGCATGCACATCGGGGGGGCTTTCAAACTGCCAGGCAACGGCAGCTTTGCGTCAATAACGGGACAAACCGACTTCACTACTTGTCTAGGTAGTTTAAACATAACAATTTGTTTCATGTTATACCAAGTCCATTTGGGTGAACATTTTCAAGAATTAACCTCATGTTGCTGGTGGTCGAGCTCATAAGCTCACTGTAGCTTGTATACAAGTTTGTCTCGGCTCCAAAATTTTTCCATCAACTGACAAATCTGAAGTACTTCCAGATGGGGCTTTATATATTTTTGGGAGTTAAAATCACTTTCTTTGTGCCTGTGGTTGGGTTCTGAACTTTCTGCCATCTTCATGTGAATCAACTTTCAGCAGTGACGCTGTGCCAGACAGTGCGACTCCTGTGACCTGTCCATGACCCCGTCATGCAGTGTGCCGACTCAAGGCAGACGGCGGCTGCACAGATGTGTTTTTCCACATTCGAATATTAATTTTCACCTTCAAATGTCTGTTTTTAAAACCTATTCAAATTTGGAATATTCTTTGACAACCCTACCCTGTACCACTCTACTATTGTGCTTTAATAGGCAACTTGTTGCCTTTCCACTCTGTAATGGCAGGTTCTGCAGTTGTGCCAGAACATGCCTATTGATGTTGCATCCTCTGAATTTACAACTTCTAAATGGGAAGTCAAATTTACTAGTTGGTATCCTGGGTAAGCTTTATCCAGTCCTTGTACAGTTGGAAGTGTACATGGTAGTGTTGCACGGTATACCGGTACTGACGAAGTATCGCGGTACTGAGGCATTTAAAACGGTACGGTACGGGATTTGGAAAGTACCGGTACTTGCAACAACGCGGGAAATTCATCACGTAACATCGCGTTGTAACTTGGATACAACTGAGAGGAGCAGGAGAGAAGAATGGCTGCTGCACCACCTGTCACTCCCCTGGTTGACAAACTAGTTTCCCCTCTTATAAAACATTCACTTTTAAATTTAACAACCTGTGCCAGGACAAGGACAGCCACGGCTCGCTTCTGATAGGGTCCAAACTCGCCGACAACATGAAAAGCTGCCTCTGTGCAGTGCAGAAAACACAGCCGAAGCACACTCCCCGCTACGTCTTTTGGAATCCCCACCCCCGACTTCTTCAAACAAACCAGCGTGAAGGAGGGTATTCCCAATGACGTAGCGGGGAGTGTGCTTCGGCTGTGTTTTCCGCACTGGAAACTAGTTCCCAAACCGACATGAGCAAACCTTCCGTGTAGATTTACACAGTCATTTGCACTCGATGTGAAAGTACACCACTCACACAGTAATTAGAAGGTAAATCAAGTAAATTAATTCACGTTGGGCGAAATATTTCGATTGGCAACGCTGGTGTAGCGTTACCGGGTATTTATATACCTATTAAATATAAGGATTTATGAGATGTTCTTACAGTCTCAAATAAACCTTACCTCGAATTCAGGGGCACCACCAACCTAGGTTTTGACTTAATTTAAGTCACAGTCAGGTCGGAAAACTGTTCGAAATCTTACGATCCTGGTGTTAAATTAATATTCAATTAATATTCAGTCTCATATCTCGCTACTTTCGTGAAGTTCTCGTTTGGTTGGACAGACATTACGTAAAGAAAGCATACGACACAATCTGTGATTATAACATATATATAGATATATGAGCTGTTTATTACAATGATATGATCTTAGACATGAACCTTTAAACAAACAGGAGATGCATTGAATATGGGTGATTATATAAAACACTTAGTGAATATAAAATAAAATATGGGGAATGGGAAGATACTGGATTTATTCAAATAGTTTGGGTTGGCTGACTATTTGAATCTAAATACTGTACTGACATTTCGGATTAATTTATCATTCTGTGAAAGCCTCGAGACATCCATCAAACCCACTTTAAGGTGAAAACGGGTCGGTCTTACTGTGCTGAAGTTCTGTTCAGTCGGTTCGGACCAAGGCAGCGGCCACGCGGGGTCCGAGGGGACTTCTCTTCCGCTCTCTGGGCCTTCCTGGCTGTGGTGGCTGACCTTTTTAGCTTCTCAGTTGCTTCTTTCACCGGGAAACGGGGACGATGATGTCGAGGGCTTTACTGTGGGATGATCAAATCCATCGTTGTGTCAGAGTTGGTCCGTTGCTGCTTTCTCTGATGAAGTGAACTTAAGTTCACAGAAGATTAATAAAAGGTTGCTTGGAGTTGGCTTTCTTGGTAGGAAAAGGTGATGATGGCGTGAAACAGCGGAGGTTAGGACGTGCGACGTAGAAAGACGTGGATGGCGAGGGACGAACACAAACACGTAAAACGTGCATCTTCAGAGTATTTCAATCTGTTTCTTTGTTCGGATCTTTCTTTCTCGTCTCCGGGGTCTCACTGGGTTCTGGAGGGTCTCCTCCGGTCGTCCGCTGCATCGTTATCCACACGTCCTTCCGCTCTCTCCTGAGATTATGGGAAAACTCCCAAACTCCGGCGAGCTCTTCTCTTCTGCTTAAACCATCTCTAAAAGTCTATGAGCAGCTGTTCTCTGCTCAAATCTTCTTCTGAAACTCTGGGTTGGAACCCTTCTGGAACAAGAGCCAGAGCACAAGAGCGCAAGCGCCTGAAGCGAGCCAGCAAAACGAGAGAGCGTGTGTTTTCCGCTGTTCCGGGTTTTGACTCTCGGAGGCGGGGCTTACACTACTTTTTCAGCCAATGACATGCTTGAACTGTGTGCATGTCTGTGTAAGGTGATCTGTGCTAGGGGGATTTCTGGATGAGACAAAGAACTCTGTGTTTCTCCATTACTCCCGTCTCATAGAACATTTGTCTCGTTGATTCTGAAAACACCACATCTTGTTAAGATATGCAGATTAAAGATATAACATAGACTTGTAATATAAAGACATCAAAATAACACACATGATAAAGACAATTATGACTTTCAAAATTCAGGTGAATATCTATGAAATCGTGACAAATGAATAGTGAATTACACAATGCTAATTTCTGTGTTAACAATGGGGACACTAAACAAATACCAAATAGATACCGAAGGGACATCGTTAGAAGTTACTAGTTGCATAATTGTCCATTTTACTGAGTCCTCTGGGATTTAAATGTTCAACTAATCAACACTGCAGACCACTAGGGGGCAATGTGGTTCCATCAGGCAGGTTGGGCATTTTCCACCAAAATCAGTTCTTTGTCAATATTTAAGCCAGAATCGTACAAATTGTCTCTATATGCGTCTTGTGATCAAGCTGGAAACCTGAAAGAAATTGTACACGGTTATCAAACACATTTAATATAGTTTTAAGGTTCGACTAAAAGTGAGTCTTCTCAGTTCATGTGTAGCCATCTGGTCGGTCTGATCTGTTAAAGTGTCAACTTTCGAGTTATGGTCTAGATAAGATAGTAAGTCTCCCACTTTTCCAAGAGTGAGTTCGACTCCCCAAAAGCTCTTAAGGGTGTTGTAAATTAGGCAGTTTCTGTCTCTTTTTCCTTTGTGGAAAGAAAATGAAGATCTGGTTTATATCCACATACGTAAACATCCCCCACAGGAATGTTGGTTTTGTCAAAGTTTGAAAAACTCTTAATCCACACGGCACTGTGACTGCTACACTGGCGACGCTAGCATGTATGTATTACGCGCAACCAAGCAGTGGTCAGTGCTGTGAGATTCGGACAATGCCTGGTTCGCCAGGAAAACGCTCCCACACACTTATTTATGTCTCGGGAATGCGGGGATACACTTAATTTGGCCTGGGGGTGGCATATCCCTTTAAGTGGGCTGCGTTGCTAGGTTTAACAGAGCCCCCTATAGGAAACACCATTAAGCCTTAATTAATACTTAATAAAAGTACTTGCTGTGCAGTATTCGCCATATGTTATTTGACGCTTCAGCGTCAAGCCAGATTTTAATGTTGATTTTAATGTTGATTGTTGTTGATATTGCTCATGTTGGGGGTGGTGGGGGGGTAGTATGTGTGCAGTGTGGTTGTCGGTGTGATGTTGTGTGTGAGTTTATGAATTGAATTGATTTTATTACTGATTTTATTATGTAAAGCACTTTGTGTTGCTTTTTTCTTTAGTATGAAAGGTGCTATATAAATAAAGTTTGATTTGAAAAAATGTTATTGTTACCATACTGTTATAAGCTACTATGCGAGTGCGAGCCACCAATTAAAGGTTGAGGAGCCGCATAATGAGTAGCTCTGCTTTAGCCTATCCCTGCTGCCAATTGAAAAAGAGTCAGGGTACACCCTGGACAGCTCTCCAGTCCACTCAGCAAAAGGTCTAATAATTTCCACACTTCCATTCACTGGGACTCTGCTAGAACTGTTTGGAGACTTTTGAGAGGGCCGTATCAGAGAGCTTACTGTGGGAGAGTACTTTGAAAGTTTTGTGCCAACTATTGCTAGTTTAATAGAAAGTGATCTGAATCAAAGGAGTTAAAATATTTTGCAAATTGATCATGTAGCTTTGCACTCGAGGGAATTTGAAAATGCATCTTCCACATGTGGTAGAACTCAGGAAGACAAAAGTGGGAGATATTTAAGTCTTGTGTAGGATGAAAACCAACATGGGAAGATGTGACGATGCCACGTTAAGGACCGAGTCTGTATGAAGCACAGTGTCATAAGCCCTCCAGCTGGTGTCCCAGGTGAGATGAATAAAGGCGGCACACACAGAGGGCAAGTTGAGACAAAGTTGGTTAAGAGGGCTGTATGGCTCTGATGAGGCACACAGAAGATACCAAGTGGTGCCAAGCAGAGGAGGGGCAAGGCTACGAAGCATAGGCTAATGAGGCACATGCAATAAAAGCTTGGAAAAGGCCAGCGAGTGCAGATTTAACTGAGGCACCTTCATTGTGCACGGTCAATCAGGGCCACTGTATTGAGCTTCATAAAGTTATTTTGGTCTGGGTAATGCAATTCAACCATGAGGAGAAGGAAACATGTAGTGGTAGACTTTAAAGCAGAAGTATTCAGTTTGCCTTTCAAAAGCAGAGTCAGCCTCAGTGGGTGTGGTGAAGACTCAAATCCTCTATGAAGTGAAAACAAACCTTGAGATCAAGTATTCAATCCACAGACCACGTATTATTGGTCAAGTTTATTTTGCCAGAGCTCAGCCACATGTTGGAATCTCCATGGAAGTGTCCATGAGAGTCACCTGCAGAAAGCAGAAGGGGTCAGTATTGATACAGGAGTCTCAATACCTCAGACACTAGTCCAGCTTTACCTTAGTAAAACTTCTGCCCTTTAGACCCAGTCTTGGCATCAAAGTGGTCAAAGGCATCCTGGGAGTATTTGGCGTACGAACTGGAGTCGCGGGCTCGTTGGTAGCCACTGCTGGACTGGACGACGTGGGATGAAGGGTATACAGTGCGCATCTCAGATGTGTCCTTAGGGACCTGGTCGGAGGTCCAGGCAGACTGTGGGAAAGAACGGTCGAGCTTCAAGTTCATTAGGGCAGCAAGGAAACGGGCAAAGTCTGCGTCCTGCGCAGTAAAGCCAGCATTAGACCCAGAGGAGCCGCTGCTGCCGTAGCCAGAGCCAGAGGAGACGCCGCTGCCGTAGCCAGAGCCAGAGGAGTCGCCGCTGCCGTAGCCAGAGCCAGAGGAGTCGCCGCTGCCGTAGCCAGAGCCAGAGGAGTCGCCGCTGCCGTAGCCAGAGCCAGAGGAGCTACTACCAGAGGATCCACTGTTTTGACCTGAGCCCAGAAATTAGTTGAGCAAAGTATGACAGCATGGCTAGTCGTGCTTTCAGTAGCCTCTGTATCACTGCCAATATGTTTAGTAACAAGAAACAAAGCTAAAGGAGCATCTGCAGTTCAAGTGGGTCATTAAACCTGAAGTCTGATATATTGGAAGATTGGTGCTGCATGATTAATATAGTTGCAGACCCTCTTCTCTCTCATTCCTAAACAACTTCCCATGTTGGCTGCCTTTATATAAACTGCACCTAAATGTTGATATACTTGCTTTTCTGGGGGGGATAACATGTTCCAATGCTGAAGAGCAGGACACAAAGCCAGGAAATCCTGTTTGGATTTCAAAAGAAAAGAGAGAAACTTTAGTATATAGGAGAACAAAAACCTAAACCATTAAACATGAAGACTCACCTGAAGAAAACCTTAAACAACATGTTGAACAAGACAAAACAGCAGCAACACAATTCAGATAAAACTGGTCCAAAACAGCAATCTAGTGACTGCTGTTGAGAGAAGATTTGTGCTGTAGCTCATCTGAGGCTGCAGCTGACTTTATATTGGTGCTCTACCTGCTCTAATTACACTCATAAACCTCACCTGGGACCCAGTCAGATCGTGCTGCATTCAATTCAGCTCTGAAAATGAACACTTCTGACATCCCATTTAAAAAGGTTTGTTGCAACATGTAAGGAATGAACATGGGATGTTTTAAAGAAGGTGAATTCCGCTTGGTCAGATACGGTGTTAAACATCTGGACCAAAGTCCTGCAGATCATTGTGGGCCCCTAATCTCTGGCTGGGGAGTGTGAGGGGAGTGACAGAGATTTGGTGTGAAGGACTCCAGGTTATAACCTCGGTTCTAATACGTCACAAAGTCGTCACAGTCATGAAATTGGGGTCCAGCACATCACATGTCCACTTCACTAGTGGGAGCTGTTAGTTGGGTTTCAAGGGGAAAAAAGTGAGCTCAGCGTGACATAAGACTGGAGTCTTAGTAAGTTAACCTGCTGAGTTCTGGAAATAACTCTAAAATAATGTTGACTCCTTGGCAGGAATAAGGAGCTCTGCAGCTCTCTCATGCAGAGGATCTAGAAGCATGGATGTGTTTGGAACATAGCAGAGGGTGGATTCTTACTAAAGTCACGCTAACTGCCTTCTGCGCACTCTGAGATGTTTAAAGCTCAGATTAATATCTGAGCTGAGATGTAGAAACGTGAGACAACATGATGCAGAGCTGCTATTTTATTAAGTGATATGGAGGAGATCCTAGATTTATTTCAGATGAACTTGATTAAACAGGACATAACGGAGGTTAAATGTTTAAAGCACCTTGTGCCATCATTTTGTTCATATCTGGAAGTGTTTCTCAAATTTGTCTAGATGATTTCTGTGGATTTCCATCATTCCTCCTGTAAACTTGTTGCCTTGTGAGAACAACCACAGACTCCCTGTGACACAGCAAACTTCCAACATGGGAAATGTGACATTTGAGCACTTTATAGTCTGTAGGTGACTGTTTTCTGTTCTTTGTACTGTGGAGGCTTTAGCAGCCATTAGTGAGGTGGAACTGTACTGAAAATACACTGAAGTTAAAGTTACATTTTTAACTCATTTAAAAGGGAAAATATGTATATTTGAATAATGCTCTTTTTTAATATGGGTCTAAGTTTCTGAGAAAGTCTTTTTTACTGTAAAATGTTGACTGTCACACCTGAACTTCATATTTATTTATGAAAATGAGAATATTTATATCCCCAGGTTGTTTTAATTCTGAAAACTAACATTTGTTACAGTAGTTCACATCATCTGTCCTCATAATTACTTTCATAAAATCCAACAAAGACCAGACTTTATCATGTTCATATTTAAACTGCAACCTGCAGGTTTACAATGTGAGTGACTTAAAGTGTCGAAACAAGTCCACAGAGGTTTTATCCTTATTATATGTCAGTATATGTTGACCATTTGCAAGTAGTCCCCACAGGCAGTGTCCTTGCTGTAGGGACGACCAGGTAAGACATCTGATTCTCACATATAGATGGACTATTTGCTGTTGCATAATGCCCAGTATTAATCAGACATGTTTGTTCATGTTCCAGACAGGATAGTGAATGCTTTTGTGCACAGTCCACTGTGTGGTTGTAAAGCTCACGACTTAAGGTGGGGTATGAGATGTTTTCTGGAGCATTTTTTATCATATTGTCTGAAAACCTCCTCACGACCCCATTGCACCCACTAAAATAGAATGTTTGGGAAAAAGAAAAAATATTTTAGTCCAATGCAGAGGGTGTAGCAAGAGGAAATGTCTGACCAATAGGAGTAATGATGAGTTACTTCTATTGGATTCTGACATGCCAATCAACCGTCAGCCCCCCTCACGTTCACAGACTCGTTCGTGTGTTTTAAAGGCGTGGGCTGAAGGGAGAGGCAAGGTTGTGTATTTTCAAAAATATAGCTTGCAGGAACCGTTTTTCCAAGATCTCATACCCCACCTTTTACTGAATATATTCCAACACCTGGCTCGCCTTCTTGCATCCAAATGTAGAACAAAATAGATCTTTGCCCCACCACCTGATCCAACTTACTTCCAGGTAGTGAGTAAGTGACAACATTGAGCCTATAAATTTTGTTGCCAAGCCACTTCACTAAAAGTAGCTGCCACATCTTTTGATTTGTGTAGCACAAGCTTCATTACAAGTATGCAGAGTACAAGACCTTTGCAACCACAGACGATATTATGAAGCCATCCTCGGTCATGGACTCGCAGAAACTACTGTCCAGGTTTCACATGGCCCCAGCATCTGATGGGTCTGCCCTTACCCAGAGCTGTAGGGTGAGGACTGCTACAGAGTGGAAAGGTTTCCCCCTCAGCACAATATGCAGCAGTGGAATCTTCTGATAGAGCTCAAGGCCACACCTTTACCCACTGCTGTCAGAGAGCTGCAGTTGGCTTTTCAGCCATTTTTACTTGGGAATGCATTCCAAGCTGAAGCCGTCAAGACCTTCACAAGCTCACCTTTGAGCAGATACTGTCCTTAAGTTAATGCCAACACCTTATTTATAGGATTAAGTCATGTCAACCTGTCAGACCCTCAACTATCCCCTCCAACCCACAACTGGATGACCCAGAGACAGCGAGGAGCCATTTGATGGAGCAACAAGGTATTCAAGTTAAAGCCATTTATTCAAGCGGTAGCAGCAGCGATGCCTCTAGAATATGCAGATCTGCAAGACAAAGAAAGTCAGTCACCTACCAGCAGCTACAGAGAGCACACATGCAGAGTAAAGTGAGCCTCACCAGAAAGATCCTCAGAAGCCGCTCTGAACTTGAACCTTGTGCTGAGATGTTTTGCCGTGGTCTGGCTCAGATTCTGTTGGGGTGTAGCGGAACTGGCTGAACAGCACACGCTTCTTGTTGTAGCGGGACCGAGATTTGTAAGCGTAGACTTGATCCTCGTCGGTCACAGGAGTGAAGACTGGCTCGTCCTCGCCGCTGGTGTCAGATGAAAGGCTCCAGCTCCCATCTTCAAACTGGTAATTGCTGCCAGGAGCTCCAGACTGACCTCCCTGAGCACCATGCTGCTGTGCTCCAGAACCACTGGTTCCAGTTTGTTTCTGATACGTTGGCTTAGATAGATCTTGCCCATAAACTGGATACATGGGTGAGCAAACAGATAATTAAGGTCAGCCTTCCATTTACACCCCGAGTCAATTCAAACTGCTTTTAGTTGCTGAGCTTTGATTGGGATCAGCTTACCGCTTTGTGCAGGAATGCAGGCGATGCTTCCAATCAGCACACAAGAAATCCACAAAACCCTGCAGAAACAGGGACATCTCATATCAAGTTCTGAGTACATTTAGAGACCAGTGGGGTCCAACCACCACCTCCCCTTAACATGCCCAGTCCTGTTGAGCTTAACTGTATATTCATAGTGTAATGCTGCGACCAAATGAGGTTCTGCTTGCCTCAGACATTTAAGGCAGCAGAGGTTCAGTGCCACCACTTAGAAGCACTGGGATAGACTAGAAGTTACTCACCTCATTCTGGTGCAATATAATTAAAGCTTGCCTGGGACCTGCTCCTGCCAAACTGCACTAACACAAAGTTCAGAGCCCTGTGACACTAAACTGAAGCTGCAGGAGCTGCTTTCATATGATCCTCAGTGCAGAGGGAACTGATTGCTCAGCGGTAACAGCTGCTGCTGAAAGGTGCAAGGCTGCAGTTAACTGGCAACAATGGACTCACATATGGAGCATATCAGTGTTATGTCAATAAATAGATAATAATCAGGACCTCTTGTGAGTATTATGTATTTTATTTACATGTATAAATATTAAATTATAAATATAAATGATCAAATATTCTGAACTGCTGATATACGTGATAATAATAACAATAACAATGGAAGTCGCTCTCAACACGTGAAATGCCTCTCATAGTTCATTATTAGGAGGCTAATTGATGAATAAACATCCTGCTGCTGAATATGTGTTTAAAAATAAATAAATCAGAAGGAAACCTGCAGAAGAAAGTCTTCTACCAGCTGTCTCTCTGTGTTTATTGGCATACAGCACGGTTAGTGAGATCCAGATCCATGTGGGCACTCAGGACGGATTTAAATAGCGACTCTGAATGGACGGTAAACCCGCACTGAAGGCCCAGTGAGCCAAAGCACGGCCGCCACTGAAACATATATTTGAAACCTGTCAATATGTTAACTTTGCGTGTTTACCTCTATAACTGGTGTTATATGTAAAACAGAGCACATGGTCAGTTAGCTTTTTAAAAATGTTCATTTTAAAGAAAACGATCAAAACAAGAGTTTTTCTGGAAGAGATTTAAATAAGTTCTGAATATGCATAGAAGAGAGGTTACATTTGAGTCTATTTTCTTTGTATGTAATGTACATAGATAATCCATGAGCCTAGTCAAGCGGTGAAGTTGTAAAGCAATGAGATGAAAAAAGTGATCAGAGCTTCATCCTCTGTGGCTGGTTGACTGTTAGAGCTTCCAGCTGCCTCTAACTCCCACACCTCAAAAAACAAATGTCCCTCACAGGGTAGACATCTCAGGTGATGTTCTGACTGGGATGGTTTATATAATCAATATGTAGAAGTGTTTGTGTCCTACACTGTGTACCTGGAACATACAATTATTGATCCATCACCTACTAACACTCTCATGCTCTCTCCTTCACAGTGACGGTGCTGCTGTCAACACAACTCATGATTAACTTCCGTCACAGAAATGGATGTTAATGACATGATCTTTATCCACAAGGACAATTCTTTCCAATTCTTAAAAAAATACAGTTATATTTACTTCTGCGCCCTGCATGTCTTTTGTTGAAACATCTGACGATCACCCTGTGACACACACACACACACACACACACACACACACACACACACACAGACACGAGGAAGTTAACCAGCTTGGGCTGCTGCTGATTGGTTGGCAGACACCTCTGTTTGGTTTTGGCTCTCAGTCTCCATGTTGCTGATCCTGGACCTGCTGAGATGTCCCAGGCCATTGTTGGCTTTGATCCTCATACATTTAACTTTTTCCTGAGAAAGGACAAGTTCCAAAAAGTCAAACAGGGACTGCCTTTGCATTTGACGTAGTCAAACTGCATGCACCTGGAGAACCCAGAAGGCTTACAGCACCTGGTATTCCCAGGCAGTCTCCCATCCAAGTATTAACCAGGCCCGACTCTGCTTAGCTTCTGAGAAATATTCAAAGTTTGCTTTGTTAGAAGACCCAGAGAGCAAAAATATCAGAATATTTGATGTAGCTATACGCACTATAATTAACAGGAATGTTTCACTATGACACTGGGACCTTACTGCAGCATTTTTCAGAGTGTGGTTGAAGATGTGAGGACCTACAGACTCAGTTGGACCATCTCTGAATTCTTCAGACTTTAATTGGAGTTTGGGTTGAAAAACTGCTGGAACTGGGATGGAGAGCCATCTGTCCTTGTTCACAAACTGCTGCAAAGTCTGTTGATCAGTTCACAGTCATCGTCTTAATAATAATCTCGCAGTGCAGAGTCTCTGTATGTTTCAGATTCCTTCCAGGTCACCCAGATAAAGGAAGAAATAAAGTCAGAGTTTCAGCTTGTGCTGCCTCTCAGGTGGAGTTTAGGTGTGAGGACAGAGCACAAAGAGGCTTGAAGTCAGAGAGCTTCTCAGTTTGGGACAGGAGGAGGAGATGCTGGTGAACATGGAGGATGAAGAAGCATCTCTGAGCTCCCGCTGAAATCAATTCCCTCGCTGAGCTGATCGATCAGCAAGTCTGTGAAGTCAGAGAAAACCTCAGAAGGAAACAAAGGAAGTGCTATGCTAAAATACCATCAGTTAAAGCTCTGTTTTAAATGATCCTCCTGCAGTCAGAGGCAGGATTATTCATATTCAGATCAACACCAAAATGTGAAAAATCAGAGGTCTTTCCACTCATTCACATATTTTAATATAATTTGAGATATCCTGATTAGGGCTGTGACTCAATTAAAATTTTTAATCGAGTTAACTACAGGCTTTGAAATTAATTAATCGAAATTAATCGCATTTTAATCGCATATACTTTATCCTTTAGAAAATTAACATTTTCATATCCCTATTTGAAATCTGAATGTAGCATGCATGAAAACACAGTATATAGAATCTTGGATGTTAAGCTGCGTTGGGCCCCCGTTAGCTTCCACGCTAGCTGCTACATGTTTAGCGTTGAGGTGATATTTGAGGCTTGATAAGCTGCGGTGATACGCAAATTCTATGTTGCATAATCTGCACACAACCACGCTCTTGTCGACGCTTCCATCCGTCTGTATTTAAAAAAAAAAATTAAAAAAAAAAAAAAAAAAAATGATCGCGTGCGATTAAAATGCGTTATTTTTTTTAACGCGCTAATATATGTGTAGTTAATTAATCGAAATTAACGCGCTAAAGTCCCAGCCCTAATTCTGATATATAACAGCACTGCTCAGAGCACTAAAAACTGTCAAAATCATCTAAAATTATTAACAATAATTCAACTCCACCAGTCTGGTCGCTTGTTTCTCTCTTCTGATTTTGCTGAAGACGGACACAGGATTTAGAGGATGTTTAAGGAATGTTTGAATCTAATCATTCCTTTTTTTTAAACATGTGAATTTGAGCAAAAGTGAGAAACTTATCAAATGAATACAAAGTATGTAGTTGTGGTTAGGTATGATCACTGATGAGCTGAAAGAAGAAGACAGGAAACTGTGGGAATTTGGTCAAATAGTTAAGTGTCCTTTACTTTCCCTTAAATATGTTTGGGCATGTGGAAACACATGGCACCCCATTAAACTCATTGGTAAGTGTCCTCTGGAGCAGCTTCTTAGAATGAGTCTTTGAAGCTGCAGTGAGTGATGGTCATCGGTCGTGTTGTCCAGGTGGAGGCGCTGCAGGAGCAAGAAACAGCTGTGCTTTGTAAGGGAAAGAGAAGCCAGAGAAGCAGCGAGGAAGCTGCTAAAAGATGCCAAAGCGTGTCGTTGTAGCGCGCGTGCAGTGTGTTGTGTGTGTGGAAGAGCAGAAAGAGTGTAAAAAGACTGAGTCCTGCTGTATTACTCAGGCTACACTACAGCATCTATTCACAGGTGCGATCCCACTACTGAGCAGCACGGGGGCTTTGCCCTGCTCCGTTTCCCACCTGGGCCGTTGCCCCCCTCCTTAGACAACCTGGTGTTCCCGGGCTACCCCAGGCGCACCATATCCATACCCAACTTAGTGCGGACACCCGATGGACATAGTCCTCTGCAGCTCAGAACTCCTGAGTTCAAGCGATCCACCAGCCTCAGCCTCCCGGAGGCTTGGATTACAGGCACGCGCCCCCGCTCCCGGCGACAGGTGCTCTCATTCAAGCAGGTTTTGGGCTTTTTGATCCTGACGTCATCAGCGAGCTAATTTGCTGTCGAGGAACAAAATAAAGCATCTTTTAAATGTTAAAGGCTGATCAGTGATGAAACATTTTGACAAAATGTGACTGACTGGTTAAAAGTAGGGTAGGAGATCCTTGATTTTGAGTCCAGCGAAGCTGCTTTTTGAAAATACACAGGTCAAAAGTCCCAACCCCTTTCTTCAGACTTCCCCCCAACCCACGCCTCTAGAGTACATGAACGCACAATGCTTGTTCACGAGCGTTCACATGTTGCCGTATTTATTATTTAGTATATGCTAACTATACGTTTAATAATGCTAGGTGCTAGCCAAGCCGGCTCTAGCTTCCTGCCAAGCTTCTGGGCACGCGTAATTCGTTCACGGAGCAGGGTACGCACACAGGGGGAAGGAGGGGGAGGGAGGAGCAGATTGCAGTTTGATAGACGCATCAGAATCCAATCATCGTTAACAGTCCGTTCAGTATGATTGGATAGTGTTTTTCCTGGATTGTTCGCTCTAGAGGCCACTAAAACTTTTCATTCTTGTGTCAAAACTTTTAATTAATTGGTTGCAATGGGGGTGTGAAGAGTATTTCAAGCAATATGTAAATAAATGTTCCAGAAAAAGAAGCCCTACCCCACCTTTAAGTTTGACGTTTGATATTGATTAAACATTTTTCTTTGGTGCTCCGTAAAACCTCAATTTCTGATCAACTTCAGAGGAGTTTCTCATTTCTGCTTCTTTAACACTGACAGATCAGCTCACCAAACTCCTCCCGTCGATGCTTTCCACTTCCGTTCTGGCGGGCTCCGGTTGTTTTGCTAGCTAGCTCCGATATCGACGCAGTGAGAAAAAGGATGGAAAACCTTAAGAGGAAAAGTGGTTCGGGAATGACGTGCAGTAGTTGGCTGCACTTGAACGAGTGGTTAGATAGAGAGTGCTTTGACAAATGTCCGCATACA
This sequence comes from Odontesthes bonariensis, assembly GCF_027942865.1. NCBI lineage: Eukaryota > Metazoa > Chordata > Actinopteri > Atheriniformes > Atherinopsidae > Odontesthes > Odontesthes bonariensis. Next base: position 35,495,763 of record NC_134507.1, on the reverse strand, counting down.
TGTGGAAAGAGCAATCCAGAGACTGAAGATCTTTAAGATTTTATCCCAGACTGTTCCCATCATGGCACGTAAACTGGACAACATCTTGACCATCTGTGCTGGCCAAGTTAACCTGAGAGGTGATGATCACTTCTCACTGATCAGAATGCCTCATGAGGTTTAGAATCTTGCCTTGTGTCCCTGTTAGAATATGTTTAACAGTTAATATTGTAAATTATTATTATAGTGATGTAATTGTGTGGGGTCGTTTTGTATTTCACTTTTTAATACCTGTTAGGATTAAATACATGATCTTTCTAGTTGAAGCCATTTGGTTAATTTCCTCAAAACAATGAATTAATCCAGTGTTATTAATGTAAAGTATGAGTTTACTATGAATGAACTGTGTTAAAAGAAATTATAACACTCTAAGGAAGATAGGGCACTCATGATCGTAGTTCAGTGCAATAATGAAATGAAATTACATCAACCTTTATTTTCAATTTTGTACAACAATATATTCCACATTATATTACATTATGTAAACAACAGACATCTGTTGGTACCCTTGGGCACCTATATAGGGCAGTTTATTTTGGTTTTAAAATGCTGAGATATTTACTGCAGAACTGTAACCTTCCCTCAACAAAATTATCAACGATTTTCGGGAGCATGTGGGAAAAGTAAAAAGTTCGCAGCCTTGTGATATTCTCCTGAACAAAGCCTTGGTCGTAGGGTACTTCTATTTCTAGGTGCTCAGTTTTGTTTGTTATGTTGGGCCACGTCGTCACGTTATCCTCCCAGTCCTGCACCGAATTCGGGCGGGGGATAGTAACTCCATCTCTAGTTAACGTATTTAAACTCTGTTCCCATTGTAAGGACATTATTAGCTATACGATCTGCGAGTGGGCTGTCAAAGCTAGCATCATCTGTTTACATTGGCAAACGCTGCGCAAACTACTTCCGGCGGAAATGAAGTGCATTTGTGGAGGGTAATGGCGCCGCCCAGGGTTTGTGGCGTAAAGCCGGAGTTATAGTTGACGCGTCTGTCACGGCGGTGGCAGACCGTGACGTCAAAATGACGTTTCAGGCCTGGCGCTTGCCTTGAAAAGACGGCGCTGCGCGTTGTCGTGCACCAGTCGATTTTTGTAACTTGGCTGCGCCGAGAATGACAAATCGGATGGACCGATGTGAGACCGGCTCAGTCAGGAGGTGCGTTTGTACAGGCAGCTGTACGAAACTGCAGTGAAACAGCACAGGGAGCACGTAAACTCCCAAAACTGGTGCACAGAGATTGGCAGAACTTTGGGGAAAGAGGGAGAGTTCTGTAAGAATGTGTGGAAGAAGCTACGGGGCAGATACGTGAAGGCAAAGAAGAGGGCAGAGACTCGGAGTGTTGATGCCGGGGACTTCAGACCTTCACCTTTTAACTGAATTAAAAAATTAAAATGATCCGAATACTGCAGCAGCATAAATAATGTCAGTGTTCCTGCTCTTCATTGTTTTCTTCTCCACTTTCGTGGTTGTAGAGTAGCGGTAACCTTCACGTAGCAGCGCCTCCTCTGTGACGGAGAAAATTGCAACTACTGGCGCATCGACTTGCGCCACTATATATAGCCGGCACGAACTCGTGACGTCATCAACACCGCTCGCGCGAGCAGACGCAGCAACCATGCTAGAGCCTTAAAGTTGCCTATAGAGTAATACAGAGTTGCGACACGCTTTGATGTCGCCGCAAGGGCCGTCAGGTGGTCCATGTGAGCCTCCGTAGTTCCAAACGTCACAGCGCTGTCAGTCAGCTTGAACGGGTCTAAGTGGGACGGAGCACAAAAACTACAACTTTAACTTTTACCATGCAATTTTCAGTAAATAGTGACCAATAATGTGCATTGATCACTTCACTGAGGATGTGTTTTATCAACCTTTTTCTTTTTTGGAGCGGCAGAGACACATTTATCAGCGTTTTAAATGGTAGAGGGTGCCCCTACCTCGTCCTCCTTCATACTGAATCATGCCAGTGGTCCAGCTTACCTTCAGATCTACATCCTCCAACAGAGCATGATGTCACTGTCTGTTCCTCCTGTTGTCCCAAACACTCCATCTGTAGAAGATGTCCTTCAGTCTGTCTGTTCTCTCTGGTGTCAGATGGACAATGAGCTGAATGGCAAAGCTGGGCTGAATAAATTATTTTAAAGAAGCTTTAAATGACTTGGAGGGAAATATGTGTCTGTAGATGCTTTGACTGATGAGCCGGGATCAATTCTTCTTTTCTGTAGAAGACCTAATTATTCTGTATATCTCATGTGAACTGAATACATGTGAAACAAACATCTGTAACCCTGTTTATTGGGCTTCCAGCAAGAAAACTATTGTAAAATATGAAGTAATTGATTAAAATATGAATTTGATCACTTTTTTCTGGTTAAAACCAAAGTAAATTACAAAATAAATGTGTCAGATGTGCAAAAAAAACAAACAAAAACAAAACAGATCTAAACCAAACATTTCATTATAAAATGTCATCACGGAAAATGTAAAACAAGCCTTAATAAAGAAGTTCTTTTACTGCTACTTATACTGTTGGGTAGATCAATCTGCAGCACTGAACTGTATTTAATTAAATTTAAGGGTTTGGACATTGTAGAAAAGTTCTGAAGTCCTAATGAAGGTTGATCCATGGCAGCAGCGACCACCACATCTGCTGACCTCCCTGACAACAACAGAGAAATTCCTACATTCAGTTTGATGAACTTGATGAAGCGTCCCCAGCTTCTCAGGCCAGTGGGGGTTGTGTCCATGTTCTGGGTCGCAGTTGGGTGACCAATAAGCCACTAACTAAAGATCGACTGACTTTTACAGCATCTTTCAGGAAGTTTTCTGTGTTCAGAGCTTCTAACTAAGGTCATTCATCTGGACCAGCTTGGCTTTATGACTTTACTGCAGTAACTCACCCAAGTAAGAAGCTAAAGCTGAAGTGGCCTTGCTTGGCCGTTAATCCCACTTTGTGGAACATCCGGCTCAGATCAGCAGAACTCTCATGAAGGCGTGATGGAATGAATAAAGTGGGCTGCTTCAGTGCATGGAACACAGGAGAACTCCTCCTGCTGTAGCTACAGAAAAAGCAGCAATTCGACATGAACAGTGACTTCCTGCATGATCTGAGCTCTTTAACCTCTCTGCTCTGTGTTGTTTCCTCTCCTGCAGAACACAGAACCATCACAGCTGAACCTGGACAGGATGGGATTCTGCCATGTCGGGTTCCACATTTCAGCATCTCTCAGGAGGTCACACACTGCTTTAGAACGGATCCAGACATATTCTTTGTGTCCGGATATGAAACTTCTGCTCCATGAGAGCCATTAAAGCATCATCCAGGTTTAAAGAAGCGGGTGGATCTGCAGGACAGACAGATGAAGGATGGAGACCTGTCGCTGATTCTGAGAAATGTGACGACTGATGACAGAGGAACATATGAGCGTCCAGTCGTCGATTTGTTCTTAACTCTTGCGTACCAGCTAAGATTCCCATGAATGTCAGTCTGCTGTAGTTCCCCTACAATCCAGCAGAGGGTGCTGTGACTAAGAGGAGCTGAATAAGTGGAATCTGTGAGGTGCAGTTTTATCTGAGAAGCAGATGATGTTCTGGTAGAAGAGACATTTCCATCTTACTAACATGGCTGCGGGTGATAAAGTCAGAGGGTGGGACATGGTGGAAGATGGTTGTTCTGGGAACTACCAAGAAGCTGAAGATGTAAAAATCTACTTTTATGGAGGAGACTAAGAATGACAAAGAGTTGTGTTCCTGAAACTGAGTTTTCAGTGACTCAGACCTGATCCTACTCACTGGTGATTGATGGAAATGATCAACATGAGGATGTAACCCAACTCCAGCAGAGTCTGGGTCCTCTATGACATGAGAGCTAACAGCATCACAGTGTGAACAAAAAGCAATCAGCCAATCAGCTCAGAGAAGAATCTACTCAATATTTAAACGTGTGGGTTGAAAAACACTGTCGGCAACAACTCTGAGACACCTTCTGATTCACATGAGAGCTGTACGAAACTGCAGTGAAACAGCACAGGGAGCGAAACAAGTCAAATATTCTCTCTGCCTTCTGCTTCTGCACAAGAGAAACAACAAAGAAAGCAGAGTGCTGCTGACATAACAGCAGCTGAGTCCAGAAGTCATTAATACAACATGAATAACAGGAAAGTCTCTGAGGACATTAAACAGCTTTGGCTTGTTGTCAGATTCTGATCCATTCCTGAATTATTAAATATAAATTTCCCTGCCCTAAGAAACAGAGCCCTGAAGGAAAGATATGTGAACACAGGAAGAAGAATGCAGTCATCTCTCATTTCATATCAGCTGCAGGAAGCTTGTTTCTGTCATGAAGTCACTGAGGATGTTTTATTCATTGTGTGAAGCTTCTGTTCCTCAAGCTAAAAAAAAAAAAACATTGTTTTAAAGACTTTTTTAAAATCTTTTTTATCCTTTTTTCATGTTTTTCAGGCTTGTTGCTCCATCAGTGTTAAAACAAGAATAAGTGTTTCATGTAAAATCTACTGATCATTGTATGGTCTTCATGCTGAGTTGTAAATAAACAGTTGGAATCATAATTCACTGTATCCTGTATATATTTGTTGGGAGAGACTTTAGTCAAGTTTAGATTACAGCAGATTATCAGAAAATATGCAGCTGAACTCAACACAAACAGCTCTGATGGCTGCAGAAGATGCAGTCTGAGGACAGAAGATTTATTTCAGTTCTATACCGATTTATTTATGCTTTACATGAAGGTTTTATCAGAATTGTGTGAGTAACTGAGCAGTTGTAGAAGCAACAAACAAATCAGTTCAGTTTTCTCGTGTTAAACGGTTCAATTCAAAGTACCGTTAGCCTGCTTAGCTGCCTTTTCCCTCAGTGCAGCCATGACGTTTGGACTAAAATCCATTCACACATCTGATTCCAACACAACAGACATTTGAAAGAGTTTCACAGCTTGAAGTTGAGCCCCGTGCCCTTTTAGTGTTGGAACAGCCTTAACTTTCAGCTTCAGTCATGAGCATCATACAGCTGTCTGGGAAGTACAGAGAACAACTCCAAACCTTTTTCAGACTGCGTTAAAGATTTCTGGGTCTTTGGGGAAGATGATAAGGGTCAACTTTCCCTCGTAACCAAATACACATTTTCTTCAAACATATCTGTGTAGCAAGAACAGGAAAAGCATGAGAAAAGTTAACATCTGACCTTTAATGAAATGCAGAACAATGAAATACAGACGAGTGTAAAGCTCGACTTCACATCAAACTGTGTGAATATGTTGGTGCGTCTTTAGACTACCTAACTGAGTGAAAGCTGCCCCACACTGACCACAGCTGAACGGCTTCTCTCCTGTATGAATACGTTGGTGCGTCTTTAGACTACCTAATCCAGTGAAAGCTGCCCCACACTGACCACAGCTGAACGGCTTCTCTCCTGTATGAATACGTTGGTGCGTCTTTAGACTACCTAATCCAGTGAAAGCTGCCCCACACTGACCACAGCTGAATGGCTTCTCTCCTGTGTGAATACGTTGGTGTGTCTTTAGATCAGATAATTGAGTGAAAGCTGCCCCACACTGACCACAGCTGTATGGCTTCTCTCCTGTATGAATACGTTGGTGCGTCTTTAGACTACCTAATGTAGTGAAAGCTGCCCCACACTGACCACAGCTGTATGGCTTCTCTCCTGTGTGAATACGTTGGTGTGTCTTTAGATTACCTAATGTAGTGAAAGCTGCCCCACACTGACCACAGCTGTATGGCTTCTCTCCTGTGTGAATACGTTGGTGTGTCTTTAGATTACCTAATGTAGTGAAAGCTGCCCCACACTGACCACAGCTGAAAGGCTTCTCTCCTGAGTGAATACGTTGGTGTGTCTTTAGATCAGATAATTGAGTGAAAGCTGCCCCACACTGACCACAGCTGTATGGCTTCTCTCCTGTGTGACTACGTTGGTGTGTCTTTAGATCAGATAATTGAGTGAAAGCTGCCCCACATTGACCACAGCTGTATGGCTTCTCTCCAGTATGAAGCCTCTGATGATACCTCAGATTTGATCGTTTGAAAACTTTCCCACAGTCCTTACAGCAGTGGCATCTGGATCCCTCTTGGGCTCCATGTTTCTGCAATGACAGAGAGGAAGAAGACTTAGATCCTTTTGAAGTTCACACAAAAGATTTATCTAAGCTAACCTAAGCTAACCAACATATTCTAACTGGACCTGGACAGGCCGAGCCACACAGGTCTCAATATCACAGATCAAACGTGAACGCTGAGGGTGCGTTTATAAGTGCCCTCAGCTATCAGCACTGTGCTCTGATGTGTTCTGCACACGTTCAGCTTTTTAAGCAGTAAACTCTTTCTTTTTGTTTTATTAATCTTCCGTGGACTTAAGTTCACTTCATCAGAGAAGCAACGGACCAACTCTGACACTCGGAGGATTCGATCATCTAACCACAGCCCTCGGCACCATCGTTCCCGTTTCCCGGTGAAAAGAAGCAACTGAGAAGTCCGCTAAAGTCAGCCACCACAACCAGGAAGGCCCAGAGAGCAGAAGAGAAATCCCCCCGGACCCCGCGTGGCCGCTGCCGTGTTCCGAGCTGACTAAGCAGAACTTCAGCACAGTAAGACCGACCCGTTTTCACCTTAAAGTGGGTTTGATGGATGTCTCGAGGCTTTCACAGAATGATAAATTAATCCGAAATGTCAGTATACAGCGTCAAATAGTCAGCCAACCTATTTGAATACATCCAGTATCTCTCCATTCCCCATATTTTATTTTCCATTCACTAAGTGTTTTATATAATCAACCATATTCAATGCATCTCCTGTTTGTTTAAAGGTTCATGTCTAAGATCATATCATTGTAATAAACAGTTCATATATCTATATATATGTTATAATCACAGATTGTGTCGTATGCTACCTTTTCGTAATGTCTGTCCAACCAAACGAGAACTTTCACAAAAGTAGCGAGATATGAGACTCGTTATTAATTGATTATTAATTGATTATTAAATTGATTATTAAGTTAACATACCAGGATCGTAAGATTTTAACAGTCGTCCTCCCTGAACTGTAACTTAAAGCAAGTTAAAATATCAGCGAGGTGATGCCCTAAATTCGAGGTTTAAGGTTTATTTGAGACAGTGAGAACGTCTTATAAATCCTTATATTTGATTCATATATAAATGCCCAATAACGCTACAACCGTTATATCCCTACCTTACAGGCAGCGTACCTTTTGTGATGGATACTCCCACAGGAGTCTATTTGGTGTTGCTAATGTTTAGATTTTATGATAGATAGGCTACATCTGTATATTTTTGGAGTTCATGAATTGCACAGAATGTATTATACTCTTGCTTATGGGGGGAGGTATAAATGATAACCTCTTCAATTCCTCTTTGGCAGGACGTGATGGTGGGCAGGCATATTCTGGGCAGGCATATTCTGGACCGACTGCAGTCCAGGTTGGAGCAGGCATTGCAGCGACTGCCCTTGGACCTGGACTATCTCGAGTTCATATGCATGAGTGAAATGACTCTGATTATGTCACTCTCTGCTCACGTAGACTTCACACAGGAGGTAAGTTAAATGGTGTTTGTGCGATGTGGCTTGGTTATTCTGCAGGGTTCCTAGGTTTTGATAAAACCTGCAATAGTTATGGAAAGCCCCCAGGTTGGTCTAATATTTACAGCCAATTCAGACATTTATGTATCTTGTTCACATGTTCCAATCAGTCCACAGACATAAGTTAAATGCCAAAGATAAAAAAAAACTATTGTATTCTTGGATTTAATGTTACACCGCTTTGATAAATAAGGTCCACTGACTGCAGTGACAAATGAAAATGTTCTTCCTTCTTTCTTTTAGGTATTTGAAGGTCTTCTTCAGCTGCACACCCTCATCAGCACTGAATTAGATGGGAGAAGAAAAGCAGTTGTAGTGGACAGGTCTGCTGGAGAAAGGGGGTGTCCAAAGTTGGTTATTTCCAAAGACCACCTCCAGCATTTGATTGAAATCGACCTGTCTGTCCCCTGTATTTCCAAACTGCTGGGTGTATCAGTGAGCACACTCAAACGCAGAATGCGACAGTGGGGCCTCTCAAAAAGGGAAGGGTACAGTAAAATGACAGATGATGAACTTGACAGCTTGGTCTCTGCCATCAAGCAAGACTCCCCGAATTTGGGTTGGTGCTTTTTACAGAAAGATTTTCTTTGAATCATCATGATAATGCACTTGTCCATAGCATTAAAAAAAATGTGTGCCATAATAGTAACTTTTGAAATGACAGGGTTTTCCACAAGCGCCAGCTGGCGGCCATATAGGAAACACAATTAAGTCTAGCCGGCTACTTTAATGACTTATTTTTATTGCCTATAGGCTATAAATATTAGTTTTTGATTATAATAAAATTAAATGCTTTTCTAACAGACTAACAATAATGCCAAACTGAACCGCACTCCATTAAAGTTGTGATTCGCTCCGCTTATACTGATAATAACCACAAATTACTCTGATCACCGCCGACTTCATTGCTCACAAGTAAGAAAAACTCATCCGCGGCCCCCGGCATGCCAGTTACTCAGGCTATCCACTGCAAAATTTCAGTGTATTCAGCGCGTATGCAAAAGACAGATGCCAAAAGAAAGCCTAACCGCATCGCATCGTTTAGCCCAACGTTGTCCTACCGGTAATCCAGTCTTTTCTTCAAGCGTTCAATTAGCACCACCTGCGACACGTGAGAGTGTATTTTCATTCATTTCATCAGTGTACATGATCATGGCTATGACGTAACCTAACCCCAACAGCCGCGCCCCAGCTGGCTACTTATTTAATATGGCGGGCTAGTCTGTGCCTTAGTGGAAAGTCCTGGACATTATCATAACAATGGTCATCATAGCATGTATACCTGGGAAAACCCAAATCTGAGAAAAAGTTAAATGGCTTAATTGTTTGCTCACATAATTATCAATCAATAGATCTTAAATAACAATTGTTTTCACTTATCTTCCCATAGGTCACAGATTGGTAAAAGGCCGTCTGAGGGCTTTAGGCCACAGAGTGGACAAGAGTGTGGGATTCGATGTACCGTTGATAGTCTAGGAATACTACAGAGAATGACAAGCCTCGGATGTGTTGTGAGAAGGACCAACAATGTCGCAGGTCCTCTGTCGCTCGTACATATAGATACCAACCACAAGTTTATCAGGTAAGTTGACAGCAAAGGACATCACATAGACATTATATATTTACATATCGATTTCAAAAATGACTGGCGGCCTGTCCAGGGTGTCTCCTGCTTCTCGCCCATTGACTGCTGGGATAGGCTCCAGCCCCCCCGCGACCCGATCGATGGATTCAGCGGTATAGATAATGGATGGATTTAAAAAATGGTCTATGGCATACATTCTCCAGATTTCTGGATTCTACTGGTGTAATGGACCACGATGTACAGTAGCTGCATTAAACAATTGATACATTTTTATTTTGACTTACCTTTATTACTTACCTTTCTGGCATTTTTACACTTTTCTTTTGTAATCTTAAAATGCTCCTAATAAGCTTATGGCACACTAAAATGTAAAAGCAATCCACCATATGTTCAATTCTCATATATTTCTGATAGAAGTCTGACCAATCATTTTATTTGGACCGAATAAAATGATTTGCCGAGCTTCCTGCCTGTCATCCGTCCCCACCAGTGATGCGCGGGCTGACCCAAAGCCAGCGGGCGCCTGCAGGCATCCGCGGTCACCCGCAGTTGCGGGTCATAAAAAAATATTTTTATGATATTCGGGTTGCAATCGGTCGGGTCGTTTTGTCGTTTGAGATAAACATTAAAAAATAACGTGGTAAACGTTTGTAATTCAAACAGTAGACACAATGTTCTATTAAATAAATACACTTTATCGGCTGAATAACTTCCGCAGAGATGACGTACGTGGTCAGAAGTACAGTAGGTATGGAGACGGCAAGACAGAAGGTCAAGTTGGGAGAGTGGAAGCTCCGCAAACACACACGCAGAAAAAGTAAGGTTTGGGACTCATTCGCCGAGATCATCAAAGATGATGAGCAAAGTGCAGGCTTTGTCATGTGCACCTCCTGTGAAGTTGCCTATAGCCAATTGTTGTGGGAAGGCTACCTCTATTGCATTTTTTTGGATGCTGAGCGCTAATTTAACTTGAATGCTGAAGCAGGGAAAGTTTGTCAACATAAACTTACAAGCAATGCCATCTTACAATTTTAACACCTTAAAAATGAATGCAGGTAGGCTATATGAGGTCCATTGTGCGTTGCCAATGACACTAGGATGTTCATTAAGACCATTGGCTACTTTTTTTAAAAGCGGGTCGGGTCAACATTTTTTCATAAATATTTCTTGCGGTCTGAGTTAACGGGCGGGTTAGTGCACAAAGCGGTTGGTTGCGGGATGTTTTTTCGTCGACCCGCGCGTCACTGGTCCCCACGTCCCTCCCCGTTTCACTCCCTCTGCTCATGGTGCGTTCAAGTTGTACTCGGGAGTCAGGTACACGCAAACTACAAAGCAGGCCGTGCTAACATTAGCGTGGTAGATCACAAGTTGTTTATATTCGGACAAGGCGAGCGCAAGAATAGCTTTGGTGGACGCGGTAACTGGAACGCTGATAACTCGGCTGTGACGTCATTCCCAGCTTCTCAACATTTCATTCATTTATTGTTTTTATATTATTGCAGTTAATGTTTAATAATGTATTTCTGTGGTGTTTATGTTTTCCAAATCCTCACAAAGATCATGTACCTACATGCTGCCAATAACAATAAGCATACATGAATAAAGTACTAGTGATTCAGACTTGAGTAGAAGTACATGTACTCTATCAAAAAAGTGACTTGAGTAGAAGTAGAAGTGCTCTTTAAAAACCGTACTTAAGTGGAAGTACTAAAGTATTAAACATGTTTTGTATTTAAGTATTGCAAGTAGTTTATTTTTAAAATTACTTCTCAAGTACTGAAAGTAAAAGTATTGTGTAGTGTAGTTATTAAAGAAATCAGTCGAAAGTTTGAAAATCAAATTGTTTATATTATTCAAAATGTTTGGCTGTAACAGCAGTACAGCGGAATGTTCAAGAGCACCTTGAAACACTTGGCTTAACTCTTTGTGAACAAACAGATCAAGCATGTCCCCTCTCCATTTAAAGCATCCCTCCCCTCTCTTTCCTGCTTGTGCTTTTTTTTCTCTACAACTTTTCCCCTTCTTAAACTGTGTGCATGCTTGTGTGTCTCTCTGTGTGTGTTTTTATATGTATGTTTGCGTGTTTGTATGCGTGTGGGTGTGTTTGTGCATGAATGTGTGTACGTTTTTATGTGTGTGTGTGTGTGTGTGTGTTTATAATAACGAGTAACGATGCAGCACATAAAAAATGTATCAGAGTAAAAGTACTAAACTCATTGAAAATATGTACTGAAGTAAAAGTGGAAGTAGGAGAAAAAAATAATACTCCAGTAGAGTACAGATACAGCATTTTAGTACTTAAGTAGAGTAGTGAAGTAGTTCTACTTCGTTACTATACATCTCTGACAATAAGGCATCAACAACCCAAGATTTCTTTCTTCAGGCTGTAGAGACACATGGTTTTCCATCCAGGTAACATGCTATGTCTTGTTTTCAGGTTGCTCTTTATGTTTACATTAGATTTTTTGAAATTTTAAAAGAAATGTAAAGTTGCCTTTACAAAATTGTTGTCCCACTGACATAATCACAATATTATATGTATGTTTTTACAGTGATCTGCTATTCAAGGATGTTTCAGTCTTATAATATAAGCATCTTTATGTATTAATAAAATCTTTTACAACTAGTGTCCCCTCCAGGATGCTCTCGCTCTCTTCTTCCCCCCCCCCCCCCCCCTCCCCCCAGTCAGGCCATCCTCCATGATAGGATAGAGAGGACAGCTGATTTTCCTTTGTCTGCCTTTTGTGTTGAAGGAGTGACACAGTTTTGTCAACTACTAAATTAAGTCTTTATTCCGTCATTGTTTGAAGTCAACCACGGAGAATATTTCTGTTTATGCAAATGAATTCAAACCTTTTGTTGAACCTGGAAACATATCTGCAAGTGCTCATTATTTTGTGAGTTGTAGACTTCCTCCTCAGAAGACTACTCGGATAGCAAATAGTCATTGAAACGATGTTAAATCAACATCCCGCTGTCAACAATAAAGCCATTGAATCAACGTCGAACTCTGATGTTGATTCAACAACATTTTGCTCCCTCCATTATCATTGAAACAACATTGAAATCATACCTAGAGATCAACAAGATTTCAATGATATTTCGATTACAATGGATATTGAAACAATGTTGAAATCCCAGCACATCAACAGAACTTCAATGGTATTTTAGTAACCTATGCCTATACCACAGGTTTAATCTAAAAAGGTCTAAATTAATATATTAAAAACATTATTATTAGACTATTAACATTAATATCTTGTAAAGCGACCTTGAGTACCATGAAAGGCGCTATATAAAACAAATTCATTATTATTAATCCTGCTATCTACAGCCTGGATGGGCTATGAGCAAAATATAGAAACTACAGCAGACTAAGCCTGTAGGCTATATCGCCTAGCACAAATAACACCCCATGCATTTTTTTAAACAATCAAACAATCGTTTTTATTGCATTTTTCTTTTAATGCGCGAGGCTATCTCCTGCAGTGGCCGTCGTCCAGATCCCCCCGCCCGGTCTGGAGCGTAGCGCAGCCACTTCTGCACAGTTTTGCGAATTCATGTATTTTCAGTACTCAGTCGTTGAGTCAGGGCATCTAAAATAAAATAAAACAAGCAAAAAATACATTTCAGTTTAGCATAGCAGACTTCTGCCTGTGAAGAATATAAGCATATAGGCCATGTAGACAGAAACATTATGTGTGTGTGGTAGCTATCTTTCCCGCAAACATAGACATAGAATATCCTATCCATATTTTAAGATGAAGCTTATTAAACTGAGGACTTGCTTACTTGACGATGTGGATTAATGATCTGAAAAAAGAGAAAAAGTAAATCACAGTATCAGTAAACAGCAATTTAATTCTGAATCAATAAACCACTAATTAATAAAAAAACGACGAGAAGATAGTGACAGCCACTATCCAGGCATCACGCAAGCTGACGTGTTGCTAGCGCATGCTAACTTATTCATCCAGACAACGTTGAATTCACGTCAATCTTCTGATAGTTGTGTAGCCTATTCAATCGTTTTTTTAGACACCTTGCCTCTTTGATCGCTGATCCTAGCTAAAGGTAGGGCAAGGATATGCAGATATACTGTAACACCCCTTGCTGGGAAATAAACCGGTGAATAAAGCATTGCTAGCTAACTGACTATTTCGTCAGGGTGTTTATGAAGCCTGCAGTTAACTTGCTTTTGACAACTTGCAGTGTTGTTGATCGGAGGAATTCTGCTTGATTTATAACAGAATGCTATGACAGTATCTAGCCTATGCACCATGTAAACTATACATTTAACTGTGTAGTGCAGTTCAGCATTCAAAAGATTAAATCAAAGTGCTTTCTTACCTGAAATTGATTCCGAAATGAATGGGATGGGGTGCAGTACCGCCGGTCTACCACATGATGGTCTCCCGGTCAACTATAAATCCATGACTTTTCGATCATCTTTCCCGGTCAACTATAAGTCGATGGCTTTTCGACATTTCCTGATTTCCCGATCAACTCAAAATCAATGACTTTTCAACATTACTATTATCACCCGGTAAACCAAATATCAATGATGCACCAATCATACTAAGGATAACTATGTATCAATGTTGTTTCAATATCACTGAGGTCAACATTATGTTGTGTCGGGTTTTCATCAGTTTGCCAATAGTGATTCAACATTTATTTTGCATCAAGATTTCAATGTCAACCATTCTGATGATTCAGATGGAAAAACAATATCATTTCAATGTCAGCTTGCTATCTGGGTTTTCAATTTATGGTCAGACTATGTGCATACAATGTGTAATTAACACAAGTGTAGTGCAATATGGGCAATAACTCAACCATAGTGCTATAATTTATTTTATTTAACTCTCTTTACTTTGTATATCTTGTATAGTGTGGGAGTTGCCTTTAGGCGAAAAGATGAGCCAAAAACTTCTCACATTAAGACTCTGTGAGTCGCGTTTATTAACTGACAAAAACTCCAAGTTCCAACTGAACTTGTTTTGTAACATCCCCATGCCAGTAATGTGAGAACCATGGATATGGTTTTGATGTTAAGGCTTGTGACTTTATTGTCGGATGGGTTATAAAGTGTTGTGACGTTTCTGCAGTGTGCAAGTTGTTGTTTTACGTGGAAGGGTTAGCGCTTGCCCCTTAGCCACCACGTATTAGCCTCGTATGACAGGGTGTGCGGACAGAGCGATCTCCACACAGGGAGCGCAGATACGCACCTCTCTGTGTCCTACTAGCAGTATTTGACAACCTCTAGCAATGGAAACACGCTTCAAATGCCCCGGAGTTCCCCTTTAAAGAGACCGCAACTATTAAATGCATCATAACATTAAAGACGATGAACCAACAACATAACAGATAACAGAACACATATAAGAAAGTGAATTATGCCGTCGGTGTTGAGAGCACTACACATGCCCCCCCAGAATTCACTCTAACAGAAAACCTGATAAAAAAATATCAACGGCGTGGGGGGCGAATCAAACGTCCAGTGCGGCTCCGCCGAATTTGAGAGTGCGGAACCGCCCCCTCAGTGGCTGTCTGTGGGGCTCCCCTGCGGCATGGTCGAGGGGCAGGAGGAACGAAAAGGGGAGGCCTAGTCAGAGGCCGTCCCCGTTTTGGGGGCTGCGCCAACTCAACTGGCCTGGCCAGATCAAGGTGAGCTGGTTTAAGGCGGTCCACAGAAATACACTCCGGTTTGCCCCCAATGTCCACCACAAAGTGCTTGTCCCCAGTTTCCACAACACGGAAAGGACCCTCGTAAGGCGGACGGAAAGGTCTGCGGTGCCCATCCACACGAATGAAAACATACCCAGCAGACTGTAGGCCACTGGGGACGTGAGAGTTTGGTAGACCATGGCAGGAGGTAGCAAGTGGAGCAAACAGCTTGGCATTGTCTAACAGGTTGGAGCGCTGGAGTGTGGCTGACCAAGGGGTCGTGGTGCTGGGGACGAAATCCCCGGGGACCCGCAGTGGCTGACCGTAGACCAGCTCTGCGGAGGAGGCCTGGAGGTCTTCCTTCGGCGCTGTCCTGATGCCCAGCATGACCCATGGGAGCTTGTCAGCCCAGGAACTGTCCTTCAGGCTGGTACGCAGGGAGGCTTTCATGGACCTGTGAAATCGTTCACAGAGGCCATTGCTCTGGGGGTGGTAGGCCGTGGTGCGGTGGAGTTTAACTCCCATGCTCTCTGCGACAGCGTTCCAAAGCTCGGAAGTAAACTGTGCGCCACGGTCTGAGGAGATGTCTGAAGGAGCGCCAAAACGGGACACCCAGGTGCCAATAAATGCCCGTGCCACGTCCGCTGATGTTATGGATGACAGTGGAACAGCCTCTGCCCACCGTGTGGTCCTGTCGACCATAGTGAGTACATAAGTGTAACCCTGCGAGGGTGGAAGTGGGCCAACTAGGTCGATGTTGACGTGGTCGAAACGTCGTTCAGGCACTTGAAATTGTTCCAGTGGCGATTTGGTGTGGCGGTGTACTTTGGCACGTTGGCACTCTACACAGGTGTTCGCCCAGTCCCTCACGTCTTTTTTAAGTCTGTGCCACACAAACTTTGCTGCCACCAGCCGTTGTTCCGGGGTGTGAGAGGCTATGGATGGCGTCGAAAACAGGCCGCCTCCACTTCGCAGGCACAACAGGCCTAGGGGAGCCCATAGAGATGTCGCAAAGCAGAGTGGTGCCAGCGTCGTCGAATGCCACATCCTGAAGCTGCAGCCCAGTAGCGGATGAACGGCAAGCCTGCACGTCCGGGTCTGTGGCCTGCTCCGTTGCCATGCTGCCGTAGTCCAAACCGAGGTGGACCGCCCCCGCAACAGCACGGGAGAGGCAGTCTGCAACCTGGTTGTGCTTCCCAGAAAGGTGTGCAATGTCCGTCGTGAACTCTGAGATGTAAGTCAGCTGCCGCTGTTGCCTGCCGGACCATGGCTGAGTGACTTTGGACATGGCGAAGGTCAGAGGCTTGTGGTCCACAAAAACGATGAACTGGCGTCCTTCCAGCAGTGAACGAAAGTGTCGGATGGCGAGGTACACTCCAAGTAGCTCCCGGTCGAAAGTGCTATACTTCCGTTCACTGGGACGTAACTGCCTGCTGAAAAAGGCGAGAGGCTGCCAAGCATTACCCACCCACTGCTCGTAAACCGCACCGACCGCGTAGTCCGAGGCGTCCGTGGTAAGTGCGATTGGGGCAGAGGAGGCGGGATGGGCCAACATGGCAGCCTTAGCCAGGGCTGTCTTAGCATCCACAAAAGCCTTGTCTCTTTCCGGGTTCCAGTCCACAGTGTGCTTAGGCTTGACACCTTTCAGAGCCTCGTACAGGGGATGCATGGTTTGGGCAGCCCTGGGGAGAAAATGGTGGTAAAAGTTAACCATGCCAAGGAACTCCTGTATGGCTCTGACAGTGACTGGGCGTGGAAAAGTGGTGATGGTCTCCACTTTTGATGGAAGGGGAACAACCCCGTCCTTCGTGACTCTGTGCCCCAGAAAGTCTATGGTGGACCGACCGAACTCGCACTTGGCTGGATTGATGATGAGCCCGTGCTCGGTAAGTCGCTCGAACAGAGTGCGAAGGTGCGAAAGGTGCTCTGGAGGTGATGAATATATATATATATATATATATATATATATATATATATATATATATATATATATATTCTTATTTACACTTTGTTTTAGATTAGTCTATATTAATTATATTTTTAATTATATACTATATTAATTATTCTATATTATACTGTATTTTAGATTTACAGAGATCCTATGTGTGTGTTTGGAGCTACTGGGGACTTGAATTTCCCTGAGGGAGTCATCCCAAGGGATAAATAAAATTGAGTCATGGGGCAAATAAACGTGAAATATTTAGTTTTTATTAAAAAAAAAATATATGGACTTCGTCTGTAGTGTGATAATTAGCTTACTACTTTGATGTTCATAATAACTTAAACATTTGAGAATTAAGCAAGTTATGTCTTGAACGTTTGAATGTTTCACCATCAACACAATTTTGGAAGTGGTAAGATGGCGGCCATCTGCGGACTTTCCACTCCGTTGCCCAGCAACAGGACGAGACATCTAGCCATTCTATACCTATGAACATAGCAACAGAAAGCTACAAGCAGGTGAGTCCAGAAAAATAATTAATTTAGCGGTCAGACGTTAGCAGAAATGTCTTCAAAGTGCTCTGTGTCATTGGTTTGATTCCTGCTCCTGGACACGGGCAGTCAGAACATGCAGCAGAGAGTAAAAAGTTCAAATACGGTAACCTAGCTGCTATTCACAGTTAGCACGTCCCGCTAATGCTAATGCTAACGATCGTTAACCGTTAACCGCCAAATAAGATGGAGCTTTATCCTTTTAGCTGTGTGTGAAACATACTTCTGGGCCCTTTTCTTCCTCTTTTTTAACCTTTTGGGGCAGTTTTTGACCATCCTGTCACATTTTCCACTAAAGCTGCAGGTTTCTTGACTTCTTTCTGTAGTTTTGCTGAAATCTTTTGTGATTTAAAAAGTTTGATGATCAATGTAAAATGTAGAATGGTTCTTTCCAGACTTATCTGAGTATCATTTGGCTTTTTGATAGAAGTGTGCAGCGATGTGTTTGATGTGTTTAACGTACACAATATGCCATATTTCATGATTAGATCTTAAAATGACTTAATTATGGTCAATATAAATACTTTAATTACATTCAGAGTTTAAGTTGTGTGAAGAGGAGTCATAGCATTATTATAAAGACTTGTGGGTGATCCAGGAAAGTATCACAGGAGCAGCAGAAATCCAGTTCTCCTCAGTATCAGTGTGTGATTTCTCAGATTTACACTCAGAAGCCCATTAAAAGACAGTCTGGCTGTCCTCTTCAGAAGTGTCTCATGAAAGCTTCATTATTCACTTTCCTTTACATATCCAATATTTTCTTTTATCCACGAATCAACAAGGACTGAGCACATGATAAAAAGGTTCTGGAAATGAGAACAGGTTTAGAAACGGAGAGAATCTGAACCTCAGTCTTTGGGATGATATTGGGACCCTTTCCTCAAACAGGATCATTGTCTTAATGTAGTAAAATGATTTAAGTTGATGGTGTTCCACTGACTCAGATGAGATTTATGGGATATTGCACACAGTGGGTGTCAGTTTACAGAGTATATTATTACATTTTTTTGGAATTTGATCAAAAAGCTACAAATATTTTGAACTGTGACCTTAGTGGGTCTTTAAAGAAGCATTTTACAATTCACAGGGATTTAAATAAAAAATACAGTATTGAGTTTGATGGAATGTGACTGGATGGTTAAAAACTGTGCAGAAAGGTTATCAAGAGAAGAAGAAAAGTGGGTGTGGTTTAACATGCCACAGCTGGATCTTATCGTATGTGCTGATTGTTGCAGAGTCCATCAGTCGGAGAACCAGAATGGAGCACCAGGAGCAGAACCAGGAGCTGAACCAGGAGCTGATGCAGGAGCAGAAGCAGGAGCTGAAGCAGGAGCTGAAGCAGGAGCAGAACCAGGAGCAGAACCAGGAGCAGAACCCCTCCACCAGGAAACGAGCCCGCTCATCCTCTGGGTCCGCCGGGCCACAGGTCAGTGTGGAGGACGTTTTTATTTTATTTCTTATTTATTTGGTTAGGACACTCAGTGTTTCCCACAGATGTGAAGGCAATGTGTGGTGGTGGGCCACGGGGGGGTTTAGAAATAAAAATTCTTCAAAATAATTCCTTTGTTAATAATTGGTCACACAGAACTTTATTGTATTAATATTCACATCTTCATTGTAAACAAATGAATAACATAGCTAATTACACAGGTCGGACTGTTCAGCTGTTTCAGACTGATACCTCCGGTTCAGGCTGGTCCTCATCCTCAACACGTCTCTTTTTCAATCGCGGAAAATATTTTTCAATACTCATCTGGATTGAAGCAGCAAACATTCAGTGTAAGAGTTTAAAAAACCTACTTTATTTGATTCACAGCTGCTAGTGTTTTGACCTCGACAACCCAACTACTTTTTTTATTTTTTTACGGCAAACTTACGACTAGTTAACTTTATAAAGAAGGCGTAATCGCTTGTTTGCTATGGGTCGGGTCGGGACATCCCAACATTGTATTAAAAATATAAAATATTTTTATAGGACTTTTTAATGTGTGATTTTATAAAGGACGGTGCACGTAATACCAACCTTTGGTGAATTTCGCCAGCCGTCTTCTTTCGGTTGAGCTAATCTAACGCGACGCTGAAGCTAGCGATGCTTCCAGGGATGATCTCGCTGATGGAGACACACGCGGTGTGCACGGAGGGGAGGAGCTGTGTGTGTGTGTAGGCTATGTGAGAGAGACGCATGACTGACAGAGACGGAGGGAGAGCAGGGAAAGGAAATGCAGCTTAACGAATACGAGTATTTTTTAAATAGCATTAAAAAAAATAATAATAACGAAACGCAATATGTGGCGGCCGGTGTTGAATCTGTGGCGCACCTCCACAAATTAGTCTATGTGTGGGAAACACTGACACTGCACATTAATCAACATATCAGCAAGGCATGTAAATATGCCGGAGTTAGCACAGTTGCTAAATTTCATCCGTTGTCCTCAGGCAGGTATCATAAAAACATACAGACAATACACCATGACAAAAAAACTAAAGACAAACAAACAGAAAATATTTAGAAAGATTCACATCAAAGTTAAGAGTCCGTACACAAAAGAGAAAAGACGGAGAGGTGACCCATGAGAGCAGCTCTGGCTGTTTTCAACCACTGTTTAAGGGTCTTTTTAAAGGTGGTGGAATTGTCCCAGTTTCTAACACGAGTTGGCAGTGTGTTCCAGCACTGTTCCTCTGATGGACTCCACCACTTGGCCAAACTTAGTCCTGCATCATTGCACATCAGTCTCCTCTAGTGCTCTGGGGTTTACTCTAGAGGATTCTGTCTTTATGAAATCCTGTAATAGTGGAGGGGCTAATCCTTTGGAAACCTTAAAGATGAGACAGACATCCAAAAACAGCTGATAGCTATCAAAGTCCAAGATTTTGCACTCTGATGTATGTGACCATGTTGTATAACAGCAGGAAATATGACAAAGTATCACTGCATGCGTAGAAGTCTTCGCTGACTCTATAGTCAGGAAGGGTCTCACATGTTTGAAATTTGATAAGTTAAATTTAATTGTATTTGTGACTTTTTTAACGTGTTGCTTAAAATTAAGATTAGAATCAAAGATTACCCCGAGGTACTTAAAGTGTTGAACCACATCAAGTAGGTTAAGTGTAAAGAATGTCATGTATTACCACCACTGTTACTTTTATTCCTTTAAACCAGCGGCCATCAACCTTTTTCAGCCCAACCTCTACATGGTGTTTAAGTGAACAACTTGGACAAGACTCTGGTTCCTTCCATCATTTAGAAATGTTGTAGCTCAAGTTCCTTTTCAGTTTCATCCTTTTCAGAGTTTACTGCTTAAAAAGCTGAACGTGTGCAGAACACATCAGAGCACAGTGCTGATAGCTGAGGGCACTTATAAACGCACCCTCAGCGTTCACGTTTGATTTGTGATATTGAGACCTGTGTGGCTCGGCCTGTCCAGGTCCAGTTAGAACAGTGGTTCCCAACCTTTTTTCTCCCAGGCCCCCCTAATTCACTTCTGATGCAGTGTTTCCCATACATTGAGGAAACTATGGCGGCCCGCCATAGTTTCCATTTGGCCGCCATAGTTTGGCCGCCAATCGTTTGAAACACAGCGATTTTTATTTATTTTTTTTTTGAAACAGCGATTTCCACGAAAACCAACCAATATGACTATACAACAGGTGAATTAGTAATTAAACATGTCCTAAAGTGTGCAATGTCAGAGTTTCGAAGTTTAGTGGCAAAAAAGGTTTATGTGTTATTAGTCGCTGTCGGGGCGATTGACACACGTTATAGATTAGTGGGTGCGCGTGCATAAAGATCAGCTGTAATCATCGTGATTTCGTTGACAAACATATTTTTTTGCCCTATTTATATTCTGAGAAATAATGTGACATTTGAGGAATGACGAGTACACCAGTATGTTGTCCGGTATGTTGCTTAAAAAAATAGTAAGCTCAATAGTTTCTGTTTAAAATAAGGTGTTTCATCCGTCCCGCATGTGTGGTTCAACCGTCCCGACTAGGCGGAGCGGGGTGAAGTTGGTTTTATATTCGACATTCGCCTATTTTCCGGCTTTGTAATTGAAATAGCTTCACGAAAACCGCACCAATTAGCCTCAGGATGGTATTAATATTTACAGAAAACTAAGACTAACATACCACAGGCTTTATCAACTCACCAAGGTAAGCCTGAAAGATCAGAGTAACCGCGCCGAATATATTTCTAGGTGAACTACGGCAGCCGGAGCGCTTAGGGACCGTCGCAAAAGTGCAACGCCTTTATTCGTTCTCACTGGATATTCAACCAATGAACACCAAACCAATTCGGATGGGTTTGTCAACTCACTATAAAGCTTTCACAGTCTTTTAGTTTCCAGAAAAATCATTTTAGGTAGAACATTTACTCAGTGTGCATAGTTAATTCCATTTTAGACTTTTATTTTGTAATAGCTCTCTTGTTTTTAAAGATATCAACACCAAACCACTTCTGATGTGTTCCTGAACTCATTGTGTACTTCCCACACCCTTTGTTATCAAGGAAAACCTTTTCAAGTTTCTCAAAAAGGCATAAGTCCTCACTGTATATGATCCATTCATATTTTTCATGAAGTTTAGTTTTAACCTGTAAATATTTTCTATTACAATTGTTATCATTGGGTTTTAATGACAAGATGAGGTTTCCTCATAAGCCCACAAGGGTTTCTGACATCTCCAGCACACATTCCTTTTTTTTAATTTGGTGTGTTTTATTGTGCATTTTTTTTTTATTTGAATGAATGTGTGCAAATCAATCAAATAAAATAAAATCTGCAGTCGCACAAATGTACGCCGCACAAATTCACGCCGTGTGGATTTACCCCCCCCCCCCCCCCCCATAGTTTTCAAAAATTCCGTGGGAAACACTGTGATGGAATTCGCGACCCCCCCCCCCCCCCCAAAAAAAAAGCTATTAAAGGAAAATCATATATTTCTATTTTTGAACACATTTTATTTAACAAATTTTTTAACACATTTTATTTAACAAATTTTTGAACACATTTTTTTTCATATCTTACAGTGCATGGCATTAATAGGCCTACATTCATTAATGAGAACCTTGGGCTTGCACAGCCACAGCCAGGGCTGGAATATCAGGAGTGATTTGAGTGACAGCCAGTCTAAAGTCATTTTGCACCTCCAGTCTGTTGCGCGCTTTAGTTTTGATTGCGACAAGAGCACTGAAGGCCGTCTCTGAAAGATATGTGGTACTGAACGGGAGTATGATCCTTGTTGTGGCATGTAGTGTGAGTCTTGGAGCAATGCTGGGTGCCTTCACAATCCAAAACTTTTTAAATCCGTGTTCCTTGAATGAAATAAATAAAGAATGAATTGAATTTTGCTTTAATATGTCCAACACCCCAAGTAGCGCGAGCACAGAGGCTTATTAGACATCGCAAGTGATACAATATTAAATGCAATACCGTGGGCCTACCTGGAAATATCTCTTTGACAGAGAGTTGGCCTGGATGTCGGTGAGCTCGTCTTCACAATCAAGGTATTGCACATCCTCGACTTTTGCAATAAAGGGATCCAACACCCACGATTCCTTCGATACGTATTCATCTGTGTCGGCAAACCGTGATTTAATCTCCTCTTGCAATGCGTTCATGTGTCTGGTAAACTCACGACGGACAGATACAGGGATCGTTTCAGGATCATTTCTGCATTGTTTCAGCAGTAGTGGGAACTGTTGTAGCTCTCCCCTTTCCATCTTCCCGACCCTATACTCAAGTTTACGCACGAATGCGTCAAGCGCCTCTTTACATTCCATGATGTTGGACTCCGCGCCTTGGAGACGCTTGTTCGTTTCATTGTACAGACTGAAGATGTCGGCTAGGTATGCAGTTTTAACCCAGAATGACTCAGTTATCTTCTCTAACAGTGAGGGGCTGTGAGTTTTGAGAAATTCACCTACTTTTTCACCCAATTCCACAAAACGCGCCAGCACTCGGCCCCGTGAGAGCCAGCGCACGTCTGTGTGCAGGAGGAGTGTTTGGTGCGCTTCATCTTCGCATAAATCTGCGAACAGACGCTGTCTGGTGGCGCGACCTTTGATGAAATTCACGACTTTAACTACAGTCGCGAGTGTTTCACTGAGGTCGTCAGACAGTTTTTTGCTGGCCAGTGCCTGGCGGTGTATCATACAGTGAAATATTATACAGTGTGGGGCCTTTTCTTTCAAGCGACTGTTAAAGCCCTTGTTTTTACCCATCATCGAGGCAGCGCCATCTGAACAACATGCAACTAGATTCACATAGGGAAGCTTTTGGGACGAGAAGTAAGAATCCACTGCTGTAAAAATATCCTCACCCCTGGTAGTGGTGGTAAGGTTGACAGACATAAGAATGTCCTGCTTCAGATCTTCCCCCTCAATAAATTGTACATAAACAATGAGCACAGCCTCGTTTGCTACAGTTGTAGTTTCATCAAGCTGTATGGCGAACTGCCCCTTTCTAAGCTTTTCTACCAGCTGTTGCTCGCAGTTATTTGCCATCTTATCGATTCGGTCCTTCACTGTGTTATTCGAGAGTGGCACAGTTTTTAGTTTCTCTGCCACCTGTGGGCCACACAGTTTCTCAACTAATTTAATGCAAGCTGGTTTGATGAGCTGTTCGCCAATGCTGTGAAGTTTTTTTGCTTGAGCGAACACTCAAAAGAGGCTTCAGTAGCCTTCTGCATATCACTGCCAGCCCTATTAAACGCAGCTCTGATATCCATTGGCTTGTTTTCCTTAAGAAGCTGTTCTTTCCTTAGAAAAAAACTACGATCATTCCCAACCGTTTCAGGATGCTTTGTCGTCTGGTGCCGCTTCATTTTGCTGGGTTTCATGCTATCATTAGCTAACCTTTCACCGCATATCACGCACTCCGGTCGGTTGTCTGTTCCCAGGGTAAACCCCATCATAATATAGCTCTCATTGTAGGTCCTTATTTTCTTTTTCACCCCAGCTGTGCTGTCGGTGTCATTTTTGCGTTTGTCAGCCATAGTTTCAAAAGTATGTCATTTCTTTTACTAACATTAACTTAACGTTAACTGTGCGGGAACAAGTGTGGGTGGGCTCAGTCAGTATTCGAACGTTCTAACTACGGAGGCTGATACAGATAAAAAAATAGTTAAGGTTTTCGTAGCTATTATGATTTGCTTTGATGGGACTGGATTATACAAAACGACGTCATGTGTAATACATCGTTTATTAGAGGCTGTGAGATGCAAAACAGGCTTTACGATCTCGAATGATTTGAACCATCGGCAGATAATAGATATGAGCGTATCATTACACAATCCGGCCGTTTAAATGTCTCTAACCCGAAGAGGTCTCGCGCACCCCCTGACCTCTCTGGCGCACCCCCTGACCTCTCTGGCGCGCCCCCCCCAGGTTGGGAATCGCTGAGTTAGAATATGTTGGTTAGCTTAGATAAATCTTTTGTGTGAACTTCAAAAGGATCCAAGTCTTCTTCCTCTCTGTCATTGCAGAAACATGGAGCCCAAGAGGGATCCAGATGGCACTGCTGTAAGGACTGTGGGAAAGTTATCAAACGATCAAATCTGAGGTATCATCGGAGGCTTCATACTGGAGAGAAGCCATACAGCTGTGGTCAGTGTGGGGCAGCTTTCACTGCATTAGCTAATCTAAAGACACACCAACGTATTCACTCAGGAGAGAAGCCTTACAGCTGCGGTCAGTGTGGGGCAGCTTTCACTAGATTAGGTAGTCTAAAGAGACACCAACGTATACACACAGGAGAGAAGCCTTTCAGCTGTGACCAGTGTGGGGCAGCTTTCACTCAATTATCTACTCTAAAGAAACACCAACGTATACACACAGGAGAGAAGCCGTTCAGCTGTGGTCAGTGTGGGGCAGCTTTCACTCAATTATCTACTCTAAAGAAACACCAACGTATACACACAGGAGAGAAGCCGTTCAGCTGTGGTCAGTGTGGGGCAGCTTTCACTGGATTAGGTAATCTAAAGAGACACCAACGTATACACTCAGGAGAGAAGCCATACAGCTGTGACCAGTGTGGGGCAGCTTTCACTAGATTAGGTAATCTAACGACACACCAACATATTCACACAGGAGAGAAACCTTTCATCTGTGGTCAGTGTGGGGCAGCTTTCACTGGATTAGGTCGTCTAAAGACACACCAACGTATACACACAGGAGAGAAGCCTTTCAGCTGTGGTCAGTGTGGGTTAGCTTTCACTCAATTAGCTAATCTAAAGAAACACCAACTTATTCACACAGGAGAGAAGCCGTTCAGCTGTGGTCAGTGTGGGGCAGCTTTCACTAGATTAGGTAATCTAAAGAGACACCAACGTATACACTCAGGAGAGAAGCCTTTCAACTGTGGTCAGTGTGGGGCAGCTTTCACTGGATTAGGTAGTCTAAAGAGACACCAACGTAGTCACACTGCAGAGAAATGATTGGCTTAACAATCAACAACAATTTTTACGGCAGATAAGCAAACATTCACCTGAGAGCAGCAACAGGAACTACCAATCAGAAGCCATGCATTTGTTCAGATTAAAAATCTTATGTATCCTCTGTATTTCATTGTTCTGCATTTCATTAAAGGTCAGATGTTAACTTTTCTCATGCTTTTCCTGTTCTTGCTACACAGATATTTTTGAAGAAAATGTGTGTTTGGTTACGAGGGAAAGTTGACCCTTATCATCTTCCCCAAAGACCCAGAAATCTTTAACGCAGTCTGAAAAAGGTTTGGAGTTGTTCCCTGTACTTCCCAGACAGCTGTATGATGCTCATGACTGAAGCTGAAAGTTAAGGCTGTTCCAACACTAAAAGGGCACGAGGCCCAACTTCAAGCTGTGAAACTCTTTCAAATGTCTGTTGTGTTGGACTCAGACGTGTGAACGGATTTTAGTCCAAACGTCATGGCTGCACTGAGGGAAAAGGCAGCTAAGCAGGCTAACGGTACTTTGAATTGAACCGTTTAACACGAGAAAACTGAACTGATTTGTTTGTTGCTTCTACAACTGCTCAGTTACTCACACAATCAGGTACTGAGCAGATTTACCAAACAGACATTCTGCTGTAATCTCAAATGCTCTCAGTCGCGCTGCTCACATTGTTTTAGTCCACAACTCTTCTTCTTCTTCTTCTTCTTCTGCCCCGACGGCTACACAACTTACCCAGAACACCCGGTGGCAGAGTGTGCACACGACACCCTTATACTTTATTGGATTGTATCTACAAACTCAAACGCTGATGATTTAAACCTGCTTCAGGCTGGGAGAATCTCACTGACAAATCCCACTTTGGCCTAAAGATGTGATCAGCGGTGACTTTTGTGTGTTAGCGTCTGGCGCTACGGTCCTGGCTGAACAGGAAGTAGCCACCAGAAATGCAAGACAGTCGCTGTAGCGACTGAATGTTACGCAGGACTGTCTTCCTGTATGCAGATGGTCATCAGTGAAGTCACCTCCCCCGAATGAACCCCGTCATGTTGTGTATATGTGGCGAAACATGGCGAGCCAGCCGGGGGGCTGTTAGCGGGACAGAGACAGTCCCTCAGTCAGAGACGAACCTCAGAAGTTAAACCCAGTTTTTAACTGAGCTGACTCACAGTGGAAGTCACACGTTAGATCTGGTTCTCAGTGAGTGTTTCCTGTTGAGATCCAGCCGTGTCTGATCAGTGCTGCAGTTTCTTGTTTTGCATTATTCTCTCCTCTTACTCAGACTACACCTGAAACTAATCAAAATCAGGAAGCAGCATGAAGAATTGTCTCATCAGCCAATTCAAATAAGTAATAACAAGTGCTTGAAAAAGGCAAAGGAATGAAGGGACGTAAAAATGAGGAAAATACCCTCAGTCCCCAGAAGTCTTTCTGGGGTTCCTGCTCCCAAAGCACACTGAGCGCTGCTTCTGTGCTTCAGTGTTTTTCAGTAGGTTGTGTTCACTTTTTCCACCTCCGTAATGATCTGTAAAACTGAAGGTTGTTGAAGAACACAGTGCTGGATCCAAACAATAGTGTAATGTTCCAATCTGACCTCCTGGTGGCAGTGTCGTTTCACTGGGGATTTCTCATTGATTATTTTAAAAGCAGGAATCAACGTCAGATATTCATGATCTGAAGGGGATGAACTCCTGTGCTTCTGCAGAATACCTGAGTTTCCTCCAGTGCGACCATGAAGTTAGTGTTTTTCGCCATATATATTTATATTTACACTAACTTATAGATTTAATCTGCTGTAACTCCTGGTTAAATGGAGGTTTTCCTCTTTAGTTAAAAAAATAAAATAATAAACTCATATGTCAGCTTTAGTTATTTATAAATGTAGATTGATGATACAAATTGGATGGAAGCTTTTGGCTCCGGATGAAATGTTTTGGGTTCAGGTGGAACCGAACCAGGTCAGCACCATTATTCCAGAATTCTTTGCATCTTCTTCAGATTTTCTCTGTGAAAACAGAAACTTCTAAAACATGTTTCTGAGCTGGTGTGGATGCTGCTGGAAGGACTTCTGCTGGTCACTCTGGTAGTTTTTCACATTTGTTATGATGCGTAACCGTAGCAACGGGAACGTTGTTCACCTGTTGGTGCAGGTAACTGAGGCCGTTTCTCAATACCAAGAATGCAAAGAACAGACTTGTGTTCTTGAGGAGAATGTTCTTGCTAGTCAACCTCGGAAGAATGAACTCGGGAGATCACAAGTACACATGCTCCGTTTTCAGTTTTGAGACGATGCGTTCTTCGTGCCCGAGGCAGCCTGCTTGATTAAACAGCTGGGCTTTTTCATCCAAGCGCTGACAAGTTTGAGGTGCAGAATTCTTCCGAACAAAATTGTAAATAGCTGGTATTAAGACAAATTAACGATAAAATCGGGATCTAAAGGGCTACTTTCTCGCCTCAAAATGTTTTAAACG
Source organism: Odontesthes bonariensis (assembly GCF_027942865.1). Taxonomy (NCBI): domain Eukaryota; kingdom Metazoa; phylum Chordata; class Actinopteri; order Atheriniformes; family Atherinopsidae; genus Odontesthes; species Odontesthes bonariensis. The sequence continues at coordinate 35,467,465 of NC_134507.1, read as the reverse complement.
TGGATAAAGTGATATATTTAAAGAGTTTAGAGCTAAAATGAAATCAGCTTCAGCCTGTTGATTTCGGCTCGGGTAGGAGCGCAGTGCATTGTGGGATATTTGCGCTGACAAGTTAGCACAAGTTAGCTACCGATGCATCCTCGGTAAAATGGGCGTGTCGAGAACACATCCGGGAACTTTCACCGTTCTCGGCGAAATGCGAACTTGTGTGTTGGGACAGTACTTGGGCTGCGACTGATGACGTTTCACAAGAACACAAGAACACAAGTACGGACAAGAAGGTATATTGAGAAACGGCCTGAGCTCCACAAAAGCCCAAGAAATGGCTGGAAAAATACCCCAAATCTGGAGTGCTGAAGAGGAGACGTCTAGGATGCAGAGCAGGAACAACATGGAGGAAAAGGAGGAGGAAGTTTAAAGCATTTCTTACCTCGATCATCAGGGGAAATGTGAGGTCACTGGTGGATAAGACAACTATATGGATCAACTACACACTGAAAGGTTGAATCCTAAACTTTCTCTTTTCATTTTCTTTTCATAGGGACTGAGTTCAAGCCTTTTCCAGATTCCACTCAATTTTTCTCAGTCTTCAAAGTTTGAAACCAACAAGTCGGAGACTTTATTGTGATACAGAACATGAGACAGAACACCAAGCAGCTGAACAAACCAGAGACAGTTGATGAGCAAAGCTGCTTCACAGGAAACATGTTGGAAGACTAAAAGATAGTGTCTGTGGTCATCAGTCTCAGGTAAAAAGTGCCAAGAAAGCAGCACAAAGCAGCAGAGGCATCGCTCAGAGGGTCAATAAACTACTTTGGGACTCGGAGATCATATGTTCAAGTCCTGTGAGAGCTGCTCAAAGAGTTTAAATGTCTCCAGGTTTTAGAGGCCAAAGCAAAGAGTGAAAAGCTTTAAGGTGGAAAGTTTCATTCTCTGATTTAATGGCTCAAACTGGTACTGAGCAGCTTTTAGTTTGTCAGGATGAGGGATGAAAGCTCCTAAAGAAATAAAGTCTATAGTTCAGCATCCCAACAGAAGAATGGAAGCAGCTCAGAAAGGAGGCTGAAGCTGTGATTGGGTGGTTCAGGCAGATGCAGAGCAGCTTCTGGAAGCAGAGGGAGGGGCTTCAGCTCCTGTGGATGCTGATGGCTGTTAGGAAAGGAAGGGCAGGTTGTTCAGCTCAGAGCAGGCTGGGATTTATCAAGCCAAAATGAAAAGAGAAACTTTAGGATCCAACCCTTGAACAGCTCAGGCTGTCGGCTGAAAGCTTTGAGCCTCAGAGAACGTGGAAACTACGACCAGACAACTTTTAAAGTTCAACAACACTGCTCACAAGGAGCAGCTCAGGATGATGGGACGCTGCCTGGGGTTGGACTCATCATGGGTTCAGTTCCCTCAGATGCTCTGAGTCACAGCTGTCTTTCAGCTCGCAGCCCAAGCCGTGCGTCCAGATGCTCAGTCATACATCAGTTAAAGGTAGATGATTTATCTGATCTGATTATTTACAACATGTTCATTCAACTTTGGACATATTAATGGTTTATGGCTTGTATCTTTAAAAACTTTGCCCCCTGGTGTATGAAGAGAAGAAGAAACCACAGGGACCCACTCAGGAAGAGGGCGGGCTTTATTTGGGGCTTCAACAACCAGCTCAAACTGGCCAAGTGAGCGAGAGACACAACGCTGGAAACAAGTGTTCAGCAGCTGCTCTGTAAGTAGAGAAGCTGTGTTTTTCTGCTTCAGCTGAAATCCTTTAACTGTTCCTGCTCTGTGGAGAACTTCTGATAGTGGAGGGGACCTTAAAACAGCTCAGGCTGAGGTCGGATGGAAAACACATGATGATGAGCTGCTTCAGGAGGAACTTTACACAACTCAGAGCGGACAGAAACTAAGTGAAATGAATGCAAAATAAATGCTCAGTTTGATCCAAACTCCTGCAGCTGAGCGTGTAAAGAATAAACGGTGTGAGTGGTCTGTGGGGGGGGCAGCAGGGCTTTACCACTGCTCGCCCCACCTTGTTTCAGCTCAGGTGTTTTCTGCTAAAGTCGACAGCAAGAAATGTTTGAGGAACTCTAAGAGACAGTGGTGTCAGATAGAGATGGGCTTTAGGCCACGCCCACACAGAACCTTATCAGAAAGTAGAAATGGACTGTTCCTGTACAGCACTTTTCTGATCTTAATGAGCACTCAGAGCTTCAACACTACCTGCCACATTCAGCCACACTCACACAGCACGTCTTAGTCTGTAAATCATGCTTTCTACTCGCCCTCATGACGTCACACTCAGCACCTCTCACAGGATCCCTCGGGGGACGTGGTTATACGCCTTCGCTAAGTCTGATGTATTTGGCCTCAGTCCTTTGACTTTTCCTGCCTGGATGAAAGGGGGAGCTGCAGGTATGCGGGAGCCTCTGATCCTGAACGTCCCAGAGATAATCAGCTTCAATCCTTTCTCCTGGAGTTGTGTTTCCTGCAGCTGGAACTGTGTGTGTTTGTTTTCAGAGTCTCCAGCAGAGCCAGATGTCCTCTACTCTTCACTGAGGTAGTCCACCAGTCCAGCCACTGATGTCCAGCTGCTGGGACCAGTTTGCTGCACCAAACCACCAGTTTAGCTTCATGAATGGATCCGAATCTGACAACAAGCCAAAGCTGTTTAATGTCCTCAGAGACTTTCCTGTTATTCATGTTGTATTAATGAGTTCTGGACTCAGCTGCTGTTATCTCAGCAGCGCTCTGCTTTCTTTGTTGTTTCTCTTGTGCAGAAGCAGAAGGCAGAGAGAATATTTGTCTTGTTCCGCTTTAGCTATATCCCAGACCATAATTATCCCTACTCAATAATTCCACTTTGCATTCCATATTTTGAAAATACTGGCACCTAAAGGCTGAAAATTTGGGCTAAAAAGTTCAAATTGGCATCGAAAGGGTTCATTTTTTTTAAATAATTGAAAACTTGGTAGTTATGATTAGAACTGAAGTGGAATAAAAGGTTTATGAAAAATAAAGTGGAAAAAAATATTAATACATGATGTTTTTAGGTGGTTTTAAATGGGGACAAAAATGTCCCTTTTCTGAAATTAAGTTGTGTTTTAAATCAGGTATGAGGGTTATATTATAAGTATTATATTAGCTGTCAATAATATTTTATCAGGAGAAACGTCCAATATTGAGAAAAAATACAGTATTTGGAAAAAGTCATTATCCGATTCAGTTAAATATCAATAGCACATTTCAGCTCTTCAGATTTTGTGATAAAACTTTTCTTATACTTTTCTGAAGAAAACATTATTATCTCTTCACCAAAACTACGAACTTCAGGCAGTAATTGTTTACATTTATCATGATTTTAAGACTCAGCGACCTCTTCATGGTTCCCTGGTGGACAGGACACAGAACACTGGGTTGTGATAGCTGTAATACGTTCTCATGACACCTGAGTGGAGACATCGCTGTGGCTGGGAAATGAAAATAAGGTCAAGCAGCGTGTTCCTGTCTGTGGTGGCAGAGGTGATCAGCTGTACATATCCCTTAGACTGAAACACATCTACAACTGGCTTTGTTGACCTGAGTACCTGATTCTCATTGAAGTCTCCACACACAATAACAGGGTGACAGTCCATCCAAAAGGCTTCCCAGGTTCTCCAGGAACGGTCTCAGACTGTAGTCAGGAGGTCTGTACACAGCTACAATCACTGCACAGACTGGAGCCTCAACCTTCAAAGCCACAAACTCCAGATCAGTCACATTCTGCAAATACTGTCTCTCACGCACCTGAATGTGCTTTCTCACACAGACAGCAACCCCGCCACCTGCTCTGCTGGCCATCTGAGGATACTGAGTGTAGGACGTGTGTCTGTTGCGCTTGAACATGTTGTAGCCGTCCAGATGCAGCCTGTCTGCAACAAAGGAGCCCTGCAGGTGAGTTTCTGTCAGACACAGGACATCTGCCAGGCACAGCTCATGATGTCTCCTGATGTCACCGATGTGAGATGGCAGTCCCTCTGTGTTGTGCTGAACAAGGCTCAGAGTGTCGGGCCTGTGTACTGTTTCTCTCACCTGAAGAAGAGGCATCATGTGATCCACATCGGCTTGTCTCATGGTCTGGAGCGCTGCGCTCACTTCAGCATTGGCGTATATTTTCTTTTCATCCAAATCCAGTAAATCCAGCCCACTGAGAGACGTCCCCCTGCTGAGAGCTACATAAGCCATACCTGCTTCAGAGACTTTCTGCAGGGACACCACGGCTGCATGTGTTGTGAGGCCCTGGGTTTTATGGACAGTGCAGGAGAACGCCAGCCTCACAGGAAACTGTCTGCGTAGCACTCCGTTCTGTTTCAGCTTCTCCTCTGCTCTCTCCATGTAAACCAGATTGGCAGATTCTGGAGCTCCACTCTGGATTCTTGCTACACCTGTCTGATTATCCATCCTCAGGCCCAGCTTAGTGATGTGTTGATCATCCTCAGAAGTCACTATGCACATCAGTGTGGCAGAAGCCCCGTTAACCAGACCGTTCTGAATGTCAAAGTTTCTGGTGAGCATGACACGAGCCCCTTCAGCAGCTTTCAGAGTGTGGGCTAAATCATTTCGGCCTCCCTTACATGGTGTGTCTTTACGGGCCATTCTGCCTGTTCGGGATCTTTCTGGAAGTCATCTGCATCCATCGTGATAATGTTGGAATGGAACAAAGCCAGTGTGTTCATCAACCAACTTATTGGTGGGGAAAATGTGCAGAAGCTCAGTGGGACAAAGAGCTGGTTCAGTGATGGCCTGTGACAACAAATCTCTGTCAGCCTGAGACAGCTCGTCTGCCTTTGGTTTCACCCCAATCCTGTTCAGCACGTCTGCAAAGGCAACATCATCCTTCTGTCTCATGATCTCAGTCAGAGTGATCATCTGAAAATGTTCCTGCCACAGGTCAGTATCTGCTGGGTCGTGTACACACAGAGGTTTAGACTGGCGCACAGGCGGCAGCTGATAGAAATCTCCAACAGCTAAAACTGACATTCCACCAAACGCTCTCTGATTGCCTTTGATCTGTTTCAGTCCTGCGTCCACATAAGCAAAAAGAGGCTTTGAAACCATGGAGATCTCAGCGATAATGATGATTTGAGCATTAAAAGGTTCAGATGTGAGTTCATCCAGTTGGTTAGCGAGTCCTTGGATTGGTGCTTTCAGACTGCGTGGCAGCTTCAGCAGAGAGTGCAGTGTTGTGCCACAGATGCTGAAAGCTGCAGTTCCAGTGAAAGAAGAGAGTAAAACAGTTGGCTTTGATATGAAAAACTCCTCTGCATGTAGCTGCAGTTTGGTCAGTATCTTAGATGCCTCTGAGTAAATGCATTTCATCAGCTGGGACTTTCCTGTTCCTGCACCACCGTTGGCATAAAAGAAAAACTGCTCTGGATTTAGGCCACACACAAGTTTAATGCAGCAGTCTCTGATAGCATGGAACACACAGGCCTGCTTCTGCTTCAGGTTCTGATACATCTGCCGCAGCACAGCTGGATCCACAGCTGGGGGTTCTCTGATGGCTCTCATTTCTGTCACAGCAGCAGACTGAGGACAATAGTCGGGCACATGTTCCTGCTCATCGTCTGGCTCTCTTTGCTGCGGCTCATCATCACAACTTCAGATTCAGGAGCCAGATTCCACCATTCATCCATCACATGCTCTCTGCTCTCCTCAAACTCTACAAGTGCATTCTCAATCTCCTCAGTGTGTTTCTCATATTAGTCTCTGTGTGTTTGTATAATGTTTTTCACGCTCTCAGGACGGTTTGAGCCTGGGAGCTGCACCCAGCCAGAGATGTACAAAGACTCGTAGGTTGGAAGATGGGCACTTGGTATTTCATACTCGGATCGGTGAGGAAGGTACAGTCTCAGTAATCTGGCATAAAACTGCTCGGGCTGTTTCTCCTTGGAACATTGGTAATATCTGATGACAGAGGGCTTATCATTTTTCCGCCTTTGGACAAATCCCAGCTCATTCAGAAGTGGTGAAACACCATCACGCTTTGAGTGGTCTGCACTGACAAACCTGCAGCTAGCAGCAAAATCAGCCGAGCACATCTCCTCATACTCCGGGGTCTCGGGTCTGGCTTTGTATTTGTCACTCAAACTCGTCATCCAGACATTACGAGACTCTGACGGGGTGTCCTCCAAGAATGACATGGGGCGACTCATTTTCACTGGACTGTCATCAGTAGGAATGAACACAACACTGCGTGAGCACTTCTTCATCTTTATTCCACATACACGCGTCACACACTCCTGAGCACTGATCTCTCTCTTTCTGGAGTAAGCCTGCATGACAGCTCTCATCTCATCACACTCATTAACTCTGTCCATGTTGGAATTCTCCATGACAGTTTGCAGGTACTCTGACAGACCACTTTCCTTCTTTGGGATGTATTTAGTCAGATACTGTACACACGAGTAAGCAGCTGCTCTGCAGTGAACATCATGTGCTGATTGGCTGCTTTATCTGTCAATCACTGACACTGCCCACAGGAACAGGACAGTATATTCAGCAATAAGGTAATACTTTCTGCTGACATGGCAGACTCGCTTTAACTGGAAACACTTGAGATATTTATATTACATTTACATTATATTACAACAACAGATATTTAGATATAAATATAAATGTATGTTTATCCGTCAAGTAAGCAGTTATAGAAGTTTGAAATTGTGTCTTACAATGAAATCAAGTGACAGGTTTAGGATTATTACAACTTCCATCTTTCAAAGTGTTTTTCAGCTGAAATCCTGTCAGTTTTAGCCCTGTTATATGTAACCTGGACGTCTTGTAGCTGTTGTACTGTTATTTAAGAGTCGTAACCTTTAATTTTATCACAATAACATGGTGTGTTAGACTTAAATGTTATAAAATGTAATCTCAGCAAGAGACATTATTAAAACTTTAATCAGAGTTCCCCAAAATGACTAATACGGTGCATGATTCTATCATAAGTTCAATGGATACAGTCAAATTTGCATGAGCTATATACTGACCGAGGGATCGGACCTGTCCTGCATAATGTTAATCTCCCCCTTTTGTGTAAATGGCAGAGCAGAGCCTTCCGTTATCAGGCCCCTCTCTGTGGAACCAGCTGCCAGTTTGGCTTCAGGAAGCAGACACCCTCTCTACTTTTAAGATCAGGCTTAAAACTTTCCTTTCTGATGACGCTTATAGTTAGGGATGGCTCAGCTGAGCCTGAAACATCCCATAGTTCTGCTGCTGTAGGCCCAGCCTGCTGGGGGAGCTCCCATGATGCACCTCTCCTCTCCATGTACATGTGACATCATTGTTGTCATTAACTTGTTCCTCTCTCAGCAGGTGTCCCTGGCCTGGTGTTCCGCTGCTTGTTGTCCCCTCTTTTCTGTCCTCTCAGCCCCAGCTGCTCCAGGCAGATGGCCGCCCTTCCTGGTTCTGGTTCTGATGGAGCTTTCTTCCTGTTAAAACTCAGTTTTTTCTTCCCACACTTCTGTGCGTGCTCGGGATTGAACAGAAGTTACGGTGCATTTTGTAGGATTCCTTAGCTAAGCTACTTCTTTTAATTGTGTCTGTGTTAATAAAACTGAACTGAAATGACAAATAAATGAACATGTGCATCTGTACTGTTATATGTTACGTTAAAACAGAGTACTGAAATATATCTTTATTGAATAGATGAATAAATCTGAAGTCTGATTGTGTCCAGGGTTTCTTCCAGGTGTCCTCCCTCTGTCACCATCTCACATCTGAAATTCCTCTCAGTAGTATTTCAGAGCTGAGCCTTGGTTGGGAGAGTTTTTATCTTCACTTCATCTTCACAGACTATATTACCACAGCAATACAACTGAGCCAAATGCTGGATTTAAATTCATTTTTATTAGATTTTCAAAGAAACGTCATTAATAAATATAGAACATAAAACAATATTAACTATGTGTAAACTATATACATATATATGAAATGTATTCTGCCAGAGGGCAGGGTCTTTCCACTGCCTCAATGTTAATGATTTTTTCCCAATATATTTTATATTTAGAAAGACTTTACCCTTTTCCAGGGCTCCCACAAGTCCTGGGAAATATAAAAGACTTCGGTGCTGGACATGAGGAGCTCCAGCACCCCCCTGTGCTGCTCTCCATCACGCCCATCACCTCCACTCCAGCTGCCTCATCAGTCACAATCAGCACCTGCCAAAACAAACAGCACCTAGGTCCCATAATGCCTTGCAGCTAGATATTAAACTCCTTTCTTACTCCTTGTTTATTTCTTTAATCTCTTTCTCAATTGTGTCAGATCATTTGCCATTTTATGTCTGTATAATATACACTAGATTGCCAACAGTATTCACTCACTCATCCAGATAATTAAATTCAGGGGTTCCCATCACTTCCATGGCCACAGGTGTAGAAATGCAAGCCCCTCGGCATGCAGACTGCTTCTACAAACATCTGTGAAAGAATGGCTCGCTCTCAGGAGCTCAGTGGATTCCAGCGTGGTGCCATGATAGGATGCCACCTGTGCAACAAGTCCAGTGGAGACATTTCCTCGCTCCTAAATGTCCCACAGTCAGCTGTCAGTGGTGTTAGAACAAAGTGGAAGCGACTGGGAACGCCAGCAGCTCAGCCACCAAGTGGTCGGCCACGTAAAATGACAGAGCGGGTTTGGAGGTCTGTAGCAATGGACTCTGCAGAAGGTTGGCGACCTTTCTGCAGAGTCCATTGCTGCAGACCTCCAAACTTCATGTGGCCTTTTACATGTTTAAACCAGAGAAAACAACTCCTTGTATGTGCCTACCGACTTGGCAAATAAAGCTCATTCTGATTCTGATTAGAATGTGTTTTTAGATTAGATGAATTAGAATGCTTTTTACTTCTACATTGCTGTAGGGTGTTGTGTGCAGGAAGTCCCCTCCTGCATCCATGTTGGACTTTAAGTGGGTAATCCTGCACTGGCTGCCGAGGTCCAGCTCCTGGACTGCAGCTTCCCGCCACAGCGTGAGGGAGGCAGAAGCTTTATCCTGTACAGAACACAGTATGAGATGTCAGAACTATAAAGGCACCAGAGATTACTCTGTGATGTGCAGCCTACAAGTGACCACAGTAAACATAGAAACAACCAGCGCCGCAGAAAGAGACAGTTAGCACACTCCCATAGACTACTAAGGTACTCACAGAATATGAAAGTTATCTTATTTTATCTTCCCTTATCTAGAAACTACAGAGGTTGTCCCTCCTCTCCAATCCTCCCGTTCTCTGGTCTTACCTGCTGCAGCTTCACCTCACGCAGCGGGACCTCCTCTCTCCCACTGCGGACCTTTTTCACAGCTGAGAGCTAAATAAGAACAAGTTCAATCACTTAGTGATCTAATTAGACCTAAACATGTCATTGCAACAGCTTTTCTGTAATAAAACATTTCAAATACTGGTAGGCATTACTTTGTCTACCTAAAATGTTTGTATCTCTGAATTACAATTAAGCACGGTCATTTATCTGAGTGTATTAGTGTGTTCTTCTGATGAAGACAAATCAACATACCTGAACAACTTTGCCCTCCAGTGTGAGGAGGCCCTTTGTCCCCTTCACATTCTTTATAGTTGTGTGTAGGGACGGGGGACAGAGGAGGGCTTTCCTGCAAAAGGGGTCCATCCTGCAAACCTTGCAGCACCAACCCCGCTCCATGCTGTCAGAGGTGGAGAAGATCATTAGGCTTTCCCTGGCCCTGCCCATATCTGTCACAGCATCTGAGCGCTCTTTCTCAGCCTGAAAACCTGGCTGCGCAGCACCATGACGCAGGAGAGACTAACACATTTGGCCATTATGAACACTCACAGTGACCTTACGGATAAATTGGCTGAAACAATTTATCAAGAACACATCTTCAATTTGGAACTTCATACCGAATTTAATTTTCTCTAAATTAGGAGGCCTAAATTTCTTTTTACTTTGTAATTATAATGTTGAAAAAATCCCCTCAAAACTATCCTACTTTCATAAACAGATGCTTCTTTCTTGGTCATTGATCTGCAAACATAATTTTCCCCCACATAGATACTACATATGGAACAATATTGGTATGAAGTTCCAAATTTAAAATGGGTTCTTGATAAATTGTTGCCAATTGCCAATTTATTTAGAAAATATTAATACCACCTCAAACCAACTGGGTTATGTGTCGCACACGGAGCAAGACACCTGAGCTCAGCCACTCTGCTGGGAAATAATATGGGCACGGAGCGCAAAAAGAGCGAGATGAGGAGGTAACTGGGCTATATAGTCCATCCCACCTGCAGTCAATGGCTATTTACCCTTATTGCGTGTGCAATTAGGGCCGTCATGACTCATAGGATGCGAAAGCATCTATGCTACTACACCAGCCTTCACCATTTCCCCAAGGAAAGACAGCGCCAGTGCATTATGAACCTCATTTATCCTCCTCTCTGCATCAAACACATTCATGCTGCCTTAACTGAAAACCGTCATTTCCACGTTGCAAATTTGAAAGTCAGGCCAAAATGCCATCGCTGTCAATTTGGGGAAAACGGAAAACTCATGCTACAACATTTCAACTGTGAGACTTTCAAAGTAATTAGGCTTTGGAACTGTTCAAAGGTTTTAAGATAATCACAGGACTATTAGGCCGTAAGGTGAACCTCGAAAACTCCTTCAGAACACCAGGTTTGTTCCACGCTCTCCGAACCAAACACGCTTCAGCTCATAAAAAGATTTGAGTTATGTTGAGGTTTAAAAAAAAGTTTCGCCGCTCAGAACACAGTACTTTTTTAGTTCGCAACGTTTAAAGGAATAACTAGTGCCTGGCAAGGCGTATGTACATATTCGGCAGGCGTAATAACAGTTTGGCTCGCGAGAGGTGCCACGGTTGAGACGTCATCAGAATGGACGAATCGGATAGCTGGTATGTCAGCTGAGCTGGTAAACAGAAACAGCACCGCAGCAGCAGCGCGATCATCCAGCAGTACCGAAGAAGACGAAATTTCGACCGAAAGATTTGTTACATGCACATATCTTCTGTTAAGCATGAGGAAACACAGAATTTCACCTGCACAAGGTGGAATGGAAGGAATCAGAAGGAACAAATAAAGAAGCACTTGCTGAGTTCTTATACGATGCGTGGCCACATGCTGATCTTACAGCAGTGGGAAGAAACCTCAGCTTGTACATAGCACATCAACACCAATGTCACTGTGTGACTGTACTGGAAGGTGTGCAGTCTGTTCATGCTGTGGAAGACCTGCAGTGTGACCACGAAGAATGTGACACAAGGGTGTTTTTGCATGCACAACATGCTGCACAGGAACATAAGACTGTCATTATTGAGAGGCCTGACACTGATGTAGCAGTCATTGCTGTGAGTGCAGAAAGATTTGCCATGCAGCTTGTACTTCTTCACAGGGAAGGGCAACAGAACACGCATAATGGACATTACCAAGGTGTCATCAGCTCTCGGAGCCAGTGTGTGTTCAGCCTTGATTGGGATCCATAAATTCTCTGGGTGTGACTCCACAAGGCAAAAAGAAGACATTTGCTGTGGCATGCGAGAAAGATGTCTACCTGAAGACTTTCAGAAATCTGGGGACTGAATTTAACTTGGACCACTCTACATTAGCATTACTTTCCAAATATGTATGCCATTTGTACGATCAGCCAACCGCAGAAAACATCAATGAGGCTAGGTACAAAGCTTTCTGTATGGCATCATCAGCCTTGCCAGAATTATCTATCCCCCCAACAAGTGATGCCCTCCACCAGCACTGCAAAAGGGCAAATTATCAGGCTAAAATAATAAGGTCATGTGTAAAGCAAAAGATTGGACTCATTTGAATCGGTGGTGGAGAGGAGGACACTGAACAAACTGTTATCCATCATGGATAACCCCACCCATCCTCTCCACCAGCTGCTGGTTGGACAGCAGAGCTCCTTTTCCAACAGGCTCATCCAGCTCCACTGTCACAAGGACCGTTTCAGGAAATCCTTCCTACCAGCAGCCATCACCATCTACAACACCTCCCCTCTGGCTGGAAGAGAACTTCAACCTCAATAGGCTTGAAGTCTCTCCTAAAAAACAATAACAAAAAACAAAAAATACTGTAGATTTGTACATAGCAAATCTTTATTCACTATTTCTATTTATTTTATATTTTATTTTATTTTATATTTATTTTATTCTATTCTATTTGCTTGTTTTTTACTACTTTAATTGTTTTCATAGGCCTATACTGTATGCTGCTGCAACAAAACAATTTCCCTAATTGGGATTAATAAAGTATTAATAAAGTAGACTTGTGCAGGTGTTCCAGCTGTTCAAGCACCACAAAGGAAACAGAGGATAAAAAAGATGACAGCTGCCCTGACACTGACAGTGAGGAATAGTGTATGTGTCTGCGTGCGTTTTTTAATGTTTTTTTTTACCTTCATTCTATTCCATTTGTATCATTCCTTTTATTATGGTTATGTATATAAGTTTATGCCGGTTGATGTGTATGCCCTACTTGTTTTGATTTTGTTATGTGTTGTATAGTTATTAGTGAATAAATCAGTAAATGAATACCTGAATGGTAAATGGCTAAATTGGCTCAAGTCAGAAATATATGAATGAGCATTATCGTTGATAATTATTATTTTATGTTCACTTTAAAATGATATTTTGCGAGATTCCTTTCTGTAGGTTAGTTTTGACAGCATCAGACAGGTTGTCATTTTTCCAGTTTGTTGTCGTAAATCGGCAACGTGATTGGTCCAGCGCGGTCAGGTGGTGTCTTGTGACGTCAAAATCGTCATTCAGCCCTGCGGAAAATATCTTCAGAAAACGTCTCGGTTTAAAAAAAGTACAGGATTCTGTGACGCGAAACTTTTTTTATATGTGCAAAATAAGTTGGTCATTTTTATCAGCTAACGGGCATGTAGTTCGGAGAGCACGGAGCGAGCCTAAACGAAAACGGGGTTCACCTTACGGCCTATATGGTGGGAAACCGCCCAAACTCGCCTTAACCATGGCCTGAACAGGCTAACGTTATGCCTGTTTGGTTCGTTAGCTAGCTAACTAATGCTAACATTAGCTAGTGAACGCTAACAGTCAGAGCAGTAATTAAAACATATTAACAAACATACCTGCTTGATAACTTACCTTATTTATTCTTCTTCAAAAGAATTAAAAAAAGTGGACTCAGCAGGCTGCCCTCAGTGCCCCGGCCTGTGTGCTGGACTGCTGCGTTGCTGACATAGACCTAATATACTTTGCTGAGCGGGAGAGACTGAATGTTGCACCATGCACACTTCTTCTTCTTTGAATGCGCAGTGGGAGTGAGACTGTGTTGCTACTTATTGTTGAATGAGCTTCACTCTAAATAAAGTCATCTTCACTGTAAACACTAAGTTTTTTGCATTTTTCACCATGCAACTAACTTTTACTTCATAAAAATCAGTCATAAGTGCATATGGTAATTAACCTAGTAAAGTTAACGAATGTATGTATGTCAGGGCAGCTATTGGACTTTACAGTGAAGATGTATTGTATATAGATAATCCATGAGCCTAGTCAAGCGGTGAAGTTGTAAAGCAATGAGATTGCTGAGATTTTCTCATGAGAATGAGAAAAAAGTGATCAGAGCTTCATCCTCTGTGGCTGGTTGACTGTTAGAGCTTCCAGCTGCCTCTAACTCCCACACCTCAAAAAACAAATGTCCCTCACAGGGTAGATATCTCAGGTGATGTTCAGACTGGGGTGGTTTATATAATCTATGTGTAGAAGTGTTTGTGTTCTACCACCCAGGTATAGACAACAGTGATCCATCAGCTACTATTTATAACACTCTAATGCTCTCTCCTTCACAGTGACGGTGCTGCTGTCAACACAAATAATTATTAACTTCCGTCACAGAAATGGATGTTAATGACATGATTTTTATCCATAAGGACAATTCTTTACAATTCTAAAAAAAAATACAGTTATATTTACTTCTGCGTCCTGCATGTCTTTTGTTGACACATCTGACAGTCACCCTGTGACACACACACACAGACACACACACGAAGAAGTTAACCAGCTTGGGCTGCTGCTGATTGGTTGGCAGACACCTCTGTTTCTATTGGCTCTCATTCTCCATGTTTCTGATCCTGGACCTGCTGAGATGTCACAGGCCATTGTTGGCTTTGATCCTCATACGTTTAACTTTGTCCTGAGCGGGCGGGAGTGCAAAGTTGTACCATCTGAAACGGCTGAAGAGTGCAGCGGCTTCTCGGCCTTTTGGCTAAGATCAAGTGTAGTATCTGTTCTTATCAGTTTAATATCTGATACGTCCTCTATATGAGGACTACATATTAAATGGATTTTTAGGCACAGGGGTTGAAAAAGGGGCTTGCTCCGTTCACTCCACGCATCGACCCGGTACTGCAGTGCCGCCGGGAACGGTGCACTCTTCCCAACTCTTGTGAAATAACAAAACCAGCGGTACATGGTGGTAGTTTCAGGGAGCCGTTGTATTCTGACTTCTAAAATGGAACTATAATCTTTAGAAAAGACGCAGTTTATGAGCACGTCGTGGGATTGAGCTTCCCTGGTTTCTCTGTATGACCATGAACACCAAACTACACACAGAGAACAGAGGAGCTTGACAGACACACACTAAGTTATCTGAGAGTCCCATTTTCAGCTGCAGAGAACAATCACATCAGGGAAGTCGACGTGCAGGCTCAACATCAGCCTCTCAAGCCAACTCTCTGGTAAAATAGGGGAAACGTATGGTTCCAGCACCTATGTAACACATATTTGTCACAGGGGTTGTGGCTTACGGCCACACCGCCCTGAACACGCCCGATCTCGTCGGAACTCGGAAGCCAAGCAGGGTCGGGCCAGGTTAGTACTTGGATGGGAGACCGCTTGGGAATACCAAGTGCTGTAAGCATTCTTCTCTCTTCTCTTCTCTCTGCATGTCTTTTGTTGAAACATCTGATGATCACCCTGTGATCCATCTTGCTGATCCTGGATCTGCTAAGGTGTCCCAGGTCATGGTTGCCTTTGATCCTCATACATTTAACTTTGTCCTGACAAAGGAGCAGTTCCAAAAAGTCAAACAGGGACTGCCTTTGCATTTGACGCAGTCAAACTGCATGCGCCTGGAGAAGCCAAAAGGCTTACAGCACCTGGTATTCCCAGGCGGTCTCCCCATCCAGGTACTAACCAGGCCCGACTCTGCTTAGCTTCTGAGATAAAACTCTGGCTTTTAGTCTGCGAAAAGAGAGTGAAAGTGAACTCCACTTTGAGATGGCTCTGGGATTGGGCCGACTGGGAGAATTGCTTGAAAAAAAGCTCCACACCCAATGAGCGGTCAGAACAAAGCCTCAAGACCCCTAGTCTTTTGCACAGAGTAAAAGACAAAGCAGCCATTGAATAGGGCCCGATTGTTCCTACCTGGTCGGCCGAGGAGCGAGCGTCTCAACCAAGCAAAGCTCACCGTGGGGAAGGTGGCTATGCCAACTAGCCTGATGCACTGCTCCCGCAGTGTCAAATACTCGTACTCTGGTTTCTCTTCATAACGTACAAGTCTTTCGCCTTTTACTAAAGACTTCCGTGGAGAGCAACATTAATGAGTTGTTTCTATTTTTGGAAGGCTTTACCTTTGCGGGTGAAGCCCATTCTGTCTGTGCAAAGGAAATCTTCTTGCTGTGCCAAGTGACTTCTCGGAGTAGAGTCACCTTATTTGTTGAGACCGTGCCCATGTTCAAAGCTGGAGCGCTAAATTGTTGTTGTTGTTTGAATGGTGCTCAGTGGAGCGGGCGGGAGTGCAAAGTTGTACCATCTGAAACGGCTGAAGAGTGCTCACTGCAGCGGGTGGGCGGAGGTGCAAAGTGACGCTTTGTAGGCAAAAAAAGAGCACCGCCACAAGTGCGCATTGTGCCAGGAAGGGCGCTCGGACGTGAAACAGTGGAGGGTTATCGTTTCTCGGCCTTTTGGCTAAGACTGCGATCGCCTCCTTTGGGTGGACTATTTTATGCCTTTTTGGCATCAAATTTTCTCGCTTTGGAGGTTCTTTTTTGCGTTTGATCAAAGTATTCCAAGTCTATTGTAGTTGGAGTTCTTTGTATTTAAATTTTCTTGTATTACCCTTTTTTCCCAGGTATTTACTTTTTGAAAGAGTTTCAGCTGAAACAGGGTCAGTGGCTTTGTTCCGTTTTTTTTAGAGGAAGGTAAGTTTCCATTTTTAGTACCTTTTAATCCACTTTTTATTCTTTTATTGGGTTTTAGTGTGATATTTATTAGTGTTCTTTTAAGCATTTTATTTAAAAACTGTTTGTGGTGCCTCCATCATGTCGGCAAACTATGCTGGCATGAGGAGGCACCACAGCGCTAGATTTTTGTTTAAAGAAAATGAAGGAAAGCTCATAGAGATGTCCAGATTGGACTTCTCTCGGAAGCTAATCCAAAAAACATTGAACTTTAAGCCAGACGATTTAAATTGCATCCTGTCATTGCCTTTTAACAAAGGTTTCGATGTCAGTTTTCGCACTGCAGCTTTGCTGCAGGAGTTTTGGACAAGATTTGAAAATATGCAAGCCCAGTTTTCTGCGTTTACGATTGAGAAACTTACTGACAATACTCTGAAGACAGTAATTGTCAGAATGTTCAATGAAATGGTGAACGCAGAAGATATCTGTATATGGTTGGGAAGATTCTGCACTGTTAAAGGCCAGGCAATGAAGGTGAGGGATGTTGACGGCATCTGGAACTGGGCCTGGAGGGTCCCCATCCAACAATGGCAAGACCCCCAGGGCTTCCAGGGCCTGAGACATCTCCCATCAATGATTGTCTTGGGAGAAAACAGAGGCTACATCCACTACCAGGGACAGCCCAAACTCTGCCGCAAGTGTGGGGAGCACGGGCACCTGGTGGAGGCCTGCACGAAGGTGTTTTGTGGCAAATGTAGAGGAATCGGTCACACCTTCGAAGAGTGTACAAATGGCAGAAAGTGCAATCTCTGTGGAGAATCAAACCACCTCTTCAGAGATTGCCCAAAATCTTTTGCCAACAAATTGAAATCCAAAAAAACGCGAGAAGGAAATGGAGGGCAGACCGAGGCAGTTAACGAGCTACTTGAAACAGCTGGGCTGGAAAATTCAAACTTCCCGCCAAAATCCCTGAATGGTGGACAGCAGTCAGGTGAGGCCGAGGAGGGGGAGGGGCCTGCTACACCCCCACCAATGGAGAGCTCTGGAGAGGAGGAGGAGGTGGTGCAGGCAGAAGGCGGAGCTAGTTCAGAATGTGAAGAAGTCCAATCACAGGATGATAGTGAGGATGCCTCCCTCCCCGATGCCCAGCAAACAAAGAGGCTTGCATCAGAATTGTCCTCTGATTCTCCTATAGTCTCAGAGAAGAGGGGAAGAGCTGGGACTACCTCAGACAGTTCATCTGTGGAGGAGCCCAGAGTCTTCCCCTCCAATTCACCAAATGAGGTCTCCTTTTTAAATGTAGTTCTGCAATCAACCCCTAGAGACTCAAAGTTTAACAAAACCTTGCAACAGAGGCCAACCCCCAGAGTCCGACCGGGGAATAGAGCTCAACACCCTCGCCTCTCACCTGTAGAAGTGAAGGAAGAGCTCCGTTCACAAGAAATTACATAACTGCTTTTAAGACATTTTAAATGTTTTAACCCTCATTTAGTCTTTTAAGATGTCATACCTGTTGTTTTTAACCATACTCATGACACTCACTCTCTCAACTATTAATGTGAGAAGTGTAAAGTCGAAAGTTAGAGCCCAGAGTGTTTTATCCTTTCTTAGTTCTTTTAAGTCAGATGTTCTTTTAATACAGGAATGCGGCCTACCGTTTTTAAAGCACTACAGACAGTGGGAGGAGATGTGGCCACAGACATCATTGTGGAGTGGATCCAACCAAAACAAAAATGACGGAGTGGCCATTTTGATCAAAAACCCTCAGGTTCTGGTGAAGGGCAGCACTGTGGTGAGAGACGGACGGGCACTTTTAGCACATTTGACTTTTATGGGACAAGATTTTAACCTCTTAAATATTTATGGCTTTAATGAAAAAAATGACCGGTATGACCTTTTAGAAGACCTGCAGTCCCACATGCTAGGTAGGGCACCACTAGTTTTAGGGGGTGATTTTAACTGTATTTTAAGCAGGAGTGACAGAAAAATAGCAGGGGAATTTTTTAAAGTTGACAAAACATCGGTTTTATTACAGGGCATATGCAAGGATTTTAAACTTCAGGACTGTTTTAGGACCATGCATCCCAGAGAGGAGGGCTTCACCTGGTTCAGTGGTGATGGCACCAAAGCCTCTCGTATAGACTACCTTTTTACACGGGACTGCCCACCAACCGATGCTAGATTGACCCCCGTTTTCTTCTCTGATCACCTGATGCTTTCCTGCACCCTATCACTCTCTTCGGGTGTGACTTCCGGAAGTGGTCTGTGGAAACTAAACTGCTCCCTTTTAGAAGAAAATGAAATAGTTAGTCAGTACCGGGAGCAGTACCACGAGTGGCAGACCCTTCAAGACTTTTACGATACACGTGCACACTGGTGGGAAATGGTGAAGGAAAAGACCCAGACTTTCTTTAGACAGGCAGGTAGGAGAAAAAAGAATAGGGAAAACAGACGCATGATGGGACTGCAGAAGCGACTACAGCGCTATTTTAAATCAAACCAACAAGGGATGGATTTTAATGATGAAATTAAACAAGTGAAAACAGAGATGTCGATTTTAGCAGATATTAAAAGTAAGGGTGTCATTTTAAGAAGCAGGGAACGAGAAATAGAGGAAGGAGAGAAGTGCACAAGGTATTTTTTTAAGAAAATTGTGAATAAAGGGGGGGCAATTTTAAAGCTAACAAAAGAGAACGGGTGCACAGTTGATTCAATGGAAGAAATTAAAGAAGCTGTTGAACAATTTTATCGTGAACTGTACGAACAAAAACCTGTTGAAATGGACACCATGACAGAAGTTTTAAATTTCATAGAAAAAACAGTAAAAGACAGTGTGCCTTTAACCCAAGATTTTACAATTTCAGAGTTAAATAAATGTTTTACAAATTTTAAGAAAGGGAAGTCCCCAGGACAAGATGGACTTCCCTTGGAATTTTATTTGACCTTTTGGGATATTTTAGCACCTGACTTGTTTACTGTCTTTATGGAATTTGAGCAACTTGACCGACTTCCTGACAGTTTTAGAGCAGGGATAGTGACTCTTCTTCACAAAAAAAAAGACAAGACTGACTTGAAGAATTGGAGGCCGATTACACTTTTAAACTTTGACTGTAAACTTTTTAGTAAACTTTTAGCCTCACGTATGTCCTTGTTTTTAGAAGACCTGATTCACCCGGATCAAGCCTGTGCCATCCCGGGGAGGAAGATAACCGACAGCCTCGTACTGATCCGAGACACCATCTGTTATGCGAGAGACAGAAACATTCGGCTAGCAGTCCTAAATTTAGACTTTGAGAAAGCCTTTGATCGGGTCTCGCACCAGTACCTTTTCCAGGTACTGCAAAAAATGGGGTTCCCAGAAAGGTTTATAGCTTGGGTGGGTCTGCTGTACCGGGGCATTACCAGCAAATTCCTTGTTAACGGGCATCTGACAAAAGCAGTAAACATCCACTGCGGTGTCCGTCAGGGTTGTCCGTTATCTGCCCTCCTCTACATCATCTGTGTGGAACCACTGGCACAGAGCTTGAGAAGGGACCACCGAAACATTGGGGTGAGAGTCCCGGGGAGCGGGGGACTATCGACAAAGTGTGTTTTATATATGGACGACGTGAACATTTTATGTACAGACCTAATATCCATCAACAGGACTCTGGACTTGACTGACTGGTATGGAAGGGCCTCTGGGGCAAAACTAAACAGAAACAAGACCCAAGCCCAATTTTACGGGCCATGGACAGCGACTGAGACTGCAGGACTCCCCGTGACTATAACCCAGACAAAACAGAAAATACTGGGGATTAATTTTGACAAGGAAGGGGGAGGGACATCAAACTGGCCAGACGTGGTAGGGAAAGTAAAGCAAAGACTAGGATACTGGGGACTTAGAGGACTGACCATTGAAGGAAAGGTTTTAATCATCAAAGCCGTGATTTTACCTTTGCTTTTACTAATCACTTCTGTTTTTATCCCACCTAGGAAAGTGCTTTTAGACCTGGACCGAGCCATTTTTTATTTTCTGTGGGGCTCCAAGTGGGAAAGACTGAGGAGAGATGTAATGAAGAAACAAAAAGAGAAAGGAGGAAAAGGAGTGCCTGATTTTTATTTGTTTTTAGGAAGCAGATACACTACACTGCACATCCTACAGGCCACAGACCCATCCGGAAACCCCAAAACTAAAGCAATGACACGATTCTGGATGGGTTCTTACCTCAGAAGACTGAAGATTTTACCCACCGACCTAAAAGTGCCCGTGTCTTTTAGCCTGCCACCATCCTATGCTTTTATCCAGACGTTCTTAAAGCATTTTAACTTGGAGGCAGAGGAGTTGCATGTTTTAACAAACCACCGCTCTTTGATTTCTGTTGTGCAGGAGCGGGAACCAGTGAGTCCAGTGCGTGGGCTCGCGTTCGGCGAGCCCTCAACAGTTTGGTGCAACGTCAACCATTCCGCTCTCCCAAACAGACTCCGGGACCTGTCGTGGATGGTGGCTCATGAGATCCTCCCAGTCAGGTCCGTTATGCACTCCCGGGGCATGTCAGCGATCTCAACCTGCCCACGACCTGGTTGTGGCGCGCCCGAGTCGGTGAGGCACCTGCTCTGGGAGTGCAGCGCTGCTGCAGACCAGTGGGCAACAGCCGGCTCCTTGCAATTCCCGTACTTGCCAGCAAGGGAGGTCCTCACAGCACAACTCGTGCTCTATGGGGTGAGCCAAACAAAAATAAAAAAGAATGACTTTGCCAAGCAGTGGCTCACCCTAGCCGCTATGAAAGACGCCATGTGGACCTCCAGGAACTTGCTGGTGAGGAAGCGCATGCAGATCCCCCCCGTGGCTGTGATCCGGATGGCCGCAGCGGCGGCTCAAGCGGCCGGAGCTGCAGGCGGCGGGCCTAGGACACATCCACAAAGAAGAATCGCCTCTGTGCCCATTCGGATGAAGGAGCCGGAGCTACACACAAAAAGGTCAAAGCAGCGACGGCCTGGCTCTCCGGGTGAGGCAGGTGGGAAGGAGCAACAGGGTGGGGATCTCCGCTGAGCTCCACGACAGGATCCCGAGAGACCTACTGTTTGGGGGAGCGAAATGAGTTTCCCTGGGTAGGGACTCACTGCGCTCCTGCATAAAAAAATGGACTTGGAAGAGAGCATTTTAACTAATGCACTCCTTTTTAAAGACACTCAATACAAACTGCTACTCGCATGAGAACTACTTCACATGTAACTTTTTACCTTAGACAACATTGACCTTATCTGTAATATCCCATGGAAAACTTGTTTTATTGTTGTTTGTTTTAAATGTGGTTATACAGATTACACTTATTTATTGATGTTTTTATTCATAGGTAAAACATATGTCTTAAATATGAAGTTTTTATGAAAATGTGATGTATTAGTGTCAATAAATTTTTTTCAAAAGAAAAAAAAAATCTGTTCTTATCAGTTTAATATCTGATACGTCCTCTATATGAGGACTACATATTAAATGGATTTTTAGGCACAGGGGTTGAAAAAGGGGCTTGCTCCGTTCACTCCACGCATCGACCCGGTACTGCAGTGCCGCCGGGAACGGTGCACTCTTCCCAACTCTTGTGAAATAACAAAACCAGCGGTACATGGTGGTAGTTTCAGGGAGCCGTTGTATTCTGACTTCTAAAATGGAACTATAATCTTTAGAAAAGACGCAGTTTATGAGCATGTCGTGGGCACCGCTGGACTGATAGTAAGGCATACCGGGCATTTGCCCGCTGGCCTGGTGACTTACTGGCCTGCGCTTTTTTTTTTTTTTCGAAATATAATATAATAAAGATTTAAAACAATATTTGGATAACGGTATATAAACCCTCCTATTGGTGCATAAACTGGTAGATCGGCCCTTTAGTCATGATTGATTGAAGCTTGGGCCAATGAGGTGAGGGGCAGGCCAGGGGCGAAGCTCGGCACTTTTGACTTGGCTCCCGAACGGCCACCTCTGGAAGCTGATTGGACACCTCAGGTGTCACTCCAGTTGATTGACAGGCAAGTCTAGTTGAAAGATGAGTGAGAAACGCGGCGTCTTTGAAATGAGGAGCAGGCATAGAGAGTGTCCTGTTGTACTGTCAGAGTGAACCTACTTTCCTGGAATACATCATTTTGAGTTAAGTTTTAATGTGATTTCCAAATGAATCATTGTTTTTAAAGATTGCACATTTAGAGAAGATATTTTGTTGCCAATTGTTAGGCTAAACGAGTAGGCTAAAGTTATGGAAGGCTAATGTCACGTTAGCATGAAGCTATTATGTAGCACTTTAATCATTGTTGGTTTTCAGTAAGTGTATAATCAACACAGTTCATAAGGATTTCATAACTGTAACGTTAGATGAAACTGATGAAAAGCTTTTTTGTTATTATAAAGGTCTAAAAGTATAACTTTAGCCAAGCTACTTCACCTGACTAACCTACATGATCTAGTTTAATTTTATAGCAGCTCGGCTTGGAGTTGATTTTAAAGTAAGTTAAAGCACAAGAATGGAGACAAAGAGTTTAAGATTAACACAATATTGAGGTTTAACCCGGCTGTCTTATTTTGTGTAGGGACAGATAACAATGAAAAGACTTCTTTGTAAAGAAGCACAAGTCAGGCCCAGATCAGGCCCCAGCCATGAAACCAGCAGCCCTGGCAGCCCCCAACCTGAAGCAGGTCAGTGTGGGCAGACACAAGGAGCCAGGCTACCACCACCAGGTCAGTATTCAAAGGCAGCTAAATGCATCTCCAGTTTATAGAAGTGGAGCCTCACTTTGCCCAGATTGTTAATGTAAAGAGGGGGGATGCGTATGTCCTGCTGGTGAATATTGTCATCACAATAGTGTGAGTGGGTGTGAGATGTGTGATGCATGCATCATTTTAGCTGTTTCTCTGGAGACATCAGTAGTGACTGGCCAGACCTGTGGACTGTAAAAACAAAAAGAATTATTTAAATCCAAGTTTTGTTGAATGATTTAAAATAACATTCATCCAAAAAAATGATATTCAATATTTGCAGGGATATTATATACTGTATATCTATTTTATCTGATTGGTTTTGATGTTTGGAAGGGAATGATTTTTGGTGAAATATGAACAAGGATGCATTGTCACTGCACCTGATCAAGTCATAATAATTTTGTATTAGTGAGTGGAAACAGTGGTTAAGGGACAAAAAAAAAAAAAAAACATGCTGTCACAGCGCACTTAATTTTTTTCCCCTTCAATACCTGGTGATGGCCTGGTCTTGGTTAAAAATGCCCGGCCTGAAAAATTTCCCCAGTCCAGCCCTGGTCGTGGGACTGAGCTTCCCTGGTTTCCCTGTATGACCATGAACACCAAACTACACACAGAGAACAGAGGAGCTTGACAGACACACACTAAGTTATCTGAGAGTCCCATTTTCAGCTGCAGAGAACAATCACATCAGGGAAGTCGACGTGCAGGCTCAACATCAGCCTCTCAAGCCAACTCTCTGGTGAAATAGGGGAATCGTATGGTTCCAGCACCTATGTAACACATATTTGTCACAGGGATTGTGGCTTACGGCCACACCGCCCTGAACACGCCCGATCTCGTCGGAACTCGGAAGCCAAGCAGGGTCGGGCCAGGTTAGTACTTGGATGGGAGACCGCTTGGGAATACCAAGTGCTGTAAGCATTCTTCTCTCTTCTCTCTGCATGTCTTTTGTTGAAACATCTGATGATCACCCTGTGATCCATCTTGCTGATCCTGGATCTGCTAAGGTGTCCCAGGTCATGGTTGCCTTTGATCCTCATACATTTAACTTTGTCCTGACAAAGGAGCAGTTCCAAAAAGTCAAACAGGGACTGCCTTTGCATTTGACGCAGTCAAACTGCATGCGCCTGGAGAAGCCAAAAGGCTTACAGCACCTGGTATTCCCAGGCGGTCTCCCCATCCAGGTACTAACCAGGCCCGACTCTGCTTAGCTTCTGAGATAAAACTCTGGCTTTTAGTCTGCGAAAAGAGAGTGAAAGTGAACTCCACTTTGAGATGGCTCTGGGATTGGGCCGACTGGGAGAATTGCTTGAAAAAAAGCTCCACACCCAATGAGCGGTCAGAACAAAGCCTCAAGACCCCTAGTCTTTTGCACAGAGTAAAAGACAAAGCAGCCATTGAATAGGGCCCGATTGTTCCTACCTGGTCGGCCGAGGAGCGAGCGTCTCAACCAAGCAAAGCTCACCGTGGGGAAGGTGGCTATGCCAACTAGCCTGATGCACTGCTCCCGCAGTGTCAAATACTCGTACTCTGGTTTCTCTTCATAACGTACAAGTCTTTCGCCTTTTACTAAAGACTTCCGTGGAGAGCAGCATTAATGAGTTGTTTCTATTTTTGGAAGGCTTTACCTTTGCGGGTGAAGCCCATTCTGTCTGTGCAAAGGAAATCTTCTTGCTGCGCCAAGTGACTTCTCGGAGTAGAGTCACCTTATTTGTTGAGACCGTGCCCATGTTCAAAGCTGGAGCGCTAAATTGTTGTTGTTTGAATGGTGCTCAGTGGAGCGGGCGGGAGTGCAAAGTTGTACCATCTGAAACGGCTGAAGAGTGCTCACTGCAGCGGGTGGGCGGAGGTGCAAAGTGACGCTTTGTAGGCAAAAAAAGAGCACCGCCACAAGTGCGCATTGTGCCAGGAAGGGCGCTCGGACGTGAAACAGTGGAGGGTTATCGCTTCTCGGCCTTTTGGCTAAGACTGCGATCGCCTCCTTTGGGTGGACTATTTTATGCCTTTTTGGCATTAAATTTTCTCGCTTTGGAGGTTCTTTTTTGCGTTTCGATCAAAGTGTTTCAAGTCTTTTGTAGTTGGAGTTCTTTGTATTTAAATTTTCTTGTATTACCCTTTTTTTTTTTTCTCCAGGTTTTTGCTTTTTTGAACCAGTTTCAGCTGAAACAGGGTCATTGTCGGTGTTCCGTTTTTTTAGAGGAAGGTAAGTATCCATTTTTAGTACCTTTTCATCCACTTTTTACTCTTTTATTGGGCTTTTAGTGTGATATTTATTATTGTTCTTTTAAGCATTTTATTGAAAAACTGTTTTTGGTGCCTCCATCATGTCGGCAAACTATGCTGGCATGAGGAGGCACCACAGCGCTAGATTTTTATTTAAAGAAAAAGAAGGAAAGCTTATAGAGATGTCCAGATTGGACTTCTCTCGGAAGCTAATTCAAAACATATTGAACTTCAAGCCAGACGATTTGAATTGCATCCTGTCATTGCCTTTTAACAAAGGTTTCGATGTAAGTTTTCGCACTGCAGCTTTGCTGCAGGAGTTTTGGATGAGATTTGGTAATGTGCAAGCCCAGTTTTCTGCGTTTACTGTTGAGAAACTTACTGACAATACTCTGAAGACAGTAATTGTCAGAATGTTCAATGAAATGGTGAACGCAGAAGATATCTGTATATGGTTGGGAAGATTCTGCACTGTTAAAGGCCAGGCAATGAAGGTGAGGGATGTCGACGGCATCTGGAACTGCGCCTGGAGGGTCCCCATCCAACAATGGCAAGACCCCCAGGGCTTCCAGGGCCTGAGACATCTCCCATCAATGATTGTCTTGGGAGAAAACAGAGGCTACATCCACTACCAGGGACAGCCCAAACTCTGCCGCAAGTGTGGGGAGCACGGGCACCTGGTGGAGGCCTGCACGAAGGTGTTCTGTGGCAAATGTAGAGGAATCGGTCACACCTTCGAAGAGTGTACGAATGGCAGAAAGTGCAATCTCTGTGGAGAATCAAACCACCTCTTCAGAGATTGCCCAAAATCTTTTGCCAACAAATTGAAATCCAAAAAAACGCGAGAAGGAAATGGAGGGCAGACCGAGGCAGTTAACGAGCTACTTGAAACAGCTGGGCTGGAAAATTCAAACTTCCCGCCAAAATCCCTGAATGGTGGACAGCCGTCAGGTGAGGCCGAGGAGGGGGAGGGGCCTGCTACACCCCCACCAATGGAGAGCTCTGGAGAGGAGGAGGAGGTGGTGCAGGCAGAAGGCGGAGCTAGTTCAGAATGTGAAGAAGTCCAATCACAGGATGATAGCGAGGATGCCTCCCTCCCCGATGCCCAGCAAACAAAGAGGCTTGCATCAGAATTGTCCTCTGATTCTCCTATAGTCTCAGAGAAGAGGGGAAGAGCTGGGACTACCTCAGACAGTTCATCTGTGGAGGAGCCCAGAGTCTTCCCCTCCAATTCACCAAATGAGGTCTCTTTTTTAAATGTAGTTCTGCAATCAACCCCTAGAGACTCAAAGTTTAACAAAACCTTGCAACAGAGGCCAACCCCCAGAGTCCGACCGGGGAATAGAGCTCAACACCCTCGCCTCTCACCTGTAGAAGTGAAGGAAGAGCTCCGTTCACAAGAAATTACATAACTGCTTTTAAGACATTTTAAATGTTTTTAACCCTCATTTAGTCTTTTAAGATGTCATACCTGTTGTTTTTAACCATACTCATGACACTCACTCTCTCAACTATTAATGTGAGAAGTGTAAAGTCGAAATTTAGAGCCCAGAGTGTTTTATCCTTTCTTAGTTCTTTTAAGTCAGATGTTCTTCTAATACAGGAATGCGGCCTACCGTTTTTAAAGCACTACAGACAGTGGGAGGAGATGTGGCCACAGACATCATTGTGGAGTGGATCCAACCAAAACAAAAATGACGGAGTGGCCATTTTGATCAAAAACCCTCAGGTTCTGGTGAAGGGCAGCACTGTGGTGAGAGACGGACGGGCACTTTTAGCACATTTGACTTTTATGGGACAAGATTTTAACCTCTTAAATATTTATGGCTTTAACGAAAAAAATGACCGGTATGACCTTTTAGAAGACCTGCAGTCCCACATGCTAGGTAGGGCACCACTAGTTTTAGGGGGTGATTTTAACTGTATTTTAAGCAGGAGTGACAGAAAAAGAGCAGGGGAATTTTTTAAAGTTGACAAAACATCGGTTTTATTACAGGGCATATGCAAGGATTTTAAACTTCAGGACTGTTTTAGGACCATGCATCCCAGAGAGGAGGGCTTCACCTGGTTCAGTGGTGATGGCACCAAAGCCTCTCGTATAGACTACCTTTTTACACGAGACTGCCCACCAACCGATGCTAGATTGACCCCCGTTTTCTTTTCTGATCACCTAATGCTTTCCTGCACCCTATCACTCTCTTCGGGTGTGACTTCCGGAAGTGGTCTGTGGAAACTAAACTGCTCCCTTTTAAAAGAAAATGAAATAGTTAGTCAGTACCGGGAGCAGTACCACGAGTGGCAGACCCTTCAAGACTTTTACGATACACGTGCACACTGGTGGGAAATGGTGAAGGAAAAGACCCAGACTTTCTTTAGACAGGCAGGTAGGAGAAAAAAGAATAGGGAAAACAGACGCATGATGGGACTGCAGAAGCGACTACAGCGCTATTTTAAATTAAACCAACCCGGGATGGATTTTAATGATGAAATTAAACAAGTGAAAACAGAGATGTCGATTTTAGCAGATATTAAAAGTAAGGGTGTCATTTTAAGAAGCAGGGAACGAGAAATAGAGGAAGGAGAGAAGTGCACAAGGTATTTTTTTAAGAAAATTGTGAATAAAGGGGGGGCCATTTTAAAGCTAACAAAAGAGAACGGGTGCACAGTTGATTCAATGGAAGAAATTAAAGAAGCTGTTGAACAATTTTATCGTGAACTGTACGAACAAAAACCTGTTAAAATGGACACCATGACAGAAGTTTTAAATTTCATAGAAAAAACAGTAAAAGACAGTGTGCTTTTAACCCAAGATTTTACAATTTCAGAGTTAAATAAATGTTTTACAAATTTTAAGAAAGGGAAGTCCCCAGGACAAGATGGACTTCCCTTGGAATTTTATTTGACCTTTTGGGATATTTTAGCACCTGACTTGTTTACTGTTTTTATGGAATTTGAGCAACTTGACCGACTTCCTGACAGTTTTAGAGCAGGGATAGTGACTCTTCTTCACAAAAAAAAAGACAAGACTGACTTGAAGAATTGGAGACCGATTACACTTTTAAACTTTGACTGTAAACTTTTTAGTAAACTCTTAGCCTCACGTATGTCCTTGTTTTTAGAAGACCTGATTCACCCGGATCAAGCCTGTGCCATCCCGGGGAGGAAGATAACCGACAGCCTCGTACTGATCCGAGACACCATCTGTTATGCGAGAGACAGAAACATTCGGCTAGCAGTCCTAAATTTAGACTTTGAGAAAGCCTTTGATCGGGTCTCGCACCAGTACCTTTTCCAGGTACTGCAAAAAATGGGGTTCCCAGAAAGGTTTATAGCTTGGGTGGGTCTGCTGTACCGGGGCATTACCAGCAAATTCCTTGTTAACGGGCATCTGACAAAAGCAGTAAACATCCACTGCGGTGTCCGTCAGGGTTGTCCGTTATCTGCCCTCCTCTACATCATCTGTGTGGAACCACTGGCACAGAGCTTGAGAAGGGACCACCGAATCAATGGGGTGAGAGTCCCGGGGAGCGGGGGACTATCGACAAAGTGTGTTTTATATATGGACGACGTGAACATTTTATGTACAGACCTAATATCCATCAACAGGACTCTGGACTTGACTGACTGGTATGGAAGGGCCTCTGGGGCAAAACTAAACAGAAACAAGACCCAAGCCCAATTTTACGGGCCATGGACAGCGACTGAGACTGCAGGACTCCCCGTGACTATAACCCAGACAAAACAGAAAATGCTGGGGATTAATTTTGACAAGGAAGGGGGAGGGACATCAAACTGGCCAGACGTGGTAGGGAAAGTAAAGCAAAGACTAGGATACTGGGGACTTAGAGGACTGACCATTGAAGGAAAGGTTTTAATCATCAAAGCCGTGATTTTACCTTTGCTTTTACTAATCACTTCTGTTTTTATCCCACCTAGGAAAGTGCTTTTAGACCTGGACCGAGCCATTTTTTATTTTCTGTGGGGCTCCAAGTGGGAAAGACTGAGGAGAGATGTAATGAAGAAACAAAAAGAGAAAGGAGGAAAAGGAGTGCCTGATTTTTATTTGTTTTTAGGAAGCAGATACACTACACTGCACATCCTACAGGCCACAGACCCATCCGGAAACCCCAAAACTAAAGCAATGACACGATTCTGGATGGGTTCTTACCTCAGAAGACTGAAGATTTTACCCACCGACCTAAAAGTGCCTGTGTCTTTTAGCCTGCCACCATCCTATGCTTTTATCCAGACGTTCTTAAAGCATTTTAACTTGGAGGCAGAGGAGTTGCATGTTTTAACAAACCACCGCTCTTTGATTTCTGTTGTGCAGGAGCGGGAACCAGTGAGTCCAGTGCGTGGGCTCGCGTTCGGCGAGCCCTCAACAGTTTGGTGCAACGTCAACCATTCCGCTCTCCCAAACAGACTCCGGGACCTGTCGTGGATGGTGGCTCATGAGATCCTCCCAGTCAGGTCCGTTATGCACTCCCGGGGCATGTCAGCGATCTCAACCTGCCCGCGACCTGGTTGTGGCGCGCCCGAGTCGGTGAGGCACCTGCTCTGGGAGTGCAGCGCTGCTGCAGACCAGTGGGCAACAGCCGGCTCCTTGCAATTCCCGTACTTGCCAGCAAGGGAGGTCCTCACAGCACAACTCGTGCTCTATGGGGTGAGCCAAACAAAAATAAAAAAGAATGACTTTGCCAAGCAGTGGCTCACCCTAGCCGCTATGAAAGACGCCATGTGGACCTCCAGGAACTTGCTGGTGAGGAAGCGCATGCAGATCCCCCCCGTGGCTGTGATCCGGATGGCCGCAGCGGCGGCTCAAGCGGCCGGAGCTGCAGGCGGCGGGCCTAGGACACATCCACAAAGAAGAATCGCCTCTGTGCCCATTCGGATGAAGGAGCCGGAGCTACACACAAAAAGGTCAAAGCAGCGACGGCCTGGCTCTCCGGGTGAGGCAGGTGGGAAGGAGCAACAGGGTGGGGATCTCCTCTGAGCACCACGACAGGATTCCGAGAGACCTACTGTTTGGGGGAGCGAAATGAGTTTCCCTGGGTAGGGACTCACTGCGCTCCTGCACAAAAAATGGACTTGGAAGAGAGCATTTTAACTAATGCATTCCTTTTTAAAGACACTCAATACAAACTGCTACTCGCATGAGAACTACTTCACATGTAGCTTCTACCTTAGACGACATTGACTTTATCTGTAATATCCCACAAAAAACTTGTTTTATTGTTCTTTTAAATGTGGTTATACAGATTACACTTATTTATTGATGTTTTATTCATAGGTAAAACATATGTCTTAAATATGAAGTTTTTATGAAAATGTGATGTATTAGTGTCAATAAATTTTTTCAAAAAAAAAAAAAAAATCTGTTCTTATCAGTTTAATATCTGATACGTCCTCTATATGAGGACTACATATTAAATGGATTTTTAGGCACAGGGGTTGAAAAAGGGGCTTGCTCCGTTCACTCCACGCATCGACCCGGTACTGCAGTGCCGCCGGGAACGGTGCACTCTTCCCAACTCTTGTGAAATAACAAAACCAGCGGTACATGGTGGTAGTTTCAGGGAGCCGTTGTATTCTGACTTCTAAAATGGAACTATAATCTTTAGAAAAGACGCAGTTTATGAGCACGTCGTGGGATTGAGCTTCCCTGGTTTCTCTGTATGACCATGAACACCAAACTACACACAGAGAACAGAGGAGCTTGACAGACACACACTAAGTTATCTGAGAGTCCCATTTTCAGCTGCAGAGAACAATCACATCAGGGAAGTCGACGTGCAGGCTCAACATCAGCCTCTCAAGCCAACTCTCTGGTAAAATAGGGGAAACGTATGGTTCCAGCACCTATGTAACACATATTTGTCACGGGGACTGTGGCTTACGGCCACACCGCCCTGAACACGCCCGATCTCGTCCGAACTCGGAAGCCAAGCAGGGTCGGGCCTGGTTAGTACTTGGATGGGAGACGGCTTGGGAATACCAGGTGCTGTAAGCATTTTTCTCTCTTGTCTTCTCTTCTCTCTGCATGTCTTTTGTTGAAACATCTGTTGATCACCCTGTGATCCATCTTGCTGATCCTGGATCTGCTAAGGTGTCCCAGGTCATGGTTGCCTTTGATCCTCATACATTTAACTTTGTCCTGACAAAGGAGCAGTTCCAAAAAGTCAAACAGGGACTGCCTTTGCATTTGACGCAGTCAAACTGCATGTGCCTGGAGAAGCCAAAAGGCTTACAGCACCTGGTATTCCCAGGCGGTCTCCCCATCCAAGTACTAACCAGGCCCGACTCTGCTTAGCTTCTGAGATAAAACTCTGGCTTTTAGTCTGCGAAAAGAGAGTGAAAGTGAACTCCACTTTGAGATGGCTCTGGGATTGGGCCGACTGGGAGAATTGCTTGAAAAAAACCTCTACACCCAATGAGCGGTCAGAACAAAGCCTCAACACCCCTAGTCTTTTGCACAGAGTAAAAGACAAAGCAGCCATTGAATAGGGCCCGATTGTTCCTACCTGGTCGGCCGAGGAGCCAGCGTCTCAACCAAGCAAAGCTCACCGTGGGGAAGGTGGCTATACCAACTAGCCTGATGCACTGCTCCCGCAGTGTCAAATTCTCGTACTCTGGTTTCTCTTCATAACGTACAAGTCTTTCGCCTTTTACTAAAGACTTCCGTGGAGAGCAGCATTAATGAGTTGTTTCTATTTTGGGAAGGCTTTACCTTTGCGGCTGAAGCCCATTCTGTCTGTGCAAAGGAAATCTTCTTGCTGTGCCAAGTGACTTCTCGGAGTAGAGTCACCTTATTTCTTGAGACCGTGCCCATGTTCAAAGCCTGGAGCGCTAAATTGTTGTTGTTTGAATGGTGCTCAGTGGAGCGGGCGGGAGTGCAAAGTTGTACCATCTGAAACGGCTGAAGAGTGCTCACTGCAGCGGGTGGGCGGAGGTGCAAAGTGACGCTTTGTAGGCAAAAAAAGAGCACCGCCACAAGTGCGCATTGTGCCAGGAAGGGCTCTCGGACGTGAAACAGTGGAGGGTTATCGCTTCTCGGCCTTTTGGCTAAGATCAAGTGTAGTATCTGTTCTTATCAGTTTAATACCTGATACGTCCTCTATATGAGGACTACATATTAAATGGATTTTTAGGCACAGGGGTTGAAAAAGGGGCTTGCTCCGTTCACTCCACGCATCGACCCGGTACTGCAGTGCCGCCGGGAACGGTGCACTCTTCCCAACTCTTGTGAAATAACAAAACCAGCTGTACATGGTGGTAGTTTCAGGGAGCCATTGTATTCTGACTTCTAAAATGGAACTATAATCTTTAGAAAAGACGCAGTTTATGAGCACGTCGTGGGATTGAGCTTCCCTGGTTTCTCTGTATGACCATGAACACCAAACTACACACAGAGAACAGAGGAGCTTGACAGACACACACTAAGTTATCTGAGAGTCCCATTTTCAGCTGCAGAGAACAATCACATCAGGGAAGTCGACGTGCAGGCTCAACATCAGCCTCTCAAGCCAACTCTCTGGTAAAATAGGGGAAACGTATGGTTCCAGCACCTATGTAACACATATTTGTCACGGGGACTGTGGCTTACGGCCACACCGCCCTGAACACGCCCGATCTCGTCCGAACTCGGAAGCCAAGCAGGGTCGGGCCTGGTTAGTACTTGGATGGGAGACGGCTTGGGAATACCAGGTGCTGTAAGCATTTTTCTCTCTGCATGTCTTTTGTTGAAACATCTGTTGATCACCCTGTGATCCATCTTGCTGATCCTGGATCTGCTAAGGTGTCCCAGGTCATGGTTGCCTTTGATCCTCATACATTTAACTTTGTCCTGACAAAGGAGCAGTTCCAAAAAGTCAAACAGGGACTGCCTTTGCATTTGACGCAGTCAAACTGCATGCGCCTGGAGAAGCCAAAAGGCTTACAGCACCTGGTATTCCCTGGCGGTCTCCCCATCCAAGTACTAACCAGGCCCGACTCTGCTTAGCTTCTGAGATAAAACTCTGGCTTTTAGTCTGCGAAAAGAGAGTGAAAGTGAACTCCACTTTGAGATGGCTCTGGGATTGGGCCGACTGGGAGAATTGCTTGAAAAAAACCTCTACACCCAATGAGCGGTCAGAACAAAGCCTCAACACCCCTAGTCTTTTGCACAGAGTAAAAGACAAAGCAGCCATTGAATAGGGCCCGATTGTTCCTACCTGGTCGGCCGAGGAGCCAGCGTCTCAACCAAGCAAAGCTCACCGTGGGGAAGGTGGCTATGCCAACTAGCCTGATGCACTGCTCCCGCAGTGTCAAATTCTCGTACTCTGGTTTCTCTTCATAACGTACAAGTCTTTCGCCTTTTACTAAAGACTTCCGTGGAGAGCAGCATTAATGAGTTGTTTCTATTTTTGGAAGGCTTTACCTTTGCGGCTGAAGCCCATTCTGTCTGTGCAAAGGAAATCTTCTTGCTGTGCCAAGTGACTTCTCGGAGTAGAGTCACCTTATTTCTTGAGACCGTGCCCATGTTCAAAGCCTGGAGCGCTAAATTGTTGTTGTTTGAATGGTGCTCAGTGGAGCGGGCGGGAGTGCAAAGTTGTACCATCTGAAACGGCTGAAGAGTGCTCACTGCAGCGGGTGGGCGGAGGTGCAAAGTGACGCTTTGTAGGCAAAAAAAGAGCACCGCCACAAGTGCGCATTGTGCCAGGAAGGGCTCTCGGACGTGAAACGGTGGAGGGTTATCGCTTCTCGGCCTTTTGGCTAAGATCAAGTGTAGTATCTGTTCTTATCAGTTTAATATCTGATACGTCCTCTATATGAGGACTACATATTAAATGGATTTTTAGGCACAGGGGTTGAAAAAGGGGCTTGCTCCGTTCACTCCACGCATCGACCCGGTACTGCAGTGCCGCCGGGAACGGTGCACTCTTCCCAACTCTTGTGAAATAACAAAACCAGCTGTACATGGTGGTAGTTTCAGGGAGCCATTGTATTCTGACTTCTAAAATGGAACTATAATCTTTAGAAAAGACGCAGTTTATGAGCACGTCGTGGGATTGAGCTTCCCTGGTTTCTCTGTATGACCATGAACACCAAACTACACACAGAGAACAGAGGAGCTTGACAGACACACACTAAGTTATCTGAGAGTCCCATTTTCAGCTGCAGAGAACAATCACATCAGGGAAGTCGACGTGCAGGCTCAACATCAGCCTCTCAAGCCAACTCTCTGGTAAAATAGGGGAAACGTATGGTTCCAGCACCTATGTAACACATATTTGTCACGGGGACTGTGGCTTACGGCCACACCGCCCTGAACACGCCCGATCTCGTCCGAACTCGGAAGCCAAGCAGGGTCGGGCCTGGTTAGTACTTGGATTGGAGACGGCTTGGGAATACCAGGTGCTGTAAGCATTTTTCTCTCTTGTCTTCTCTTCTCTCTGCATGTCTTTTGTTGAAACATCTGTTGATCACCCTGTGATCCATCTTGCTGATCCTGGATCTGCTAAGGTGTCCCAGGTCATGGTTGCCTTTGATCCTCATACATTTAACTTTGTCCTGACAAAGGAGCAGTTCCAAAAAGTCAAACAGGGACTGCCTTTGCATTTGACGCAGTCAAACTGCATGCGCCTGGAGAAGCCAAAAGGCTTACAGCACCTGGTATTCCCTGGCGGTCTCCCCATCCAAGTACTAACCAGGCCCGACTCTGCTTAGCTTCTGAGATAAAACTCTGGCTTTTAGTCTGCGAAAAGAGAGTGAAAGTGAACTCCACTTTGAGATGGCTCTGGGATTGGGCCGACTGGGAGAATTGCTTGAAAGAAACCTCTACACCCAATGAGCGGTCAGAACAAAGCCTCAACACCCCTAGTCTTTTGCACAGAGTAAAAGACAAAGCAGCCATTGAATAGGGCCCGATTGTTCCTACCTGGTCGGCCGAGGAGCCAGCGTCTCAACCAAGCAAAGCTCACCGTGGGGAAGGTGGCTATACCAACTAGCCTGATGCACTGCTCCCGCAGTGTCAAATTCTCGTACTCTGGTTTCTCTTCATAACGTACAAGTCTTTCGCCTTTTACTAAAGACTTCCGTGGAGAGCAGCATTAATGAGTTGTTTCTATTTTGGGAAGGCTTTACCTTTGCGGCTGAAGCCCATTCTGTCTGTGCAAAGGAAATCTTCTTGCTGTGCCAAGTGACTTCTCGGAGTAGAGTCACCTTATTTCTTGAGACCGTGCCCATGTTCAAAGCCTGGAGCGCTAAATTGTTGTTGTTTGAATGGTGCTCAGTGGAGCGGGCGGGAGTGCAAAGTTGTACCATCTGAAACGGCTGAAGAGTGCTCACTGCAGCGGGTGGGCGGAGGTGCAAAGTGACGCTTTGTAGGCAAAAAAAGAGCACCGCCACAAGTGCGCATTGTGCCAGGAAGGGCTCTCGGACGTGAAACAGTGGAGGGTAATCGCTTCTCGGCCTTTTGGCTAAGACTGCGATCGCCTCCTTTGGGTGGACTATTTTATGCCTTTTCGGCATTAAATTCTCACGCTTTGGAGGTTATTTTTTGTGCGTGGTCAAAGTATTCCAACTCTTTTGTAGTTGCAGTTCTTTGTCAAAATTTTCCTTTATTACCCCTTTTCTTCAGGTTTTTGCTTTTTGAACGAGTTTCAGCTGAAACAGGGTCAGTGTCGGAGTTCCTTTTTTTTTTTTTTTTTTGGAGGAAGGTAAGTATCCCTTTTTAGTACCCTTTTATCCACTTTTTACTCTTTTATTGGGTTTTAGTGTGATATTTATTAGTGTTCTTTTAAGCATTTTATTTAAAAACTGTTTGTGGTGCCTCCATCATGTCGGCTAACTATGCTGGCATGAGGAGGCACCACAGCGCTAGATTTTTATTTAAAGAAAAAGAAGGAAAGCTTTTAGAGATGTCCAGATTGGACTTCTCTCGGAAGCTAATTCAAAACATATTGAACTTCAAGCCAGACGATTTGAATTGCATCCTGTCATTGCCTTTTAACAAAGGTTTCAATGTAAGTTTTCGCACTGCAGCTTTGCTGCAGGAGTTTTGGATGAGATTTGGTAATGTGCAAGCCCAGTTTTCTGCGTTTACTGTTGAGAAACTTACTGACAATACTCTGAAGACAGTAATTGTCAGAATGTTCAATGAAATGGTGAACGCAGAAGATATCTGTATATGGTTGGGAAGATTCTGCACTGTTAAAGGCCAGTCAATGAAGGTGAGGGATGTTGACGGCATCTGGAACTGCGCCTGGAGGGTCCCCATCCAACAATGGCAAGACCCCCAGGGCTTCCAGGGCCTGAAACATCTCCCATCCATGATTGTCTTGGGAGAAAACAGAGGCTACATCCACTACCAGGGACAGCCCAAACTCTGCCGCAAGTGTGGGGAGCACGGGCACCTGGTGGAGGCCTGCACGAAGGTGTTTTGTGGCAAATGTAGAGGAATCGGTCACACCTTCGAAGAGTGTACGAATGGCAGAAAGTGCAATCTCTGTGGAGAATCAAACCACCTCTTCAGAGATTGCCCAAAATCCTTTGCCAACAAATTGAAATCCAAAAAAACGCGGGAAGGAAATGGAGGGCAGACCGAGGCAGTTAACGAGCTACTTGAAACAGCTGGGCTGGAAAATTCAAACTTCCCGCCAAAATCCCTGAATGGTGGACAGCAGTCAGGTGAGGCCGAGGAGGGGGAGGGGCCTGCTACACCCCCACCAATGGAGAGTTCTGGAGAGGAGGAGGTGATGCAGGCAGAAGGCGGAGCTAGTTCAGAATGTGAAGAAGTCCAATCACAGGATGATAGCGAGGATGCCTCCCTCCCAGATGCCCAGCAAACAAAGAGGCTTGCATCAGAATTGTCCTCTGATTCTCCTATAGTCTCAGAGAAGAGGGGAAGAGCTGGGACTACCTCAGACAGTTCATCTGTGGAGGAGCCCAGAGTCTTCCCCTCCAATTCACCAAATGAGGTCTCTTTTTTAAATGTAGTTCTGCAATCAACCCCTAGAGACTCAAAGTTTAACAAAACCTTGCAACAGAGGCCAACCCCCAGAGTCCGACCGGGGAATAGAGCTCAACACCCTCGCCTCTCACCTGTAGAAGTGAAGGAAGAGCTCCATTCACAAGAAATTACATAACTGCTTTTAAGACATTTTAATTGTTTTAACCCCCTTTTAGTCTTTTAAGATGTCATACCTGTTGTTTTTAACCATACTCATGACACTCACTCTCTCAACTATAAATGTGAGAAGTGTAAAGTCGAAAGTTAGAGCCCAGAGTGTTTTATCCTTTCTTAGTTCTTTTAAGTCAGATGTTCTTTTAATACAGGAATGCGGCCTACCGTTTTTAAAGCACTACAGACAGTGGGAGGAGATGTGGCCACAGACATCATTGTGGAGTGGATCCAACCAAAACAAAAATGATGGAGTGGCCATTTTAATCAACAACCCTCAGGTTCTGGTGAAGGGCAGCACTGTGGTGAGAGACGGACGGGCACTTTTAGCATATTTGACTTTTATGGGACAAGATTTTAACCTCTTAAATATTTATGGCTTTAACGAAAAAAATGACCGGTATGACCTTTTAGAAAACCTGCAGTCCCACATGCTAGGTAGGGCACCACTAGTTTTAGGGGGTGATTTTAACTGTATTTTAAGCAGGAGTGACAGAAAAAGAGCAGGGGAATTTTTTAAAGTTGACAAAACATCGGTTTTATTACAGGGCATATGCAAGGATTTTAAACTTCAGGACTGTTTTAAAACCATGCATCCCAGAGAGGAGGGCTTCACCTGGTTCAGTGGTGATGGCACCAGAGCCTCTCGTATAGACTACCTTTTTACACGGGACTGCCCACCAACCGATGCTAGATTGACCCCCGTTTTCTTTTCTGATCACCTGATGCTTTCCTGCACCCTATCACTCTCTTCGGGTGTGACTTCCGGAAGTGGTCTGTGGAAACTAAACTGCTCCCTTTTAAAAGAAGATGAAATAGTTAGTCAGTACCGGGAGCAGTACCACGAGTGGCAGACCCTTCAAGACTTTTACGATACACGTGCACACTGGTGGGAAATGGTGAAGGAAAAGACCCAGACTTTCTTTAGACAGGCAGGTAGGAGAAAAAAGAATAGGGAAAACAGACGCATGATGGGACTGCAGAAGCGACTACAGCGCTATTTTAAATTAAACCAACAAGGGATGGATTTTAATGATGAAATTAAACAAGTGAAAACAGAGATGTCGGTTTTAGCAGATATTAAAAGTAAGGGTGTCATTTTAAGAAGCAGGGAACGAGAAATAGAGGAAGGAGAGAAGTGCACAAGGTATTTTTTTAAGAAAATTGTGAATAAAGGGGGGGCCATTTTAAAGCTAACAAAAGAGAACGGGTGCACAGTTGATTCAATGGAAGAAATTAAACAAGCTGTTGAACAATTTTATCGTGAACTGTACGAACAAAAACCTGTTGAAATGGACACCATGACAGAAGTTTTAAATTTCATAGAAAAAACAGTAAAAGACAGTGTGCTTTTAACCCAAGATTTTACAATTTCAGAGTTAAATAAATGTTTTACAAATTTTAAGAAAGGGAAGTCCCCAGGACAAGATGGACTTCCCTTGGAATTTTATTCGACCTTTTGGGATATTTTAGCACCTGACCTGTTTACTGTTTTTATGGAATTTGAGCAACTTGACCGACTTCCTGACAGTTTTAGAGCAGGGATAGTGACTCTTCTTCACAAAAAAAAAGACAAGACTGACTTGAAGAATTGGAGACCGATTACACTTTTAAACTTTGACTGTAAACTTTTTAGTAAACTTTTAGCCTCACGTATGTCCTTGTTTTTAGAAGACCTGATTCACCCGGATCAAGCCTGTGCCATCCCGGGGAGGAAGATAACCGACAGCCTCGTACTGATCCGAGACACCATCTGTTATGCGAGAGACAGAAACATTCGGCTAGCAGTCCTAAATTTAGACTTTGAGAAAGCCTTTGATCGGGTCTCGCACCAGTAACTTTTCCAGGTACTGCCAAAAATGGGGTTCCCAGAAAGGTTTATAGCTTGGGTGGGTCTGCTGTACCGGGGCATTACCAGCAAATTCCTTGTTAACGGGCATCTGACAAAAGCAGTAAACATCCACTGCGGTGTCCGTCAGGGTTGTCCGTTATCTGCCCTCCTCTACATCATCTGTGTGGAACCACTGGCACAGAGCTTGAGAAGGGACCACCGAATCAATGGGGTGAGAGTCCCGGGGAGCGGGGGACTATCGACAAAGTGTGTTTTATATATGGACGACGTAAACATTTTATGTACAGACCTAATATCCATCAATAGGACTCTGGACTTGACTGACTGGTATGGACGGGCCTCTGGGGCAAAACTAAACAGAAACAAGACCCAAGCCCAATTTTACGGGCCATGGACAGCGACTGAGACTGCAGGACTCCCCGTGACTATAACCCAGACAAAACAGAAAATACTGGGGATTAATTTTGACAAGGAAGGGGGAGGGACATCAAACTGGCCAGACGTGGTAGGGAAAGTAAAGCAAAGACTAGGATACTGGGGACTTAGAGGACTGACCATTGAAGGAAAGGTTTTAATCATCAAAGCCGTGATTTTACCTTTGCTTTTACTAATCAGTTCTGTTTTTATCCCACCTAGAAAAGTGCTTTTAGACCTGGACCGAGCCATTTTTTACTTTCTGTGGGGCTCCAAGTGGGAAAGACTGAGGAGAGATGTAATGAAGAAACAAAAAGAGAAAGGCGGAAAAGGAGTGCCTGATTTTTATTTGTTTTTAGGAAGCAGATACACTACACTGCACATCCTACACGCCACAGATCCATCCGGAAACCCCAAAACTAAAGCAATGACACGATTCTGGATGGGTTCTTACCTCAGAAGACTGAAGATTTTACCCACCGACCTAAAAGTGCCTGTGTCTTTTAGCCTGCCACCATCCTATGCTTTTATCCAGACGTTTTTAAAGCATTTTAACTTGGAGGCAGAGGAGTTGCATGTTTTAACAAACCACCGCTCTTTGATTTCTGTTGTGCAGGAGCGGGAACCAGTGAGTCCAGTGCGTGGGCTCGCGTTCGGCGAGCCCTCAACAGTTTGGTGCAACGTCAACAATTCCGCTCTCCCAAACAGACTCCGGGACCTGTCGTGGATGGTGGCTCATGAGATCCTCCCAGTCAGGTCCGTTATGCACTCCCGGGGCATGTCAGCGATCTCAACCTGCCCGCGACCTGGTTGTGGCGCGCCCGAGTCGGTGAGGCACCTGCTCTGGGAGTGCAGCGCTGCTGCAGACCAGTGGGCAACAGCCGGCTCCTTGCAATTCCCGTACTTGCCAGCAAGGGAGGTCCTCACAGCACAACTCGTGCTCTATGGGGTGAGCCAAACAAAAATAAAAAAGAATGACTTTGCCAAGCAGTGGCTCACCCTAGCCGCCATCAAAGACGCCATGTGGACCTCCAGGAACTTGCTGGTGAGGAAGCGCATGCAGATCCCCCCCGTGGCTGTGATCCGGATGGCCGCAGCAGCGGCTCAAGCGGCCGGAGCTGCAGGCGGCGGGCCTAGGACACATCCACAAAGAAGAATCGCCTCTGTGCCCATTCGGATGAAGGAGCCGGAGCTACACACAAAAAGGTCAAAGCAGCGACGGCCTGGCTCGCCGGGTGAGGCAGGTGGGAAGGAGCAACAGGGTGGGGATCTCCTCTGAGCACCACGACAGGATCCCGAGAGACCTACTGTTTGGGGGAGCGAAATGAGTTTCCCTGGGTAGGGACTCACTGCGCTCCTGCACAAAAAATGGAGTTGGAAGAGAGCATTTTAACTAATGCACTCCTTTTTAAAGACGCTCAATACAAACTGCTACTCGCATGAGAACTACTTCACATGTAGCTTTTACATTAGACGACATTGACTTTATCTGTAATATCCCATGGAAAACTTGTTTTATTGTTGTTGTTTTAAATGTGGTTATACAGATTACACTTATTGATTGATGTTTTTATTCATAGGTAAAACAAATGTCTTAAATATGAAGTTTTTGTGAAAATAGGATGTATTAGTGTCAATAAATTTTTTCAAAAGAAAAAAAAAATCTGTTCTTATCAGTTTAATATCTGATACGTCCTCTATATGAGGACTACATATTAAATGGATTTTTAGGCACAGGGGTTGAAAAAGGGGCTTGCTCCGTTCACTCCACGCATCGACCCGGTACTGCAGTGCCGCCGGGAACGGTGCACTCTT
Organism: Odontesthes bonariensis; assembly: GCF_027942865.1. Lineage (NCBI taxonomy): Eukaryota > Metazoa > Chordata > Actinopteri > Atheriniformes > Atherinopsidae > Odontesthes > Odontesthes bonariensis. The sequence continues at coordinate 35,426,098 of NC_134507.1, read as the reverse complement.
CCCAACTCTTGTGAAATAACAAAACCAGCGGTACATGGTGGTAGTTTCAGGGAGCCGTTGTATTCTGACTTCTAAAATAGGACTATAATCTTTAGAAAAGACGCAGTTTATGAGCACGTCGTGGGATTGAGCTTCCCTGGTTTCTCTGTATGACCATGAACACCAAACTACACACAGAGAACAGAGGAGCTTGACAGACACACACTAAGTTATCTGAGAGTCCCATTTTCAGCTGCAGAGAACAATCACATCAGGGAAGTCGACGTGCAGGCTCAACATCAGCCTCTCAAGCCAACTCTCTGGTAAAATAGGGGAAACGTATGGGAATACCAGGTGCTGTAAGCATTTTTCTCTTCTCTCTGCATGTCTTTTGTTGAAACATCTGTTGTGACACATATTTCTGAATAATATGCATCCTATTCTAATACAAAGCTTTTATACTAGTCTCATGCCATTACTACATGGAACAATTTTCTATTAATATCCCATAGTTATACAGATTTATAACTACAGTAATGCAATCGTGTCAGCCTCTGTGCTTTTTTCCCCTCTATAACTTGTAAACTAAACAACTGGTAATACTATACAGGATGGCTGTGTGTGTGTGTGTTAGTGTGTGTGTGTCTGTCTGTGTGTGTTTACAGAAGCAAATGGATCCTCTGATGCCTGTGCTGTCCATCCTGGACACAAGCTTCCCTAAGGACAGGCAGCAGTGTGTGCTTGGGATGACCAAGGAGGCCAAGGACTTCCTTAAGGCACATGCACGGGACCGTGAGACAGTGGACCTTAGGCTGAGAGACTCAGACAAGGCTTACAAAGAAGGTGAGAAGAGTGCATGCACAACCCTGTGCTTACAACTGCACTACTGTCTAGGCAAGATTACTTTAATTTTGTTCCCCCTTATTTATCTGTCTACAGCTTTGAAGAAATGCCAGATAGTCACACCCTCTCCAACTGAAGCGCAAGTCCTGGGGCAGCTGGTGATGACCTTTGGCCAGTACACCAGCAAGAGCTTCAAGTGGCTGGTCGAGAATGATGTCGGCTACTGCAAATAGTAAGTGTGGTACACTAAATGTGATCGCCATGTGAATAGTGTTATAACTTAATAGTACTGTATCACTATGTTACATTACTATGCCATTTCAGCATCGTCGACCGCCACATGAAGGAGATGAGGCACCCTGAGAAGAGGAAGACCATCAACGACGAGTGGCTGAAGGAGCAGCTGGTCAAGTACGCGCACCTCTTCACCACCGTCTCGTGCCACCTGGAGGTGAATGTGGACCGGGCCATCTATGGACAGGGGAGGTTCAAGTCGTTCACCTACCTGGAGATGTGGCAGTGGTACAGCCTGCACAAGAGGCTCCTGGCGGATCCTCAGGCTGGCAGCGACGCTGAGAGGAAGAGGGCGCAGGAGGCCTACACGTCGGTGACACAGTGGCTCCTCATGAAGGAGGATGACATCAATTCAAAGGCCCTGAAGAGGTTCAGAAAGTACATTATGGACAAGGAGGTATGTGTGCAGGTGAACATGTGTATAAAGGAATAACATAACAAATGTATTGAGCACAACTGAAATGTAATATTCCTCCTAATACCTCAGCAGGGTGTAGCCACTCCTTCCACCGCGTCTGCTTCCTCCAGCAAGCCCCCAGCAGCATCTGCAGCAGCAGCAGCAGCACCACCCACCATCAGCAAGGCCCCTCCATCACCTCCTCCTGCATCTCCCTCCATCACCAGCAAGGCTCGTCCATCAGCCACACCTACCTCCACCACAAAGCCCCCTTCAGCACCAGCAGCAGCAGCAGCATCCCCCACCACCACCGCGAAGCCGAAGAAGAAGGCCTCCTCCAAGTCGGCTGCCCCAACACCATCGCCTGCCACCCCAGCACCCTCATTCCACAGTGTGGATATACTATAATCAATGTGTTTTGGGTTTTTTTGTATTTACAGAGAGCCAGTCACAGGAGGCAGTTGGTGGTGAAGACGCCATCCTGTTTGAAGGATGGCACAAATCCTGGGAGGCTGAGGACAGCGGGCTGCCCGAGCAAGACATTAAGTGGCTGAAGGAGGATGAGGAGAGGGGGCTCTTTCTGAAGCCGCGGCCCTTCTCTGACATGTACGGCAGGAAGAGGTGGAGGAAGGCCCTGAAGAGTGAAAAGATGTGGTTCCACCCTCCCGAGATGCCCGGTGTGGTGGATGGCAGCGCGGTCCCCGTGGCAGACAGTTTCTTCCGACACCGCGTCTTCTTCTGGAGGCCAGTTGGTGTGTGGCGCTACAGCGTCCGCTGCACCGAGCCCGGCTGCCCTGCCAAGGACAACCCGAAGGCTTTCCTGTACCGCTGTGGCTACGGCAACACGGTGAGGCCCATCTGTGACATCAACGGCTGGTAAATGACTGATACTGAGGCCCAGTGACTGATCTTGACTTGTCTGAACTTTTTTTTTCTCTTATCTTTGATGTCACTTTATGTTGTTGTTTGTGTATATAGTTTCCTGATTGCACTCCTACATGCACATGTATACAGTTCTCATTTTTATTGTTCACTTACACTTGATTTCTTGTTTGTTCCCATATCTGCTGTGGCACATACTCCACATGGCTCTTCTGTCTGCAGACTGCTCCTGGTCAGTCAGTCTGTCTGTCTCTCTCTTTCTCACACACACACACTTAATTTCAAATATCTTTTCATGACAAATGTGCACTATACATGTCTTCACTTTGTTTACCAAATGAGCATGCAACTTGTTTGTTCCCATATCTGCTGTTGCACATGGCTCTCTCTCCTGTCTGCCCACTGCTCCTGGTCAGTCAGTCTGTCTCTGTCTCACACACACACACACTCTCCCTCCACCTCCACCTCACCCGCCCCCAGCCCCCCCCCTTCTCGCTCTCTCTCCCCCTCACACACTTAATTTCAAATGTCTTGTCATGAAAAATGTGCACTATACATGTCTTAACTTTGTTTACTAAATGAGAATGCACTTGAATAAATGCACTTCAGCCATTAAAGTGCCTTGAATCACAGTAGCAGTGTGTTGTGTCATTTCTTATTCCAAGTCAACACTTTCAATGTTCTCCTTCAATCTATTCATTATAATGTAACCTACCAGTAATTATAATCATTCCTGATATACCATCATCTGTAATAATAAACACATGAACAGCATACAACTGTGAAGAAATAAAAAAAGTTTATTGACTTAATAGACAATGTTGCAGAGGTAACAGTGTGTCATTTCCCCCATAATCAATGTCTCCATCACCATGTAGGCCTCAAACCAGCGGGTCGACCAATGGGAAGACAAAAATAAGAGCTTTAGAGGTTTTGTTTACGTTCACATCCACATGTTTCTAAAAATAGCCACACCAATTAGTCTCATGTCTTTTTTTAACCACCTTTTTCTTTTTTTCATACAATACCAAGTACCAGCTGGTGGGTGAAAATAAATAAATCACTCAAATGAAGTGATCAATAGACAGCAATGCAAGCATTAAAACACAATTCAATGTCCATCCATCCATTATCTATACCGCTGAATCCGTCGATCGGGTCGCGGGCGGGCTGGAGCCTATCCCAGCAGTCAATGGGCGAGAGGCGGGGTACACCCTGGACAGGCCGCCAGTCCATCGCAGGGCCACAATTCAATGTCCAACACTCCCAATTAGACAAAACACTTGTATAAAACGATCATTTAAGTCGTATTTTGTACATTTCCCTAGATTCACCCTGAAACAAAACTTCACCACATAGCCTGGCAGCTTTTGACAGCTAATTGACCAATAGTACAGCATGCCCATGATTTCCCATCCCTCCCTCTCCATGGATTTGATTGACAAATCTTTTACCCAATAATATGCCTTATTTGTCTTACAGTCTACATCCGATTTTGCACTTTGTACGCGCTGAGGGCCATTCGCAAGAATCAGCACAGCATTGTGTGCAATGGCTGAGCCTCATCCTGGGTGAACCACCTTCTTGATCATGGTATCTCCCCTGCCAGGTAAGTATGAGTTGGAACTGTCAGAGGCTGACACCTCTTTTCCAGGTGCCTCACTCGGCCGGACGGTGCAGCAAATTCAACTGTCTGCAGTGCAATGCCAGCAGCTAACCTGAATCTGAAAAGCTTGCAGATTAAAACAGTCCGGCTTTTCTTCATCTTTCTGATCAGTTCTTGTTTCAACAACCAAGGAACTTGAAGCACAAATTGATTTAGTTTTTCCACTCTCCCCGTCTCTAGAGCCACACCCGGCCCTCACCCACCCACACTGGGAAAATTCTTAGTTGAAGCAAACCCTCACGGCTTAATATCTCCAGTGCAGAAATGCTGCCGTATTCTCATCTCGTTGTTGCCATCACTAAGGCAACGCCCACCTGCCTGGGGTGACTGCACCGTATGACCTCACCTGACAACTGCGCAGCTGCATATCAGCTGTGCAGACCTGCCGCAGCATTCAGCAAACCTTGCAAAACATGGGTTTTAAAGATGGAGAGGTGTCCTTAAAGCAGCAACGCCAGGACAAAAACCAAGGTAGAGTTGCCCAGGGATATTTACGTTATACAGTCAAATCAGGGGAGAGCGCGAACGCAGTCCCCCACTACCAGAAATTATGCAGTCGAGATTCCCACATTTAGGGAATTTCGCAAGGGTCAGTACAGCCAGTGTGCAATGGCTGAGCCTCGTCCTGGGTGAACCACCTTCTTGATCATGGTATCTCCCCTGCCAGGTAAGTATGAGTTGGAACTGTCAGAGGCTGACACCTCTTTTCCAGGTGCCTCACTCGGCCGGACGGTGCAGCAAATTCAACTGTCTGCAGTGCCATGCCAGCAGCTAACCTGAATCTGAAGAGCTTGCAGATTAAAACACTTCGGCTTTTCTTCATCTTCCTGATCAGTTCTTGTTTCAACAACCAAGGAACTTTGAGCACAATTTGATTTAGTTTTTCCACTCTCCCCATCTCTAGAGCCACACCCACCCACACTGGGAAAATTCTTAGTTGAGGCAAACCCTCACGGCTTAATATCTCCAGTGCAGAAATGCTGCCGTATTCTCATCTCGTTGTTGCCATCACTAAGGCAACGCCCACCTGCCTGGGGTGACTGCACTGTATGACCTCACCTGACAACTGCGCAGCTGCATATCAGCTGTGCAGACCTGCCGCAGCATTCAGCAAACCTTGCTAAACATGGGTTTTAAAGATGGAAAGGTGTCGTTAAAGCAGCAGCGCCAGGACAAAAACCAAGGTTGAGTTGTCCAGGGATATTCACGTTATACCGTCAAATCAGGGGAGAGCGCGAACGCAGTCCCCCACTACCAGAAATTATGCAGTCGAGATTCCCACATTTGGGGAATTCGCAAGGGTCAGCACAGCCGGTGTGCAATGGCTGAGCCTCGTCCTGGGTGAACCACCTTCTTGATCATGGTATCTCCCCTGCCAGGTAAGTATGAGTTGGAACTTTCAGAGGTTGACACCTCTTTTCCACGTGCCTCACTCGGCCGGACGGTGCAGCAAATTCAACTGTCTGCTGTGCCATGCCAGCAGCTAACCTGAATCTGAAAAGCTTGCAGATTAAAACAGTCCGGCTTTTCTTCATCTTTCTGATCAGTTCTTGTTTCAACAACCAAGGAACTTGGAGCAAAAATTTATTTAGTTTTTCCACTCGCCCCATCTCTAGAGCCACACCCAACCCACACTGGGAAAATTCTTAGTTGAGGAAAACCCTCACGGCTTAATATCTCCAGTGCAGTCATGCTGCCGTATTCAGCAAAACTTGCCAACATCCACTTCATTGTTCACATGTGCTCTTTTTTTTCATCTTTTTGCTGCCATCTCTAATAGTGATGTGTCGGTCGCGAACGATCCGGCTCTAAGAGCCGGCTCTTTGAAGTGAACGACAGGAACCGGCTCCATAATGGGAGCCATTTTGGGATCCTATTTGGGAGACGTTTTTTTTTCTTTCAGTATCTCGCTGTCTCTCTGCCTCCCTGTCAGTGCCACAGAGCCGACAGTTTTTTTCCCACGTCATTTTTTTTGTCCTTCGGACCGGTGCCTCGCTGTCTCTCCCATCTCCCTCCCCCTCACTCTCACTCTCCCTCTCCTTGCGCGTTTTTCTCTGCTTCTGCCAGTGCTAGACGGGGATATATGGGGAGCCGTTGTGGAGCCGAAAGAGACGGCTCTCCACAGTAAGTCGAGCCATTAGAGCCGCATCTGGAAAAAGACCCGAAAATCCCATCACTAATCTCTAAGATCCCAGAGCAGGTGCCTCACCGACTCGGGCGCGCCACAACCAGGTCGCGGGCAGGTTGAGATCGCTGACATGCCCCGGGAGTGCATAACGGACCTGACTGGCAGGATCTCATGAGCCACCATCCATGACAGGTCCCGGAGTTTGTTTGGAAGAGCGGAATGGTTGACGTTGCACCAAACTGTTTAGTGCTCGCCAAACGCGAGCCCACGCACTGGACTCACTGGTTCCCGCTCCTGCACAACAGAGATCAGAGAGCGGTGGTTTGTTAAAACATGCAACTCCTCTGCCTCCAAGTTAAAATGCTTTTAGAACGTCTGGATAAAAGCATAGGATGGTGGCAGGCTAAAAGACACAGGCACTTTTAGGTCGGTGGGTAAAATCTTCAGTCTTCTGAGGTAAGAACCCATCCAGAATCGTGTCATTGCTTTAGTTTTGGGGTTTCCGGATGGGTCTGTGGCCTGTAGGATATGCAGTGTAGTGTATCTGCTTCCTAAAAACAAATAAAAATCAGGCACTCCCTTTCCTCCTTTCTCTGTTTGTTTCTTCATTACATCTCTCCTCAGTCTATCCCACTTGGAGCCCCACAGAAAATAAAAAATGGCTCGGTCCAGGTCTAAAAGCACTTTCCTAGGTGGGATTAAAACAGAACTGATTAGTGTCACAGCCCCTGGGGCTTGTGCTGGGCATGTCTCTCTCCTCCCTCTTTCTTTGTCTCCTCCCTGAGACCAGGAAGCTGATTGGAGTGTGCAGCAGTGATTGCGGCAGCTCGTACACCTGGCCGTCCGTGGGAGTGGTTTTAAGCCGCCTTATTTTGTTAATTCTTCCCTTTTGGTTCCTGGCTGGGTTTGTGAGAACAGCATTGTGTTTTGGGTTTGTTTGGTTTATCCTTTTTTTAATGTTTCGCACCATACAACACCTTTGCAGTACATTTATGCTCCATAACACCATTACACTACTGATGACTGATTGCCACATCCCATTGTTTTACTTTTGTTGAATTTGTAGCTTAAGTTCGAATTGTTTAAATAAATTTGATTTCCTTATAACTTACAAACCGCGTGCTTCCTCCTTTTTGATAAGGCTTTTGAGCCAGGTCGTGTCAAATTGGGGGCTCGTCCTTGTTCTATTTGCTAAAGTTTATTGGGTAGTTTCTGAGCTTGGGGTTGTTGGTGGTGGCTTGATTGCTGCGCACCTGAGTGCTGATTACCCACTGCCCTGCTGGGGGAGGGGTTGTTGGAAGTTTGCATGGCTTCAGTGGTTAGGTGAGGAGTTTCTCCTGGTGGTACTGTTGTTGGGGGTAGGTTGAAACTCTGACCTGGTTGTTTTGAGGAAGTGCATGGTTTGGTATTGAAGTTGATTTGGTTCTAGTTTGAAGGTAGTTTGTGTTGTGATAATTTAGTTTATGCGCGCTGTTTGTTAATGTTTTGGGCTGGTTGTCAGGGTAAATGTTGGTTGGTGTGTCACATTGGACCGTGTGTTCCCTCTGTTAGGCTAAGTGCATTTTCCCTTTGGTATCTGCTCATCTGTCCATAGTGTGGGGTGACGGCGGTTAGAGCAGTTGTCTCGGGGGCATGTCCATGGTTTTGGTGGTGTTGCCAGATGACTGGTCACATCACCACACCAGTGGGTTTCAGTGCATAAATACCCGCTGCCAGATCCCCTGAAGACTAGGGTTGAGTTGGTTTAGGTTAGTTTTGGTTAGGCAGTTTAGTTAGTGGGGGGGACACACACTGAGTAGGGGTCAGTGATGAGCTTTGGCACACTGGCTACACTTGCTTTGTGACGCAGCACAGGTCTGGTTAGAGCGCCTGAGTGTTTTTCCTTTCACTGCTCTTTTTCTTAATTAGTATTGACCTGGCTTGTATGTTGGGAACTTTTCTAGCTTAGAGATGGCTAGCATTGCTGAGTTTGTGGAAGCTCCGAATTTAGAGTTATTGAATAGATTCACCAAAAACCAGTTACTCCGAGTAGCAGACCACTACAAGATAGGGATTAATGATAAAAAGTCAAATAAGGAGGTACTGAAGTCTGAGATTAAAGCCTTCTTGAGTGATTTAGGAATCCTGACCCTGACTGAGGAGGAGCCTCATCCGGATCCAGAGGAGAAGTGGCCTGGTGAATCTGGTGATGGTTTGGGCCAGCATTTTAATAAAGGAACTGGTAATTTAACATTTGAGCAGCAGAGGGAGCTGTTTTTTTTAAAGTCCCAAGAGAGAATTGAGGTGGAGAGGTTGCGGATTGAGCAGTCCAGACTTGACATTGAGAAAACTAAACTGGAACTGATAAAACAGGGGAAACTTGCAGCTGGGGAGGCTGGGGTAACTGGTGGTCGGTCAGGGGTTTCAGGGTCGAATGATCAGGACTTTGACATTTTTCGCAATCTGCACCTGGTACCAAAGTTCAATGAAAAAGATTCAGAAACATTCTTTTCTCTTTTTGAATGCGTTGCTGAGGTCCGGAATTGGCCGAAGTCTGTGCGCACATTGATGTTGCAGTGCGTATTTACTGGAAGAGCTCAAGAGGCCTATGCAAGTTTAAATTCAGAGGATAGTAGCCTTAGTTAAAAAGGCAGTGTTAAGAGCTTTTGAGTTGGTGCCTGAGGCGTACCACAAACGTTTTCGTACGTGGCGGAAAAACGAGAAGCAAACCCACTTGGAATTGGCGGGTGATTTGGCGAGGCATTTTGACCGTTGGGTTGCTGCGCTGGAAGTCAGTGATTATGAGGGGTTGTGTGAACTTATAGTTCTCGAGCAATTTAAGAACATGTTACCTGAACATATTGCTAATTACATCAGTGACCAGAAAGTGAAAACAGTTGCGAACGCTGCGGCATTAGCAGATGAATATGTGCTCAGGCACAGACGTGGGTTTAGTGAGCGGCGTCTGTTTAGCCGGCACCCACCTGTCTGGTGGTAATGGTCATGGAAACGGGGCACGTTCCGATTTATATGCAGTGGGTAGCTCAGTTAAAGTTGTTGCTACAGAGGATCATGGTGTTCGTAGCCGTGAGGAAAGAACCTGTAATTACTGTCATAAAAAGGGCTATTTACAAGCTGACTGTTATGCTCTTAAGGCTAAGTCAAACTCTAACCAGTCTGTCTCTCAACCTAGGGCTAGAGGGGTGTCTATGGCTGTCTCAGTGCCACCTTCGCTGCCTTTGGTGGTGAAGGGGGGGTTTCAGGTTGGGACTCATCAAAGTCCGGAACTGGAAAGTTAGACATTTTGTTAGTGATGGTTTTGTGTCTTTGGTGGGGAGTGACAAAAAAGTACCAGTAAAGATATTGCGTGACACTGCTGCTTATGATACTTTTATCAAAGCATCAGTTTTGCCATTCAGCAGTGAGAGTGATACTGGGTCTTGTATTCCTGTGTTGGGTATGGGTTTAAATGTACTTCAAGTTCCCGTGCATAACATCATGTTGTACTCCGATCTTTTCCAGGGACAAGCAGTTGTGGGGGTGCGTCCTGCTTTCCCAGTGGAGGGTGTCAATGTGCTTTTGGGTAATGGCCTGGCTGGTGCCTGTGCGTGGGTTGACGTGCCGCCACAGTTAGAGGTGGACACGGTGCCAGTGGTAAGACAACAGCCTGATGATAGTCAATCAGCATTCCCTGAAGAGTTCACAGCATGTGCTGTAACGCGTGCTATGACAGGGGATAAGTTTAATTCCAGCCTGTGTGAATCAAATAAAAATGTGGGGTCGTTATCTATGTTTTCTTTGTCTGACTATCCCTTGTCAGTTTTGCAGGAAGAGTTGAAGGCGGAGCAAGAGGCTGATTGTTCCCTGCAAGGTTTGTTTGACCAGGTGGTAACCGGTGCCCAGATAGAGAGCAGTGCTCGGGGCTATTTCCTTAAAGACTACCTGTTGGTAAGGAAATGGGTCCCGCATGGTCAGAGTTTTGTGGGTGATCCGATTATCCAAATCGTGTTGCCTGAGAGGTTTTGTGAACCTGTTTTTTTTTTTTTTAAACTAGCTCATGAGGGGTCGGGGCATCTTGGTGTTCGGAAGACATACGACCGGATTCTGAGGCATTTTTTCTGGCCTCGGTTGAAACATGACGTATCGGTACACATAAAAACTTGACACACATGCCAACTAACAAGTAAGCCCAATCAGACTCTAAAACCTGCTCCTCTATTATCAATTCCAGCAGTCAATCAACCTTTTGAGCACGTGATCGTGGACTGTTTGGGCCCCCTCCCTCGCTCGAAATCCGGTACTATCTATCTTCTCACTGTAGTGTGCCAAGCCACTCGCTATCCAGCAGCGTACCCGTTGCGTACCATCACTGCTAGGTCGGTGGTGAGAGTGTTGTCACAATTCATCTCTATATTTGGCATTCCAAAAATCATTCAGTGACCAGGGTTCCAATTTCTCCTCACACCTTTTCTCTCAAGTGTTGAAGCAGCTTAACATCAAGCATAACAAAGCATCTGCGTATCATGCACAAAGTCAGGGAGCATTAGAACGTTTCCATCAAACGTTGAAGTCGTTGCTACGTTCTTATTGCATTCAAATGGAAGGTGACTGGGAGGAGGGTTTGCCCTGGTTAATGCTTGCGGCTAGGGAAGTAGTTCAAGAGAGTACAGGGTTTAGCCCAAATGACTTGGTGTTCGGCCATACTGTACAAGGTCCGTTAGCCATTTTGAGGGACCAGTGGATGGGGGAGGACCCTCCCCGGAACCTGTTAGACTATGTGAATGGTTTTCGGCGTAGACTTTATGCAGCTGGCGAACTGGCCAGGGAGAAAATGGAGCATGTGCAGGGAAAAATGAAAAAGCTCTATGATAGACGTACGGAACGGTGGGTTTTCAGTCCTGGTGATCGAGTACTGGCGCTGTTGCCCATCATAGGCTCACCATTTCAAGCCAAATTTACTGGCCCATGCACAGTTTTAAGGAAGCTTTCTGATTTAAATTATTTTATTTCGACTCCAGAGCGCAGGAAAACCACCCAATTGTGTCATGTGAACCTGTTAAAACCATATTATGAGCGTGCGTCAAAATCACCTGGGTATGGTGCATAGGTTATTGCGGCGAATTCTCATCCAGCATGTTTAGCGACTAGAGCATCAGCGGTCACTACACCTTTGTTGGTGAGTGAGGTGGAGGCGGATGGGTTACCAGCTGTGGATCAAGCATTAACACATGGGCGGTTGAAAAACTCTGAGGCTCTCTGTAACCTTGAGGCATTGTTGCAACATCTGCCAGAGTTAGAAAGGGCAGAGTTGGCAGAGTTGATTAGGTCTTTTCCATGTTTGTTTGGTGATACGCCTACTCAGACCCTCCTTATTGAACACGATATTGAGGTGGGAGATGTTCAGCCTATTCGTCAACGTTTTTTTTCGTGTCAATGCTGAAAAACGCAGGTATCTGGATGCCGAAATTAAGTATATGTTGGAGAATGGCATAGCTGAGCCATCCTCCTCAAGCTGGGCATCGCCTTGCATCACGGTACCCAAAGCAGACGGCACACCAAGAATTTGTACTGACATCAGGAAAGTTAATGCTGTCACCAGACCTGACTCGTTCCCACTTCCTCATATGGAAGATTGTGTAGATGAGGTTGGTCATGCTAAGTTTGTAAGTAAGTTAGATCTGACAGGTCCCTTTAATTTAGCGGGCCCATGATATTTCTGTATTTGTGACACGGTTTGTTTTCTTACAAGGTTATGCCTTTTGGCTTGAGAAATGCGCCAGCGACATTTCAACGCCTTATGACTCGTGTTCTGGGGGACCTGGAGGTTTGCGCTGTCTATTTGGATGACTTGGTGGTGTTTTCTGACTCTTGGCCTCAGCATGTCGAGCGCATCAGGGCGCTGTTCGGTCGCTTGGCTGAGGCCTGTCTCACCGTGAACCTCTCAAAATGTGAGTTTGCCAGGGCGACAGTAGCCCCTTTCACACTGCCGAATAACCCGCGTTTAATTCGCGAATTTAACGTGTCCGCTGTTGCGTTCACACTGCCGACCCGGGCTGCCGCGTCAACTCGACTCGCCTTTCGACCCGCGTCGGACCCTAGTCTTTTTGCCGAGCCGAGTTTGGTGTGAACGCAATCGACGCGGGTCGGACGTGGGCGTGGCATGACGTGAGGAGTTTAAAAGACAGAATGGACAGCTGATTCAGAACAACAGCGATAGGTGAGGACAAGTGTTTTACAAGTTTTACAGCTCCTCAGCCCCCGAGCAGAGGACGTTATTTACCACCACATGTCGGGGACGGTGAAGGATGGACCTCTGCTGGAAGGGCTGGAGAGAAAGACGGGAGAGCGCGGTTTCCCACGCAGCAAGACGCACTGTAAAGTAACATCTCCATGAACTGCATATACAATTGCATAAACTATATCTCAAGGTGTCCCGCCATCGTTTGTTTGAAAAATTTGATGCAGACAGGTGTATTTAACCCTACCTCCGACGCATGGCTTGTGCCTACGTCATTGTACACGCCCAGCATTTTATGTGTTTCGTGTGACGCTCTGCCACTAGGCAACGCCCCCTGAACTTGGCTTCAGGCGACACGGGTCACCAACACGCCAAGCGTTCACATTGCTCGACGCGGGTCGAAGGTGCAATTTGGACCCGCTAAGATAGCAGGTCGCAGTGTGAAAGGGGCTAGTGACTTATCTTGGCCAAGTTGTGGGTCAGGGGTGCGTCCGTCCTGTGGCTGCTAAAGTGAGCCCGGTTGAAAATTATCCGGTACCAACCACGAAAAAGGAACTGTTGCGGTTTCTTGGATTAGTGGGTTACTACAGGTGTTTTTGTCGCAATTTTTCCACTGTTGCATCGCCACTCACTAACCTTTTGAAGGCAAAGGCAGTGTATATATGGACCCCTGAATGTCAACAGGCTTTTGAGAACATTAAAGCCTTGTTATGTACAGCTCCCGTTCTTGAGGCACCACGGTTTGACCGCCCTTTTTCACTGCAGGTAGATGCGAGTCACGTGGGTGCAGGTGCTGTTCTATTGCAAGCTGATGATCTGGGTGTTGATAAGCCAGTGAGTTTTTTTTCCCCAAAAAGTTTAACTCCTACCAACTAAATTATTCAATCATCGAAAAGGAGGCACTAGCTTTGATATGGGCTTTGAAACGTTTTGACGTGTATGTACTTTCAGGCACCACACCCGTGGTGGTCTACACGGATCACAATCCAATAACCTTTTTGAACTCCTTGCAGTGTCCAAACCAGAGACTGATACGATGGTCTCTGATGTTGCAGTCTTATGGGTTGGACATCCGATACATAAAAGGATCAGAGAATGTGGTGGCGGATGCCCTCTCTCCGGCCCATTAGAAGTATGGGTTGGCGAGGGACCTGGTGTGTTAGGACAACTTTGATCGGTTGATGTCCCCTTCCAGTTCCGCTTGCGGTGTCTGTTCCTGCCTCCTGTCTTTCTCCTCTTAAATGCTCACAGAAATCCTAGGCAAATCTCTGTTGCTGAGGAGCAAGAGTTTGGTGTGCTGGGGGCAGATGGCAGTGGTTGGACTTTAAACTGCTAATGGGGCAAGTGTTTTTTCTCTGATTTGTTTTTTTTTTGATAACTTTTCATTGAGCATTTAATAGTGCTGGTTGTGTGTTGTACCTACTAGGTTTTAAACATATTTCGGTTCCCTATATTGAACCTCTTTTAAGGGGGAGGGTGTCACAGCCCCTGGGGCTTGTGCTGGGCATGTCTCTCTCCTCCCTCTTTCTTTGGCTGTGTTTGAAACCGCCTACTACATACTTGAAAATGGCATACTCATCGATCTGACAGTATGCAGAGCGTTTACACACAGTGCACTTCACTCCTGCCCGAGCCGAAATCAGCCGGCCTGAAAAGCTGATTTCGCTTAAGCTATAAACTCTGTAAATATATAACTTTAGCAACATTTGAAACATTTTCAGATGAGAAAGTAGTCATTTAGACCCCCAAGGTGTTAAAAATCTGACAAAATACCGGCTATTTACAATTTTGTTCCCATGAATTCGGCGCTACAAAAGCTAGCCGCAGTGAGCAACGCACTTCCGGTTATGCCGTTTTGACTGCTCTGGTCCCGTTAACGGAATTTGCCTGTTCAAATGGCGATGGGTCACGTTACGTTGCATCTTGGGTAGTTTGAGTGTGACAAGTAACCTCATGATGAATACTCAACATTTTGGCGAATCTAGTATGTATTTAGTGTACATCCGGGAACTTAAAAAAGTATGACTAGTAGGAATAGTAGGAGAAGTAGGCGGTTTCGAACACAGCCTTTGTCTCCTCCCTCAAACCAGGAATCTGATTGGAGTGTGCAGCAGTGATTGCGGCAGCTCGCACACCTGGCCGTCTGTGGGAGTGGTTTTAAGCCGCCTTATTTTGTTAATTCTTCCCTTTTGGTTCCTGGCTGGGTTTGTGAGAACAGCATTGTGTTTTGGGATTGTTTGCTTTATCCTTTTGTTATTTTTCGCACCATTACCTTCCTCGCTATCATCCTGTGATTGGACTTCTTCACATTCTGAACTAGCTCCGCCTTCTGCCTGCACCACCTCCTTCTCTCCAGAACTCTCCATTGGTGGGGGTGTAGCAGGCCCCTCCCCCTCCTCGGCCTCACCTGACTGCTGTCCACCATTCAGAGGTTTTGGCTGGAAGTTTGAATTTTCCAGCCCAGCTGTTTCAAGTAGCTCGTTAACTGCCTCGTCTGCCCTCCATTGCCTTCCCACGTTTTTAAGGATTTCAATTTGTTGGCAAAGAATTTTGGGCAATCTCTGAAGAGGTGGTTTAATTCTCCACAGAGATTGCACTTTCTGCAATTAGTACACCAGGTGCCTGTGCCCCATATTTGCTGCAGAGTTTGGGCTGTCCCTGGTAGTGGATGTAGCCTCTGTTTTCTCCCAAGACAATCATTGATGGGAGATGTTTCAGGCCCTGGAAGCCCTGGGGGTCTTGCCATTGTTGGATGGGGACCCTCCAGGCGCAGTTCCAGATGCCGTCGACATCCCTCACCTTCATTGCCTGGCCTTTAACAGTGCAGAATCTTCCCAACCATATACAGATATCTTCTGCGTTCACCATTTCATTGAACATTCTGACAATTACTGTCTTCAGAGTATTGTCAGTAAGTTTCTCAACAGTAAACGCAGAAAACTGGGCTTGCACATTACCAAATCTCATCCAAAACTCCTGCAGCAAAGCTGCAGTGCGAAAACTTACATCGAAACCTTTGTTAAAAGGCAATGACAGGATGCAATTCAAATCGTCTGGCTTAAAGTTCAATGTTTTTTGAATTAGCTTCCGAGAGAAGTCCAATCTGGACATCTCTAAAAGCTTTCCTTCTTTTTCTTTAAATAAAAATCTAGCGCTGTGGTGCCTCCTCATGCCAGCATAGTTTGTCGACATGATGGAGGGACCACAAACAGTTTTTAAATAAAATGCTTAAAAGAACAATAATAAATATCACACTAAAAGCCCAATAAAAGAGTAAAAAGTGGATAAAAAGGTACTAAAAAGGATACTTACCTTCCTCTAAAAAAAAAAAAACAGAACACCCACACCGACCCTGTTTCAGCTGAAACTCGTTCAAAGGCAAAAACCTGGGGAAAAAAAAGGGTAATGCAAGAAAATTTGATTACAAAGAACTCCAACTACAAACGACTTGGAATACTTTGATCGAACGCAAAAAAGAACCTCCAAAGCGAGAAAATTTAATGCCGAAAAGGCATAAAATAGTCGGCCAGAAGGCCGAGAAGCGATAACCCTCCACTGTTTCACGTCCGAGCGCCCTTCCTGGCACAATGCGCACTTGTGGCGGTGCTCTTTTTTTGCCTACAAAGCGTCACTTTGCACCTCCGCCCACCCGCTGCAGTGAGCACTCTTCAGCCTTTTCAGATGGTACAACTTTGCACTCCCGCCCGCTCAGGACAAAGTTAAATGTATGAGGATCAAAGCCAACAATGGCCTGGGACATCTCAACAGGTCCAGGATCTGAAACATGGAGACTGAGAGCCAATAGAAACAGAGATGTCTGCCAAGCAATCAGCAGCAGCCCAAGCTGGTTAACTTCCTCGTGTCTGTGTGTCTGTGGCTGTGTTCGAAACCGCCTACTTCTCCCACTATTCCTACTAGTCATACTTTTTTAAGTTCCCGGATGTACACTAGATACATACTAGATTCGCCGAAATGTTTAGTATTCATCATGAGGTTACTTGTCACACTCAAACTACCCAAGATGCAACGTAACGTGACGTTGCCCATCGCCATTTGAACGGTCAAATTCCGTTAACGGGACCAGAGCAGTCAAAACGGCATAACCGGAAGTGCGTTGCTCACTGCGGCTAGCTTTAGCGCCGAATTCGTGGGAACAAAATTGTAAATAGCCGGTATTTTGTCAGATTTTCAACACCTTGGGGGTCTAAATGACTATTTTCTCGCCTGAAAATGTTTCAAATGTTGCTAAAGTTATATATTTACAGAGTTTATAGCTTAAGCGAAATCAGCTTTTCAGGCCGGCTGATTTCGGCTCGGGCAGGAGTGAAGTGCACTGTGTGTAAACGCTCTGCATACTGTCAGATCGATGAGTATGCCGTTTGCAAGTATGTAGTATGTAGTAGGTGGTTTCGAACACAGCCACAGTGTGTGTGTGTGTCACAGGATGATCGGCAGATTTTTCAACAAAAGACATGCAGGACGCAGAAGTAAATATAACTGTATTTTTTTGAAGAATTGGAAAGAATTGTCCTTGTGGATAACAATCATGTCATTAACATTCATTTCTGTGACGGAAGTTAATAATTATTTGTGTTGACAGCAGCACCGTCACTGTGAAGGAGAGAGCATGAGAGTGTTATAAACAGTAGCTGATGGATCACTATTGTCTATACCTGGGTGGTAGAACACAAACAGTTCTACACATAGATTATATAAACCACCCCAGTCAGAACATCACCTGAGATGTCTACCCTGTGAGGGACATTTGATTTTTGAGGTGTGGGAGTTAGAGGCAGCTGGAAGCTCTAACAGTCAACCAGCCACAGAGGATGAAGCTCTGATCACTTTTTTCTCATTCTCATGAGAAAATCTCAGCAATCTCATTGCTTTACAACTTCACCGCTTGACTAGGCTCATGGATTATCTATATACAATACATCTTCACTGTAAAGTCCAATATCTGCCCTGACATACATACATTCCTTAACTTTACTAGGTTAATTACCATATGCACTTATGACTGATTTTTATGAAGTGAAAGTTAGTTGCATGATGAAAAATGCAAAAAACTTAGTGTTTAGAGTGAAGATGACTTTATTTAGAGTGAAGCTCATTCAACAATAAGTAGCAACACAGTCTCACTCCCACTGCGCATTCAAAGAAGAAGAAGTGTGCATGCATGCGACATTCAGTCTCTCCCGCTCAGCAAAGTATATTAGGTCTATGTCAGCAACGCAGCAGTCCAGCACACAGGCCGGGGCACTGAGGGCAGCCTGCTGAGTCCACTTTTTTTAATTCTTTTGAAGAAGAATAAATAAGGTAAGTTATCAAGCAAGTATGTTTGTTAATATGTTTTAATTACTGCTCTGACTGTTAGCGTTCACTAGCTAACGTTAGCATTAGTTAGCTAGCTAACGAACCAAACAGGCATAACGTTAGCCTGTTCAGGCCATGGTTAAGGCGAGTTTGGGCGGTTTCCCACCATAGTCCTGTGATTATCTTAAAACCTTTGAACAGTTCCAAAGCCTAATTACTTTGAAAGTCTCACATTTGAAATGTTGTAGCATGAGTTTTCCGTTTTCCCCAAATTGACAGCGATGGCATTTTGGCCTGACTTTCAAATTTGCAACGTGGAAATGACGGTTTTCAGTTAAGGCAGCATGAATGTGTTTGATGCAGAGAGGAGGATAAATGAGGTTCATAATGCACTGGCGCTGTCTTTCCTTGGGGAAATGGTGAAGGCTGGTGTAGTAGCATAGATGCTTTCGCACCCTATGAGTCATGACGGCCCTAATTGCACACGCAATAAGGGTAAATAGCCATTGACTGCAGGTGGGATGGACTATATAGCCCAGTTACCTCCTCATCTCGCTCTTTTTGCGCTCCGTGCCCATATTATTTCCCAGCAGAGTGGCTGAGCTCAGGTGTCTTGCTCCGTGTGCGACACATAACCCAGTTGGTTTGAGGTGGTATTAATATTTTCAAAATAAATTGGCAATTGGCAACAATTTATCAAGAATCCATTTTAAATTTGGAACTTCATACCAATATTGTTCCATATGTAGTATCTCTGTGGGGGAAAATTATGTTTGTAGATCAATGACCAAGAAAGAAGCATCTGTTTATGAAAGTAGGATAGTTTTGAGGGTATTTTTTCAACATTATAATTACAAAGTAAAAAGAAATTTAGGCCTCTTAATTTAGAGAAAATTAAATTCGGTATGAAGTTCCAAATTGAAGATGTGTTCTTGATAAATTGTTTAAGCCAATTTATCCGTAAGGTCACTGTGAGTGTTCATAATGGCCAAATGTGTTAGTCTCTCCTGCGTCATGGTGCTGCGCAGCCAGGTTTTCAGGCTGAGACAGAGCGCTCAGATGCTGTGACAGATATGGGCAGGGCCAGGGAAAGCCTAATGATCTTCTCCACCTCTGACAGCATGGAGCGGGGTTGGTGCTGCAAGGTTTGCAGGATGGACCCCTTTGCAGGACAGCCCTCCTCTGTCCCCCGTCCCTACACACAACTATAAAGAATGTGAAGGGGACAAAGGGCCTCCTCACACTGGAGGGCAAAGTTGTTCAGGTATGTTGATTTGTCTTCATCAGAAGAACACACTAATACACTCAGATAAATGACCGTGCTTAATTGTAATTCAGAGATACAAACATTTTAGGTAGACAAAGTAATGCCTACCAGTATTTGAAATGTTTTATTACAGAAAAGCTGTTGCAATGACATGTTTAGGTCTAATTAGATCACTAAGTGATTGAACTTGTTCTTATTTAGCTCTCAGCTGTGAAAAAGGTCCGCAGTGGGAGAGAGGAGGTCCCGCTGCGTGAGGTGAAGCTGCAGCAGGTAAGACCAGAGAACGGGAGGATTGGAGAGGAGGGACAACCTCTGTAGTTTCTAGATAAGGGAAGATAAAATAAGATAACTTTCATATTCTGTGAGTACCTTAGTAGTCTATGGGAGTGTGCTAACTGTCTCTTTCTGTGGCGCTGGTTGTTTATATGTTTACTGTGGTCACTTGTAGGCTGCACATCACAGAGTAATCTCTGGTGCCTTTATAGTTCTGACATCTCATACTGTGTTCTGTACAGGATAAAGCTTCTGCCTCCCTCACGCTGTGGCGGGAAGCTGCAGTCCAGGAGCTGGACCTCGGCAGCCAGTGCAGGATTACCCACTTAAAGTCCAACATGGATGCAGGAGGGGACTTCCTGCACACAACACCCTACAGCAATGTAGAAGTAAAAAGCATTCTAATTCATCTAATCTAAAAACACATTCTAATCAGAATCAGAATGAGCTTTATTTGCCAAGTCGGTAGGCACATACAAGGAGTTGTTTTCTCTGGTTTAAACATGTAAAAGGCCACATGAAGTTTGGAGGTCTGCAGCAATGGACTCTGCAGAAAGGTCGCCAACCTTCTGCAGAGTCCATTGCTACAGACCTCCAAACCCGCTCTGTCATTTTACGTGGCCGACCACTTGGTGGCTGAGCTGCTGGCGTTCCCAGTCGCTTCCACTTTGTTCTAACACCACTGACAGCTGACTGTGGGACATTTAGGAGCGAGGAAATGTCTCCACTGGACTTGTTGCACAGGTGGCATCCTATCATGGCACCACGCTGGAATCCACTGAGCTCCTGAGAGCGAGCCATTCTTTCACAGATGTTTGTAGAAGCAGTCTGCATGCCGAGGGGCTTGCATTTCTACACCTGTGGCCATGGAAGTGATGGGAACCCCTGAATTTAATTATCTGGATGAGTGAGTGAATACTGTTGGCAATCTAGTGTATATTATACAGACATAAAATGGCAAATGATCTGACACCCTGGAAAAGGGTAAAGTCTTTCTAAATATAAAATATATTGGGAACAAAATCATTAACATTGAGGCAGTGGAAAGACCCTGCCCTCTGGCAGAATACATTTCATATATATGTATATAGTTTACACATAGTTAATATTGTTTTATGTTCTATTTTTATTAATGACGTTTCTTTGAAAATCTAATGAAAATGAATTTAAATCCAGCATTTGGCTCAGTTGTATTGCTGTGGTAATATAGTCTGTGAAGATGAAGTGAAGATAAAAACTCTCCCAACCAAGGCTCAGCTCTGAAATACTACTGACAGGAATTTCAGATGTGAGATGGTGACAGAGGGAGGACACCTGGAAGAAACCCTGGACAGAATCAGACTTCAGATTTATTCATCTATTCAATAAAGATATATTTCAGTACTCTGTTTTAACGTAACATATAACAGTACAGATGCACATGTTCATTTATTTGTCATTTCAGTTCAGTTTTATTAACACAGACACAATTAAAAGAAGTAGCTTAGCTAAGGAATCCTACAAAATGCACCGTAACTTCTGTTCAATCCCGAGCACGCACAGAAGTGTGGGAAGAAAAAACTGAGTTTTAACAGGAAGAAAGCTCCATCAGAACCAGAACCAGGAAGGGCGGCCATCTGCCTGGAGCAGCTGGGGCTGAGAGGACAGAAAAGAGGGGACAACAAGCAGCGTAACACCAGGCCAGGGACACCTGCTGAGAGAGGAACAAGTTAATGACAACAATGATGTCACATGTACATGGAGAGGAGAGGTGCATCATGGGAGCTCCCCCAGCAGGCTGGGCCTACAGCAGCAGAACTATGGGATGTTTCAGGCTCAGCTGAGCCATCCCTAACTATAAGCTTCATCAGAAAGGAAAGTTTTAAGCCTGATCTTAAAAGTAGAGAGGGTGTCTGCTTCCTGAAGCCAAACTGGCAGCTGGTTCCACAGAGAGGGGCCTGATAACGGAAGGCTCTGCTCTGCCATTTACACAAAAGGGGGAGATTAACATTATGCAGGACAGGTCCGATCCCTCGGTCAGTATATAGCTCATGCAAATTTGACTGTATCCATTGAACTTATGATAGAATCATGCACCGTATTAGTCATTTTGGGGAACTCTGATTAAAGTTTTAATAATGTCTCTTACTGAGATTACATTTTATAACATTTAAGTCTAACACACCATGTTATTGTGATAAAATGAAAGGTTACGACTCTTAAATAACAGTACAACAGCTACAAGAGGTCCAGGTTACACATATAACAGGGCTAAAACTGACAGGATTTCAGGTGAAAAACACTTTGAAAGATGGAAGTTGTAATAATCCTAAACCTGTCACTTGATTTCATTGTAAGACACAATTTTTTTTTGTACTATTAACAAAATTTCAACAAACTTCTATAACTGCTTAACTTGACGGATAAACATACATTTATATTTATATCTAAATATCTGTTGTTGTAATATAATGTAAATGTAATATAAATATCTCAAGTGTTTCCAGTTAAAGCGAGTCTGCCATGTCAGCAGAAAGTATTACCTTATTGCTGAATATACTGTCCTGTTCCTGTGGGCAGTGTCAGTGATTGACAGATAAAGCAGCCAATCAGCACATGATGTTCACTGCAGGGCAGCTGCTTACTCGTGTGTACAGTATCTGACTAAATACATCCCAAAGAAGGAAAGTGGTCTGTCAGAGTACCTGCAAACTGTCATGGAGAATTCCAACATGGACAGAGTTAATGAGTGTGATGAGATGAGAGCTGTCATGCAGGCTGACTCCAGAAAGAGAGAGATCAGTGCTCAGGAGTGTGTGACGCGTGCATGTGGAATAAAGATGAAGAAGTGCTCACGCAGTGTTGTGTTCATTCCTACTGATGACAGTCCAGTGAAAATGAGTCGCCCCATGTCATTCTTGGAGGACACCCCGTCAGAGTCTCGTAATGTCTGGATGACGAGTTTGAGTGACAAATACAAAGCCAGACCCGAGACCCCAGAGTATGAGGAGATGTGCTCGGCTGATTTTGCTGCTAGCTGCAGGTTTGTCAGTGCAGACCACTCAAAGCGTGATGGTGTTTCACCACTTCTGAATGAGCTGGGATTTGTCCAAAGGCGGAAAAATGATAAGCCCTCTGTCATCAGATATTACCAATGTTCCAAGGAGAAACAGCCCGAGCAGTTTTATGCCAGATTACTGAGACTGTACCTTCCTCACCGATCCGAGTATGAAATACCAAGTGCCCATCTTCCAACCTACGAGTCTTTGTACAACTCTGGCTGGGTGCAGCTCCCAGGCTCAAACCGTCCTGAGAGCGTGAAAAACATTATACAAACACACAGAGACTAATATGAGAAACACACTGAGGAGATTGAGAATGCACTTGTAGAGTTTGAGGAGAGCAGAGAGCATGTGATGGATGAATGGTGGAATCTGGCTCCTGAATCTGAAGTTGTGACGATGAGCTGCAGCAAAGAGAGCCAGACGATGAGCAGGAACATGTGCCCGACTATTGTCCTCAGTCTGCTGCTGTGACAGAAATGAGAGCCATCAGAGAACCCCCAGCTGTGGATCCAGCTGTGCTGCGGCAGATGTATCAGAACCTGAAGCAGAAGCAGGCCTGTGTGTTCCATGCTATCAGAGACTGCTGCATTAAACTTGTGTGTGGCCTAAATCCAGAGCAGTTTTTCTTTTATGCCAACGGTGGTGCAGGAACAGGAAAGTCCCACCTGATGAAATGCATTTACTCAGAGGCATCTAAGATACTGAGCAAACTGCAGCTACATGCAGAGGAGTTTGCCATATCAAAGCCAACTGTTTTACTCTCTTCTTTCACTGGAACTGCAGCTTTCAGCATCTGTGGCACAACACTGCACTCTCTGCTGAAGCTGCCACGCAGTCTGAAAGCACCAATCCAAGGACTCGCTAACCAACTGGATGAACTCACATCTGAACCTTTTAATGCTCAAATCATCATTATCGCTGAGATCTCCATGGTTTCAAAGCCTCTTTTTGCTTATGTGGACGCAGGACTGAAACAGATCAAAGGCAATCAGAGAGCGTTTGGTGGAATGTCAGTTTTAGCTGTTGGAGATTTCTATCAGCTGCCGCCTGTGCGCCAGTCTAAACCTCTGTGTGTACACGACCCAGCAGATACTGACCTGTGGCAGGAACATTTTCAGATGATCACTCTGACTGAGATCATGAGACAGAAGGATGATGTTGCCTTTGCAGACGTGCTGAACAGGATCGGGGTGAAACCAAAGGCAGACGAGCTGTCTCAGGCTGACAGAGATTTGTTGTCACAGGCCATCACTGAACCAGCTCTTTGTCCCACTGAGCTTCTGCACATTTTCCCCACCAATAAGTTGGTTGATGAACACAACTCAGCGACACTGGCTTTGTTCCATTCCAACATTATCACGATGGATGCAGATGACTTCCAGAAAGATCCCGAACAGGCAGAATGGCCCGTAAAGACACACCATGTGATTTAGCCCACACTCTGAAAGCTGCTGAAGGGGCTCGTGTCATGCTCACCAGAAACTTTGACATTCAGAACGGTCTGGTTAACGGTGCTTCTGCCACACTGATGTGCATAGTGACTTCTGAGGATGATCAACACATCACTAAGCTGGGCCTGAGGATGGATAATCAGACAGGTGTAGCAAGAATCCAGAGTGGAGCTCCAGAATCTGCCAATCTGGTTTACATGGAGAGAGCAGAGGAGAAGCTGAAACAGAACGGAGTGCTACGCAGACAGTTTCCTGTGAGGCTGGCGTTCTCCTGCACTGTCCATAAAACCCAGGGCCTCACAACACATGCAGCCGTGGTGTCCCTGCAGAAAGTCTCTGAAGCAGGTATGGCTTATGTAGCTCTCAGCAGGGGGACGTCTCTCAGTGGGCTGGATTTACTGGATTTGGATGAAAAGAAAATATACGCCAATGCTGAAGTGAGCGCAGCGCTCCAGACCATGAGACAAGCCGATGTGGATCACATGATGCCTCTTCTTCAGGTGAGAGAAACAGTACACAGGCCCGACACTCTGAGCCTTGTTCAGCACAACACAGAGGGACTGCCATCTCACATCGGTGACATCAGGAGACATCATGAGCTGTGCCTGGCAGATGTCCTGTGTCTGACAGAAACTCACCTGCAGGGCTCCTTTGTTGCAGACAGGCTGCATCTGGACGGCTACAACATGTTCAGGTCAACAAAGCTAGTTGTAGATGTGTTTCAGTCTAAGGGATATGTACAGCTGATCACCTCTGCCACCACAGACAGGAACACGCTGCTTGACCTTATTTTCATTTCCCAGCCACAGCGATGTCTCCACTCAGGTGTCATGAGAACGTATTACAGCTATCACAACCCAGTGTTCTGTGTCCTGTCCACCAGGGAACCATGAAGAGGTCGCTGAGTCTTAAAAATCATGACAAATGTAAACAATTACTGCCTGAAGTTCGTAGTTTTGGTGAAGAGATAATAATGTTTTCTTCAGAAAAGTATAAGAAAAGTTTTATCACAACATCTGAAGAGCTGAAATATGCTATTGATATTGAACTGAATCGGATAATGACTTTTTCCAAATACTGTATTTTTTCTCAATATTGGACGTTTCTCCTCATAAAATATTATTGACAGCTAATATAATACTTATAATATAACCCTCATACCTGATTTAAAACACAACTTAATTTCAGAAAAGGGACATTTTTGTCCCCTTTTAAAACCACCTAAAAACATCATATGTTAATATTTTTTTCCACTTTATTTTTCATAAATCTTTTATTCCACTTCAGTTCTAATCATAACTATAAAGTTTGCAATTATTTAAAAGAAAATGAACCCTTTAGATGCCAATTTGAACTTTTTAGCCCAAATTTTCAGCCTTTAGGTGCCAGTATTTTCAAACTATGGAATGCAAAGTGGAATTATTGAGTAGGGATAATTATGGTCTGGGACATAGCTAAAGCGGAACAAGTCAAATATTCTCTCTGCCTTCTGCTTCTGCACAAGAGAAACAACAAAGAAAGCAGAGTGCTGCTGAGATAACAGCAGCTGAGTCCAGAACTCATTAACACAACATGAATAACAGGAAAGTCTCTGAGGACATTAAACAGCTTTGGCTTGTTGTCAGATTCGGATCCATTCATGAAGCTAAACTGGTGGTTTGGTGCAGCAAACTGGTCCCAGCAGCTGGACATCAGTGGTTGGACTGGTGGACTACCTCAGTGAAGAGTAGAGGACATCTGGCTCTGCTGGAGACTCTGAAAACAAACACACACAGTTCCAGCTGCAGGAAACACAACTCCAGGAGAAAGGATTGAAGCTGATTATCTCTGGGACGTTCAGGATCAGAGGCTCCCGCATACCTGCAGCTCCCCCTTTCATCCAGGCAGGAAAAGCCAAAGGACTGAGGCCAAAACACATCAGATGTTGCTGCATACTTGAAATGAAAGTGTTTCTGCAGCCAAAGACATTTGTACTATATTTGCACTGTATATAACTGGATGAGAATCGATAAGCGACATCGATAATGGAACCGGAATTGGTCAATTTCTAACATTTCCCATCCCAAGTCCTGGGAACCTGGTGAGTGTGAAAATGATGCACTGATGGTGGATAAAGCAGTGGGACACGTCCAGCAGTGGAGCTGCAGCAGAGCTGGAGTCCGGTTGGGTTATCTGAGCATAGAGGCTGGAAGCAGGGTGAACAGCTGAGCTGCTTCTGTGCAGAGTTGGGAATAAAGAGCAGCTGTACCTCTGGTCCTGTTGGATCTGATGACTGTTTGTCCAGAAGTGAGCTGGTCTGTCCTGACTGCAGAGTAGACTGCAGCTGTGAGAAGTCTCAGCATCAGAGAACAGACGGGCATCTGCAGGAGGAAGCTGCAGCTGTGCTTTCACATGCACACTTTCTAACTCCACAGGACTATTCTGGCAAAGTTCAGAATACAACTTTAGGCAATACAGTAACATTTGCTTGTTGTGTGGAAATAAACCGTCTAACATGGTCCCAAACCAGCTCAAACTTCATCTCCAAACTGAACATCCGTCACTTCAGAACAAGAACACCAAGTATTTGGTTTGCCTGCATCAACACACTGAGGAACAGGCAACTTTCATGAGAAAAACCTCTGAGGTTTCTCTGAATGTTTGCTACGTGGAAGCTGAACTCAAAGCAAATAAAAGCAGCCACACAGGAGCAGAGGCGTGAATACTACCTGCCTGCAGAGCCTTTGTAATGAGATGCTCGGGCCTAACGCTGCTTAACAAGCAGCTAAAGTTCCTCCGTCAGAGAACACAGTTTCAGACATATTGATGACGGAGTTTTAGAGCATCTGAATGAACTGAACACTGACATGAAAACCCGCTCACAAGCACGACAATGGATTCTGCCCAAAGATGCACCTCTGGAAACAACACCTGGAACGGGCCAACCTTGACATGTTCCCCCTCTGAAATGACTGAAATGAAGTGTTGCAGCACTTTGGGGGATAATCAGGTCAGGCCTAGAGAAGGAGCTCACCTCCCAGGAAGGTTTACTCCAGGAGCCTCCAGCCCACTGTTGATCCTGCGGTTCAGAGGAACAACGGACCAGATATTCATCAACGCAGTTACTGAAGGGGTCGTGGGAGTTTGAACACACAGTCCACATGTTTTTGTTGACTTAGAGAAGGCGTATAACCACGTCCCCCGAGGGATCCTGTGAGAGGTGCTGAGTGTGACGTCATGAGGGCGAGTAGAAAGCATGATTTACAGACTAAGACGTGCTGTGTGAGTGTGGCTGAATGTGGCATGTAGTGTTGAAGCTCTGAGTGCTCATTAAGATCAGAAAAGTGCTGTACAGGAACAGTCCATTTCTACTTTCTGATAAGGTCAGAATGACGTGCGCACTGATACACAATGAGACAGTATAGGGCCCAAGTGATAACGAGGAGTGACTTTTTCCGGCTTCGGTTTTAGTGATGAAATAAATCACTCTTTAGCACACGTACTGTTTTGGGAAGAAAAACGCGCTAATTTCTTGACCCCAGCAAACAAGCCGGACTACTTTCGCCTTGACCAACACTGGACAAGAACTCGGCTCACAGGACACTGTCGGGGGTAAGTCAGTTTGAATGCACGACACTAGTTATGGTGATGCCATACAGATTCATGTCAAATATCCCAAACTATCCCTTTAATGTCCCCTCCACTATCAGAAGTTCTCCACAGAGCAGGAACAGTTAAAGGATTTCAGCTGAAGCAGAAAAACACAGCTTCTCTACTTACAGAGCAGCTGCTGAACACTTGTTTCCAGTGTTGTGTCTCTCACTCATTTGGCCAGTTTGAGCTGGTTGTTGAAGCCCCAAATAAAGCCCGCCCTCTTCCTGAGTGGGTCCCTGTGGTTTCTTCTTCTCTTCATACACCAGGGGGCAAAGTTTTTAAAGATACAAGCCATAAACCATTAATTCCAGAAATATGTCCAAAGTTGAATGAACATGTTGTAAATAATCAGATCAGATAAATCATCTGCCTTTAACTGATGTATGACTGAGCATCTGGACGCACGGCTTGGGCTGCGAGCTGAAAGACAGCTGTGACTCAGAGCATCTGAGGGAACTGAACCCATGATGAGTCCAACCCCAGGCAGCGTCCCATCATCCTGAGCTGCTCCTTGTGAGCAGCGTTGTTGAACTTTAAAAGTCGTCTGGTCGTAGTTTCCACGTTCTCTGAGGCTCAGAGCTTTCAGCCGACAGCCTGAGCTGTTCAAGGGTTGGATCCTAAAGTTTCTCTTTTCATTTTGGCTTGATAAATCCCAGCCTGCTCTGAGCTGAACAACCTGCCCTTCCTTTCCTAACAGCCATCAGCATCCACAAGAGCTGAAGCCCCTCCCTCTGTTTCCAGAAGCTGCTCTGCATCTGCCTGAACCGCCCAATCACAGCTTCAGCCTCCTTTCTGAGCTGCTTCCATTCTTCTGTTGGGATGCTGAACTAAAGACTTTATTTCTTTAGGAGTTTTCATCCCTCATCTTGACAAACTAAAAGCTGTTCAGTACCAGTTTGAGCCATTAAATCAGAGGATGAAACTTTCCACCTTAAAGCTTTTCACTCTTTGCTTTGGCCTCTAAAACCTGGAGACATTAAACTCTTTAAGCAGCTCTCACAGGACTTGAACATATGATCTCCGAGTCCCAAAGCAGTTTATTGACCCTCTGAGCGATGCCTCTCCTGCTTCGTGCTGCTTTCTTGGCACTTTTTACCTGAGACTGATGACTACAGACACTATCTTTTAGTCTTCCAACATGTTTCCTGTGAAGCAGCTTTGCTCATCAACTGTCTCTGGTTTGTTCAGCTGCTTGGTGTTCTGTCTCATGCTCTGTATCCCAATAAAGTCTCCGACTTGTTGGTTTCAAACTTTGAAGACAGAAAAATTGAGTGGAACCTGGAAAAGGCTTGAACTCAGTCCCTATGAAAAGAAAATGAAAATAGAAAGTTTAGGATTCAACCTTTCAGTGTGTGGTTGATCCATGTAGTTGTCTTATCCACCAGTGACCTCACATTTCCCCTGATGATCGAGGTAAGAAATGCTTTAAACTTCCTGGAACCTGGAAAAGGCTTGAACTCAGTCCCTATGAAAAGAAAATGAAAATAGAAAGTTTAGGATTCAACCTTTCAGTGTGTGGTTGATCCATGTAGTTGTCTTATCCACCAGTGACCTCACATTTCCCCTGATGATCGAGGTAAGAAATGCTTTAAACTTCCTCCTTTTCCTCCAGTTTGTTCCTGCTCTGCATCCTAAACGTCTCCTCTTCAGCTCATCCAGGTTTGGGGTATTTTTCCAGCCATTTCTTGGGCTTTTGTGAAGCTCAGTTAGCTGCACCAACAGGTGAACAACTTTCCCGTTGCTACGGTTACACATCATAACAGATGTAAAAAATTACCAGAGTGACCAGCAGAAGTCCTTCCAGCAGCATCCACACCAGCTCAGAAACACGTTTTAGAAGTCTCTGTTTTCACAGAGAAAATCTGAAGAAGATGCAAAGAACTCTGGAATAATGGTGCTGACCTGGTTCGGTTCCACCTGAACCCAAAACATTTCATCCAGAGCCAAAAGCTTCCATCCAATATGCATCATCAATCTACATTTATAAATAACTAAAGCTGATATATGAGTTTATTATTTTATTTTTTTAACTAGAATTATATTACGGTGGAATTCTGCAGTTAAAGAAAGAGGAAAACCTCCATTTAACCAGGAGTTACAGCAGATTAAATCTATAAGTTGGTGTAAATATAAATATATATGGCGAAAAACACTTACTTAATGGTCGCACTGGAGGAAACTCAGGTATTCTGCAGAAGCACAGGAGTTCATCCCCTTCAGATCATGAATATCGGACATTGATTCCTGCTTATAAAAGAATCAATGAGAAATCCCCAGTGAGACGACACTGCCACCAGGAGGTCAAATTGGAACATTACACTATTGTTTGGATCCAGCACTGTGTTCTTCAACAACCTTCAGTTTTACAGATCATTTCGGAGGTGGAAAAAGTGAACACAACTACTGAAAAACACTGAAGCACAGAAGCAGCGCTCAGTGTGCTTTGGGAGCAGGAACCCCAGAAAGACTTCTGGGGACTGAGGGTATTTTCCTCATTTTTACGTCCCTTCATTCATTTGCCTTTTTCAAGCACTTGTTATTACTTATTTGAATTGGCTGATGAGACAATTCTTCTTGCTGCTTCCTGATTTTGATTAGTTTCAGGTGTAGTCTGAGTAAGAGGAGAGAATAATGCAAAACAAGAAACTACAGCACTGATCAGACACGGCTGGATCTCAACAGGAAACACTCACTGAGAACCAGATCTAACGTGTGACTTCCACTGTGAGTCAGCTCAGTTACAAACTGGGTTTAACTTCTGAGGTTCGTCTCTGTCCCGCTAACAGCCCCCCAGCTGGCTCGCCATGTTTTGCCACATATACACAACATGACGGGGTTCATTCGGGGGAGGTGACTTCACTGATGACCATCTGCATACAGGAAGACAGTCCTGCGTAACATTCAGTCGCTACAGCGACTGTCTTGCATTTCTGGTGGCTACTTCCTGTTCAGCCAGGACCGTAGCGCCAGTCGCTAACACACAAAAGTCACCGTGATCACATCTTTAGGCCAAAGTGGGATTTGTCAGTGAGATTCTCCCACTGTGAGCGGCAGAAAGCACTTTCTAAGAAACTCTTCAGGACATAATAGCTGTGGGGACGTAGTTACCACAAGAACACAATACAACTCCAAGTCTGTGCTGAACATTTTCCACTGCAGTGCTCAGGGTACGCCAAACACAGTCAGCTTAAAACTAAAGGGAACAAAAACAGCCGAAGCAGGTTTAAATCATCAGCGTTTGAGTTTGTAGATACAATCCAATAAAGTATAAGGGTGTCGTGTGCACACTCTGCCACCGGGTGGTCTGGGTAAGTTGTGTAGCCGTCGGGGCAGAAGAAGCTGAAGAGTCGTGGACTAAAACAATGTGAGCAGCGCGACTGAGAGCATCTGAGATTACAGCAGAATGTCTGTTTGGTAAATCTGCTCAGTACCTGATTGTGTGAGTAACTGAGCAGTTGTAGAAGAAACAAACAGATCAGTTCAGTTTTCTCCTGTTAAACGGTTCAATTCAAAGTACCGTTAGCCTGCTTAGCTGCCTTTTCCCTCAGTGCTGCCATGACGTTTGGACTAAAATCTGTTCACACGTCTGAGTCCAACACAACAGACATTTGAAAGAGTTCCACAGCTTGAAGTTGAGCCTCGTGCCCTTTTAGTGTTGGAACAGCCTTAACTTTCAGCTTCAGTCATGAGCATCATACAGCTGTCTGGGAAGTACAGGGAACAACTCCAAACCTTTTTCAGACTGCGTTAAAGATTTCTGGGTCTTTGGGGAAGATGATAAGGGTCAACTTTCCCTCGTAACCAAACACACATTTTCTTCAAAAATATCTGTGTAGCAAGAACAGGAAAAGCATGAGAAAAGTTAACATCTGACCTTTAATGAAATGCAGAACAATAAAATACAGAGGATACATAAGATTTTTAATCTGAACAAATGCAAGGCTTCTGATTGGTAGTTCCTGTTGCTGCTCTCAGGTGAATGTTTGCTTATCTGCCATAAAAATTGTTGTTGATTTAAGCCAATCATTTCTCTGCAGTGTGACTACGTTGGTGTCTCTTTAGACGACCTAATCCAGTGAAAGCTGCCCCACACTGGTCACAGCTGAAAGGTTTCTCTCCTGTGTGTATACGTTGGTGTCTCTTTAGACTACCTAATCCAGTGAAAGCTGCCCCACACTGACCACAGATGAAAGGTTTCTCTCCTGTGTGAATATGTTGGTGTGTCGTTAGATTACCTAATCTAGTGAAAGCTGCCCCACACTGGTCACAGCTGAACGGCTTCTCTCCTGTGTGAATACGTTGGTGTGTCTTTAGATTACCTAATGTAGTGAAAGCTGCCCCACACTGGTCACAGCTGAACGGCTTCTCTCCTGTGTGTATACGTTGGTGTCTCTTTAGATTACCTAATGCAGTGAAAGCTGCCCCACACTGACCACAGCTGAACGGCTTCTCTCCTGTGTGAATACGTTGGTGTCTCTTTAGACTACCTAATCCAGTGAAAGCTGCCCCACACTGACCACAGCTGAAAGGCTTCTCTCCTGTGTGTATACGTTGGTGTGTCTTTAGATTACCTAATGTAGTGAAAGCTGCCCCACACTGACCACAGCTGAAAGGCTTCTCTCCTGTGTGTATACGTTGGTGTGTCTTTAGATTACCTAATGCAGTGAAAGCTGCCCCACACTGGTCACAGCTGTAAGGCTTCTCTCCTGTGTGTATACGTTGGTGTGTCTTTAGAGTAGCTAATGCAGTGAAAGCTGCCCCACACTGGTCACAGCTGTATGGCTTCTCTCCTGTGTGTATACGTTGGTGTCTCTTTAGATTAGCTAATGCAGTGAAAGCTGCCCCACACTGGTCACAGCTGTATGGCTTCTCTCCAGTATGAAGCCTCTGATGATACCTCAGATTTGATCGTTTGATAACTTTCCCACAGTCCTTACAGCAGTGCCATCTGGATCCCTCTTGGGCTTCATGTTTCTGCAATGACAGAGAGGAAGACTTGGATCCTTTTGAAGTTCACACAAAAGATTTATCTAAGCTAACCAACATATTCTAACTGGACCTGGACAGGCCGAGCCACACAGGTCTCAATATCTCATATCAAACGTGAACGCTGAGGGTGCGTTTATAAGTGCCCTCAGCTATCAGCACTGTGCTCTGATGTGTTCTGCACACGTTCAGCTTTTTAAGCAGTAAACTCTTGCTTTTTGCTCTTTCACTAATTCTTTTTGTCATGATGAAACTCTGAAAAGGAACTTGAGCTACAATATTTCTAAATGATGGAAGGAACCAGAGTCTTGTCCAAGTTGTTCACTTAAACACCATGTAGAGGTTGGGCTGAAAAAGGTTGATGGTCGCTAGTTTAAAGGAATAAAAGTAACAGTGGTGGTAATACATGACATTCTTTACACTTAACCTACTTGATGTGGTTCAACACTTTAAGTACCTCGGGGTAATCTTTGATTCTAATCTTAATTTTAAGCAACACGTTAAAAAAGTCACAAATCCAATTAAATTTAACTTATCAAATTTCAAACATGCAAGACCCTTCCTGACTATGGAGTCAGCGAAGACTTCTACGCATGCAGTGATACTTCCTCGTATTTCCTACTGTTATACAACATGGTCACATACATCAGAGTGCAAAATCTTGGACTTTGATAGCTATCAGCTGTTTTTGGATGTCTGTCTCATCTTTAAGGTTTCCAAAGGATTAGCCCCTCCCCTATTACAGGATTTCATAAAGACAGAATCCTCTCGAGTAAACACCAGAGCACTAGAGGAGACTGATGTGCAATGATGCAGGACTAAGTTTGGCCAAGTGGTGGAGTCCATCAGAGGAACAGTGCTGGAACACACTGCCAACTCGTGTTAGAAACTGGGACAATTCCACCACCTTTAAAAAGACCCTTAAACAGTGGTTGAAAACAGCCAGAGCTGCTCTCATGGGTCACCTCTCCGTCTTTTCTCTTTTGTGTACGGACTCTTAACTTTGATGTGAATCTTTCAAAAGATTCCCTGGAAGCCTGGAAGCTTGCTAGCTTCAGCGTCGCGTTAGATTAGCTCAACCGAAAGAAGACGGCTGGCGAAATTCACAAAAGGTTGGTATCATGTGCACCTTTATAAAATCACACATTAAAAAGTCCTATAAAAATATTTTATATTTTTAATACAATGTTGTCCCAACCCGACCCATAGCAAACAAGCGATTACGCCTTCTTTATAAAGTTAACTAGTCGCAAGTTTGCCGTAAAAAAAAAAAAAAAAAAAAAATGTAGTGGGGTTGTCAAGGTCGGTGCGTTCACACCAGACGCGGTCGGGCGACGCGATTACATACAAAGTCAATGCAAAGACGCGATTAGACGCGGATTCGAGCCGGCGGCGCGATGAGGTGTATGGCAAGCCTACAGTGCCACATTGCGCATCTAAGTATCACGTTAAGATTGCAATTCACCCGCTAAAAGCGCCCGTTTTCCCGAATTTTCGCCCGTTTTTTACGTCCGCAATGATGGTTCCGCCCGCTTTTTACGTCCGCAATGATGGTTCCTAGACAACGCGCGTCGCGGACGCGCGTTGTCTAGGTAACGACGCGCGTAAAAAACGCGCGTATTGACCTGACAATACGCGCGTTCAAGACGTGCGTTTTCCTAATATGATAATAATGTCCTTCCTTCTTTTCCGACAGCCAATGCATTTGACGTGGTTGCGGCCAATCGCTGATCAAGGCAGCCAGACCAAGATAGTTCAGCACAGATCTGCTTTGTGGAAAACTCTGCACAGCTCTCTGTGTGGCAATGTTGCCAAAGTTCACTGCATTGTCGTTTCACAAAGCTTTAATTTTAGGAATACAACTCCTACACATGCACTTCGCTGTTATTTTGAATCCATTTCCATGCATGTGTTCGTGTAAAAGTGTTTTCCATCGACATACATTGCCGACTAATGTTTTTTGCGTTATACTTGCTACCTGGAGTAGTTCCTCTCAAAACAGCAAAGTGGTAGCTCAGTGGTTACAGTGACTGCTTACCATACAAGTCTCTTGCACCAGTGCAGGTTCGAATCTCCCAGTGGCAATTTTAAGTTTTCCCCTCATACTCTCTCTTGTCTCTAACCAAGCCCGTTTCTTAAGTTTTTTTCTTCTTTAGGCTATCCCTTGGCCGAAGGCCAGCGACCATGTTTCAACATAACAACAATAATAATAATAATAAATGTATTTATATAGCACCTTTCATACATAAAATGTAGCTCAAAGTGCTTAACAAATAAGATCAATATAAAAAGTAAAGCAATAAAGTAGCACAATAGAACATGTCACTCGGGGGGGGGGGGGGGGGGACAGAGCGAGGAGGAAACAGACACAAACCAAAGACAAAGCATAAAAAATAAAAATGAATTTACTAATAAAATATAGAAACATCAAATTCAATATACAAATAGTAATAATAATAATAATAAAATCCATAAAACTAGTGGAAAGTGAGGGTGTATAGATGTGTTTTTAGCTGCTTTTTGAAGTGTGTAATATCTGTTGACTGACGAATGTGCACTGGTAAAAAGTTCCAGATTTTTGGTGCATAAAAACAGAAAGCAGCTTCACCCGTCTTTTTATTTTTCATCCTAGGAACACTTAGTAAAGTAGCACCTGATGATCTCAGAGCTCGACCCGGAACATACTCCGTGAGTAGTTCTGAAATGTACGGAGGTGCTAATCTATTCAGAGATTTAAAAACCAATAAGAGAATTTTAAAATCTATTCTAAAAGAAACAGGGAGCCAGTGTAGTGAAGCTAGAACAGGTGTGATGTGTTGCCTCTTAAAATAGCACCTTCGAATCCCGTGTGAACTCTTGCTTTCATGAGTTATGTTATCTGTAATCAATCTGGAGCAGTTGCTCCATACATTTCAATTATGCACCCCCCCCATCAAATTAAGCTTTATCTAGTTTTTATGTGGTATTGGACAAAAATGAATTCTTTTTCATATCCATCTGTTCCTGTTAACGGGCCTAACTATTCTATAAGGAGTAGCCACACTGAACTTACCATTATCCAGGAGATGTTCCAGCTTGACTATTATGTTTTATTCAGCTTCAAATGAATTCAATGTCCATCAGAAAACATGTAAAATTACCAATGACTAAGCTAACAATATAGCCTGTGTTTCTGTGTACATGCAGTTCATAATGCTGAAGGAACTGAACCAGGAAAAATATATTTATTTATATTTACAATTTTAACAGTCTTTCTCACTCCCTTCGCCCCACCTTCTGAGCTGCATGTAGAACAGCACTCATTTGTGTGAGGTGATAGCTTAATGTAGTATAGTAGATTTGAATCCCTTTAATGATCCCAAAGGAAACGAAGGTAACTAGCAGCCTACACATAATACACATTTCAAGACTATCAAATGCACTTAAAACCTGTATAAAGGCAGATGGAATAGACGATATACTCCAAACATGTCACTAACCTGTATATTAACTGACTTGTTTTCGCCTACGAGTCAGAACAACTCTGGATTCTGATAGTGTTGTTCTCTCTTGCAAGATATTATTAAAAGCATCTTATCTCCTCAGAAAATAACTGACTCTGTGCCTTACTAAAATTTCCACAACACATGTATGAAAGCCTTTTTCCTTTTTTTTAAACAAAGTATGTTGTAAAAGTATGTTTTGTTTCAGTTGAGCTGCCTTGTTGCCTACTCTGCCAGTAGCCTACTCGTTATGTGGTGCCATCTGCAGACTGAAAGAATTGTAGACTGAAAGAACATTCCTGTGATGTGGTAAAGAAAAAGTTTCAATCCACAAAAGTACAAAAAGACAGCAACATGGTGAACATTATAAAAAAAAAAGCCAAATTATGTTTAGCAGAGAAAGATTGAGAGAACACAAGCTGGGGTTCGAACTTACACTGATCTAAGCAAGTGTTCATCATTGCACTACTAACACTTTTAATCAGAAATTTTCCTGTTACATTGTTGGCCTTCTTTATTTTAAAATACAGACAAATGCATTGTTGAAATGAAAAGGGAGCCTAAATGAGCATTGTTTGAACACTGCCACAGCATAGCCTACAGAACACACTGTAAACACTCAAGTTGTCTTGATCATTAAATACATAAATCATTTGCCACTGTTGACACAACTCCTATGTTTATTGTTACAGTAGGCCTAGCAAAACAACTGTAAACAGGTATTTCCAATACCTTGCTCTTATATTTCCACATGTTCCATATTTAATGTATTTAATGAAAGTATTGCACTTTTTTTTATCATTCATAAACAGTTTTTGATAATTATCGACATGTTTTGCAACGTCTTCGTTCCATTGGGGCAATGGACAGTAAAACTGTTGTCTTACTGAAGGCTCTGCCGTAAAACTGATTGTGTTGCGCCATCTACAGATCAAAATAGCTGTCAGCATTGCTGCACATTCCTGTGAAATTGTAGCCAAAATAACAGCGACATGGTAAAGGAATTAAAAAAATAGAAAACGGTAAAATGTTCATTGGAAGGGAGACAGACAGTGAGTATGTGGGGTAGAGACAACTTTGCCACTGTGAGATTCAAAAACTCAAATCGAGGGGAAAACTGAATTTGCCACCGCGGGATTCGAACCTGACTGCCGCAAGAGACTGTTCCGTCAATTTCGCCAAAGTAAGCCCAAAGTAAGCCCAAAGTAAGCCCACAGTAGCCAATCACGTCTCACTTGAGCTTACTTTTGACCAATCACGTTTCCCCCTTTGGGCTTACTTGGGCTTACATTTGACCAATCAGCGTTCCTCCCTCCCCTTTCTTACTTTTGACCAATCACCGTTCGTCCCTCCTCTCCGGCGTACTTTGCCGCATTCTGTAGTCCGACAGTTCTCATCTTTCCATCTCTCGCTCAGGTAAGTCGTGTTTTATTCTGTTATTGACCGTAAACTTGTAAGCTTTTCTAGGGTAAATAAATAGCAAAGGGTGTCGCTAAACGTAGTATAAAATGCAAAATATAAAAAGTTAAAAATATCGCCTGATATGTGAGTGTGTGAATGATGAGCGAAGCCGCGCTGTTTTATGATAGTTGGAAAACGGATGAATGGATGGATGGATGAATGGATGGATGGATGGATGGATGGATGGATGGATGGATAGATAGATGGAGTAGTGCCAGGAGACAGTTCTGTTTTTAAAAATGTAGCTCGATAGGTCAACAAACTAATAGAAGTAAAACGTAGCTGTCATGCTACCATACAACGCGAATAAGTGTTAGCATTACAGTTACAGAGTACAGCTAATAAACATCACAGCAATCATCCTAGACCTTGATGATGTTATGCTGCATGTATTAAAACCCATATGGACAGATATACTGTATGTATGTATTGAAAGTTAGCCTAATGACATTTTACATTGTTCTGAGGGGTTGGCGTGACGTCAATGTGGCGTTAATCCACGGATCTGATTTGCTGAATTTAGTTCTGATAGAAAGGAAAATAAATAACCTTAATAAATTCAGCCTGGGACAGAAGCTCTGGCTGCACCCCCTGCTATTTGTCACACCTCTGTGTTACAGCAGGTGCGAGGGTGTTGAATAGGGGCGTGGCATGTATGGGAAGCTCTGTGTGCAGCTGCTCTGTGTTTGTTTGTTTGTTTAATGAGTGAGGGGGGCAGCCTCTGTTACAGTTGAATTTACACATTTTTTCAAAATTTTCATTCACAGAATGTATGCGTATCCAGTTTTTCGCTGCCAGTCAGCCAGTTCAACCAGACTGCTCATGGTGCCGTCGGAGGAGGCAAAGAGCTTTGGCAGTGTCAGGTCTGGAAGAGCTAAACCAAAAGAGGAGGTGCTGGAAGAGGCCAGCAGCTTTGTCACTGGCCATGGTGGAGACCAAACTGATGACTTTTTAGTACTGGCTCACTGCCAGCTTCAGTTTGGTATGTACCAAGGCCAGAGATTTAGATGGCTCCTGGAGAACAGTCTTGGCTATGCAATATATTTATTGCATAGTATTTCAAATGAAAGAGCACAAGAAACCCCTCTTTCCCAAAATAAGCAGCTGTTCCTGCAGTACACTTCCCAAGTCAGAGAGATGACAGAGGAGCTGGAGAAGTATAGGAAGAAGCAGGGCATGCAGGCAAGGGCACGGGAAACTGGAGACTCGGGCTGTTTGATGGTGGAGTTTGGAGGTTTTAAGGGCCGCTCCGTGAAGGAGGTGTATGAGGACCAGAGCAGGGAGGCCCAGGCCCTCATTAAGTACCTGCTGAGAGCAGATGCCCGGCCCAACACCAACATGGCCGTGTTCAAGGCATATGTCTTGAAGAGACAGACACCTGCCTCCACTTCCTCTGCAGCTCCACCTGCAGCCTCCACTTCCCCTGCACCACCTGCAGCCTCCACTTCCCCTGCACCACCTGCAGCCTCCACTTCCTCTGCAGCTCAACCTGCAGCCTCCACTTCCCCTGCACCTCCTGCAGCCTCCACTTCCTCTGCACCACCTGCAGCCTCCACCTCCCCTGCACCTCCACCTGCAGCCTCCACCTCCTCTGGAATCCAAACTGGCCCATGGAAAACTGCCACTGTGAAAGCGCTGCTGGCACGGAGCAAACATTTGTCTCCCTCACAGCTGGCAAAAAAGCTGACATCACCAGCCAAACCCTGTGAGTAGCAGTTTGAATTTTCCCTCCATCAGTTCTACATGTGTAGCTTTAACATTTTACAGACTTGTAAAACGCAGAGCCTCCACTTTTTGCAGCTCCAGCACCACAGTGCCCCTTACCACCACCAAAAGCCCTGACCGGACACTTGGCCCAACGGCAGCTTTTCCCCTCTGGTAAGTACGCACCATCCTGTGTACATTTGTCTCTGTGTGTTGTTAGCAGCAGGCCTGATGGTTTAAACATTTGTTCTCCAGGCACTTCTGAGGTTGATGATGAGGAACTGGTATTTGCTGCAGAGCAATGTGAAGCACAGCTAAATACAGGTGTGGCATATGACACACATATTGTGAGAAGGTTTAGTGACAACACTAAAAAGTATTATTTTGTGGAAAACATCTGTGTTTTAATATATTTTTCTTCACAATACAGAATTTCTGTTTTATGTGTTGTTTTTGTAGGTGAGTTGCTGGGAATGGAGTACTTGTACAGCCAGACCGGCAACACACTGACTCCTGTGCTCCAGAGCCCAGAGGAGGAGGAGAGGCTGGTGGAGGACAGGCTGGTGGAGGCAGTCAGCGATGAGGACGTACGGGATGAGGGGTTTGAAGAGGAGACCTTCAACGACATCACCGTTCCTGAGCTCCACGAGGATGACCTCTCCCGTGATCTGGAGAACAGGCCCTCATCGCTGATGACGAGTCCTCAGGCCTCACCACCTCAGGCCCCTCCATCACCTGCTGACCTGCCGTCCACGTCACATGACGGGGGACAACATGCTGTCGCTGGCCCTTCAGCGCTTCCTGACACTTCTCAGGTAAGACACATTACTGGCTATTTCAATCTAATGACATTTTATTTCATATATATTACTATTAATCAATTCATTTATTAGGGAGCAGTCTTCGGACCAGATGGGATCGCTGGGTGGGACAAGGTCCAGGATCTGGCAAGTTACCTGGTGGGTCTCCGTGAGGCTTCTTACCTCACTGAGCTGCAGGTGACCCAGGTCATCCAGCTGTGGACAGCTCTCCCTGAAGGAGACAAAGAGCGGGTCAACTACCAGCCTCGTCATCAGCCCAGACTGACAAGTGGCCGTTTTAAGGCTCCTAAGCGGTCTGGAGTCACGCCGGGTGTGGAGAGTGGTGGAGGCAATGTGCACACGGCTGTGCACTTTGCACAAGACCACCACCAAGAAGGCTGGAGATGGACCAAGATACTCAGCGACTACCACCACATCCGGGACCTAGTGCTCAACAGTCCGCGGGTTCTGGCTGAGACCATGATCCAGCTCTTTGAGCTAAATCAGAGGACACTCATTCAATGGCAGGTCAGGCACATTATTCACCTCAAATTGACTGAAGAGTTCTCTAATGAATACATATCTAACAAAACTGGTCTTCTCTCAGGTTTCAACGACGACAGAAGAGCCAGGAGAAGAGTGTCCTTTCTCAGGGAATGACTGCAACCAACCCGATTCCTCTGGCACCCGACCAGCTTCCACCACCCAAGGAGAAGCTGGGGCTCCTTCCCTCCACATCTGGCCCCAGGCATGAGTTTGTCCTCCCTCCAAATCTGGAAGGACAGGCTCCTGTTCTGCGGCCAGGCCGACGGCCCGCTGCTGCCACCAGGGTGCAATCAATTTTACCCACCTCCACGGCACCAGACACTGCACAGCCCGTGCAGTTCATAATGCTGACAGCGCCTGGTGCCTCAACACCCAGTGCAGGCCCAGCTCCTCCTATTCTGCCCCCTGCTGCTCCTGTGTCCCGGTTCACAGAGAGGAACAGGCGCCGGCGGGCTCTTGAGGAGGAGAGTGGAGTCCAGAAAAGGAAATACGTCAGAGGAATCGGCTACAACACCTGCAGCCAGTGTGGGCACCCCAAAACAAAAGAGTTCGGGCACAGTCGTCACGGCAATAAGACATTTTGCTCACGTGCCTCGAACGGCAAAACTCTGGAAGAGTGGCTGGCAGAACAGAGGCCAGCAAAATAAATCTGTTTCTCTTGTAAATATTGTATATTGTGTGCTATAGTATGTATATATTTTTTCTGTACAGTTTTTTTTACTTAGTGTACAGTTGTTTTACTTGTGTGTATAGTTTCACTTCAAAGTGTGCCTTTTAACCGTGAGTCTGAAGGAGATTTCATTATCTTGTATAATGGCAATAAAGACTCTTTATTCTTCTTGATTCTTAAATATTTGTTGTTTTTACATTTTGTTCATCTACATTAGATCTGATTGTACCAAAATTTAAGACTCAGCCTGTACATCATCAAAAAAGCTCCATATTACTCCATATACCAGCTCCCACAGTCTTTGAAGACACTTTATTGTTATTATTATTATACAGAAACAGAAATAAACATGACAAGTCATTAAGGG
The DNA here is from genome assembly GCF_027942865.1 of Odontesthes bonariensis. Lineage (NCBI taxonomy): Eukaryota > Metazoa > Chordata > Actinopteri > Atheriniformes > Atherinopsidae > Odontesthes > Odontesthes bonariensis. Next base: position 35,384,692 of record NC_134507.1, on the reverse strand, counting down.
GGCATTTGATATTAAATCCAAAGCAATGTTCTTCATAATAAACACAAAATTATAAGTATGAATCAATACAATGACGTGACACTGCTAAGGTATCAGGCACACTCATTATCATTATGGCTATTGTTATTGTTATTATAACAACAATAAACAGATAAGCATTATTGGTCATTGGGGGCATTTAACCCTAAAGCTAAAGCCATGTTCTAAGTGATACACAAAATAAGTATTAATTAATACAATGATCAGAAGTCGCGATCGGATTTCTGATCGCGAGGACGCATCACAGCTCTGTCAGGCACATATCTGGCTCGAATCTAACTCGCGGCAGGTGATTCCATTGACATAAGATTCAAAATCTTCCATAATGCACAGAGATATCGTCTGAATATAGCTGCATGGAAAAATGTCTCTGATATTTCATTAATCTATATTTTCTGCGTCTTTTCACTTGCGCTGACGGGCTCAAAGATCGGCTCCCTTCCTATGCTAAGCAGTCACTCTAACCGCTGAGCCACCACTTTGTTGTGTTGAGAGGAACTACGCGGCTCCGTTTCAGCTGCGGGGCGCCTGTGGCATGGTGTCCTGCCGAGAGATCGCGACGCCGGTCCTCCCGAGCGGGTCGTCAGGCTGGGTCCTGGTGGAACTGGGGTGCCGCTGGAGGCGGCCGTCATCCAGACGGAACTCATGGAGGACCGGCGCCGCGATCTCTCGGCCCAGCTGTGGAGCGCCTGCAGCCGGCGTCCCGCCGAGAGATCACGGCACCGATCCTCCCGTGGCGGCCGCTTCCAGCGGTGTTTCGGGCTCGCCGGGACCCAGTTTGGTGGCCTGCTCGGGAGGATCGGTGCCGTGATCTCTCGGCGGGACGCCGGCTGCAGGCGCCGGTCCTCCCAAGCGGGTCGTCGGGCTGGGTCCTGGTGGGCCTGGGGTGCCGCTGGTGGCGGCTGTCATCCAGACGCAACTCCTGGAGAAGGCGATGAAATTATCCGAGCTGAATGCACCACCGGATGATGTCACTGACCCAGACACGACGGCGTGTGCGTTTCAGACGAATCTCGGACTGCCACAGCAGGTACAAGGACGCGATCAGCCATGGATAGCCTCTTGAGCTATTCACTCGTTTTTTACTCGCGCGAAAGAGGCGTTTGAGGCGATGGAATTTAATTTACACCTGCGGCAACGATCGCGCGATGAAGGCGGTGCGAATATTCGCATCGCCTTTGGTGTGAACGCACCCTAGCAGCTGTGAATCAAATAAAGTAGGTTTTTTAAACTCTTACACTGAATGTTTGCTGCTTCAATCCAGATGAGTACTGAAAAATATTTTCTGCGATTGAAAAAGAGACGTGCGTGTTGAGGATGAGGCCCAGCCTGAACCGGAGGTATCAGTCTGAAACAGCTGAACAGTCCGACCAGTGTAATTAGCTATGTTATTCATTTGTTTACAATGAAGATGTGAATATTAATACAATAAAGTTCTGTGTGACCAATTATTAACAAAGGAATTATTTTGAAGAATTGTTATTTCTAAACCCCCCCGTGGCCCACCACCACACATTGCCTTCACATCTGTGGGAAACACTGAGTGTCCTAACCAGTGGCGGCTCCTGACATTTTTTTTAGGTAGTGCAATTTCCAGTCTGTGAAAGCTGCATCAGAGTGAGCTGTGCGAAGCTGAACCGATTGCACTGATGCAAACCTGTTATGTTCCCACACAGGAAATAAAATGTCCAATCGTCCAGAAACTCCTTGTCTTCCTTAAATAAACACAACGCAGAGTCGAGGGGTTATTTGGTCTGCCAAATAACCAAAGTGACTGCAATTTCCCCCCGTTATGTCCATAAGTACCATAAAAGTCCATAGGACTGAGGTATATTAGTCTAGGTAGCATCATTTATTGTAATAATTTTTTGTTATTTTTTGCATAATTTGCCAATCAGTTAATATTACACCTTAACCATTATTTATTTATTTTCCTCATATTGTTCCAGGGTTCTATGAAATAGGTAAACACACAAGCTCTTCATGATAAGATTCATTCAATTTTCATTCTAAAGACTGTAATTAAAATGACAGCATGTAAATCCAAGTCAAGTGTTTATTGAAGTTTTGGAAAATATGACTTAGAAAAGCATAACCAGTTGTCAAACATGGTTAAGTGCAGCTTACTTATGTGAGATTTCTCTCTTTTTTAAATGTAATACTGCACCATTAACAATGAATGTGTCATTATACATTCTGCTATCATTGTCAACATTATATAAAAGATTTAAATCATTACAAGTCAATGACTGAGCACAAAAGTTATTTAGCTACATCAAATACTACCTGGAAAAATAGCAGGGTTGGTGGAGCCCTCTGTTTCATCTTTGCTTCGCAAGGCGAGCTCGAAAATCCCGCAAAATTCTTCCAAACTTCTTTGTAGAATGTTTTATTTTTTTTCTTTATTGAAAACCACAACGTTACAACAACAACGTAGTAGGGCCGACACGGTATATGTATTCGTACCGAACCGTCACGGTACGGGGGTCACGGTTCGGTACGCGCATTTCCACGCAATACACACGGTACGGAAGTTTTCTGAACGCGGAACTGTTATTTTGCAAGAGTTTCCTTCAGGACCCATTTAAACACTGCCACATGCAAGCTCTGATTGGTCCGTAGAGATATACGCTTTCGGACAGAGAAGTTATAAGAACGCAGTTATCAGAACTGTCCTACTCGAATTTTGTTCTGATAACTGTCCTTCCCCAGCGGAGCTGTTTCAGTCTTCATTCGCACATGAGTCGGGACTGATGCGGCGCGCGCAGCCGTCTGCGTCAGTGACGTGTTAGCCGTTAGCCGTTTAGCGCTACATTAAAAAACAAAACAAAACCGGTAAAAGTAGAAAAAACACCACCAAGAAGCTAATATGGAGAGCGGGGAGGCCACCGTGTTCATGGTCTGCATGATGGTGATATTAATCATGGACGATCACATCAGGCGTCTAATATCGAGGCTGGAAGAGCTCACAGAGTCTCAGGATCAAGCGCAGGCGATACTTCTTCGTTTCACGAAGGAAGAAAGGAGAGCAGCGCGCCGCAGACAAAGGAGACCAGTGTAAGTTTAACTTATTAAACACGCGCCGGTTCTGTCTGTGTGGTATGATGAAACATTTCAGCCGTGATAGCATGACATGGGGCGTAGCTACCGACCACCACACACCTACGTCAGATGTGTATGTGTTCTATAGAACCATGAAAAGACCCGACCAATTACGTCTCCCAAATGTATTACAGTAACCCCTGGATAGAATACATGCAGAGCAAAAAAATTACAGAAGCAATTGGAATTTACATCTTATCTGCTATGCGCCCATATTCCACTGTAGAAGAGGCAGGATTCAGATATCTATTACATGTGCTCGAACCTCGCTACACGCCTCATTCGGCACTGTACCGAAAATGTACCGAACCGTAGGGTCCGTACCGAGGTACGTACCGAACCGTGAGTTTTTTGTACCGTTCCACCCCTACAACGTAGAATGTTTTTTTTTTCAACGTAGAATGTTCATGGTCCCGCGCAACAGACATATGACGAAAGCACGTTGTGCGTCGTTTGTGCGAGCACATAAACCCTCATAGAAAATGCATTGGGAGCAGGATTTTCGGAAAAAACTGACGGACCATTCATGTCAATGGGAACTTCCTGGTGCAAATTCGACCCTGACAGAAATCGCACAAAATGGGCGTAGCAACACCAGGCGGGACCTTAATCTGATTGGACAATGACATATACAACCAGTTTGCCTAGTAGATCAGTCCCGCCTTAGCAACTAGATTAAAAAAAAAAAAAAAACTCCGTGTTTGGTAGTGCGTCGCACAAATCGCCCCTATGGAGGAGCCGCCACTGGTCCTAACAAAATAAATAAGAAATAAAATAAAAACGTCCTCCACACTGACCTGTGGCCCGGCGGACCCAGAGGATGAGCGGGCTCGTTTCCTGGTGGAGGGGTTCTGCTCCTGGTTCAGCTCCTGGTTCAGCGCCTGGTTCTGCTCCTGCATCTGCTCCTGGTTCTGCTCCTGGTTCTGCTCCTGCTTCAACTCCTGCTTCAGCTCCTGGTTCAGCTCCTGGTTCTGCTCCTGGTTCTGCTCCTGGTTCTGCTCCTGGTTCTGCTCCTGGTTCTGCTGCTCCATTCTGGTTCTCCGACTGATGGACTCTGCAACTGTCAGCACAGACGATAAGATCCAGCTGTGGCGTGCAGCGTGTTAAACCACACCCACTTTTCTTCTTCTCTTGATAACCTTTCTGCACAGTTTTTAACCATCCAGTCACATTCCATTAAACTCATTATTTTGGTTTTTATTTAAATCCCTGTGAACTTTAAAATGTTTCTTTAAAGACCCACTAAGGTCACAGTTCAAAATATTTGTAGCTTTTTGATCAAATTCAGAAAAAAATGTAATAATATACTCTGTAAACTGACACCCACTGTGTGCAATATCCCATAAATCTCATCTGAGTCAGTGTAACACCATCAACTTAAATCATTTTACTACGTTAAGACAATGATCCTGTTTGAGGAAAGGGTCCCAATATCATCCCAAAGACTGAGGTTCAGATTCTCTCCGTTTCTAAACCTGTTCTCATTTCCAGAACCTTTTCATCATGTGCTCAGTCCTTGTTGATTCGTGGATAAAAGAAAATATTGGATATGTAAAGGAAAGTGAATAATGAAGCTTTCATGAGACACTTCTGAAGAGGACAGTCAGACTGTCTTTTAATGGGCTTCTGAGTGTAAATCTGAGAAATCACACACTGATACTGAGGAGAACTGGATTTCTACTGCTCCTGTGATACTTTCCTGGATCACCCACAAGTCTTTATAATAATGCTATGACTCCTCTTCACACAACTTAAACTCTTAATGTAATTAAAGTATTTATATTGACCATAAGTAAGTCATTTTAAGATCTAATCATGAAATATGGCATATTGTGTACGTTAAACACATCAAACACATCGCTGCACACTTCTATCCAAAAGCCAAATGATACTCAGATAAGTCTGGAAAGAACCATTCTACATTTGACATTGATCATTAAACTTTTTAAATCACAAAAGATTTCAGCAAAACTACAGAAAGAAGTTAAGAAAACTGCAGCTTTAGTGGAAAATGTGACAGGATGGTCAAAAACTGCCCCAAAAGGTTAAAAAAGAGGAAGAAAAGAGCCCAGAAGTATGTTTCACACACAGCTAAAAGGATAAAGCTCCATCTTATTTGGCGGTTAACGGTTAACGATCGTTAGCATTAGCATTAGCGGGACGTGCTAACTGTGAATAGCAGCTAGGTTATTTGAACTTTTTACTCTCTGCTGCATGTTCTGACTGCCCGTGTCCAGGAGCAGGAATCAAACCAATGACACAGAGCAATTTGAAGACCTTTCTGCTAACGTCTAACCACTAAATTCATCCTTTTTCTGGACTCACCTGCTTGTAGCTTTCTGTTGCTATGTTCATAGGTATAGAATGGCTAGATGTCTCGTCCGCGTTGCTGGGCAACGGAGTGGAACGTCTGCAGATGGCCGCCATCTTACCACTGACAACATTGTGTTGATGGTGAAACATTCAAACGTTCAAGACATAACTTGCTTAATTCTCAAATGTTTAGGTTATTATAAACATCAAAGTAGTAAGCTAATTATCACACTACAGACGAAGTCCATATACTTTTTTTTAAGAAAAAGTAAATATTTCACGTTTATTTGCCCCATGACTCAACTTTATTTATCCCTTGGGATGACTCCCTCAGGGAAATTCAAGTCCCCAGAAGCTCCAAACAAACACATATGATCTCTGTAAATCTAAATTACAGTATAATATAGAATAATTAATATAAAATATAATTAATATAGACTAATCTAAAACAAAGTGTAAAAAAGAATATAGGCTATACAAGATATACAAAGTAAAGAGAGTTAAATAAAATAAGTTATAGCACTATGTTTGAGTTATTGCCCAAATTGCACTACACTTGTGTTAATTACACATTGTATGCACATAGTCTGACCATAAATTGATAACCCAGATAGCAAGCTGACATTAAAATGATATTGTTTTTCCATCTGAATCATCAGAATGGTTGACATTAAAATCTTGATGCAAAATAAATGTTGAATCACTATTGGCAAACTGATGAAAACCCGACACAACATAATGTTGACCTCAGTGATATTGAAACAACATTGATACATAGTTATCCTTAGTATGATTGATGCATCATTGATATTTGGTTTACTGGGTGATAGTAGTAATGTTGAAAAGTCATTGATTTTGAGTTGATCGGGAAATCAGGAAATGTCGAAAAGCCATCGACTTATAGTTGACCGGGAAAGATGATCGAAAAGTCATGGATTTATAGTTGACCGGGAGACCATCATGTGGTAGACCGGCGGTACTGCACCCCATCCCATTCATTTCGGAATCAATTTCAGGTAAGAAAGCACTTTGATTTAATCTTTTGAATGCTGAACTGCACTACACAGTTAAATGTATAGTTTACATGGTGCATAGGCTAGATACTGTCATAGCATTTTGTTATAAATCAAGCAGAATTCCTCCGATCAACAACACTGCAAGTTGTCAAAAGCAAGTTAACTGCAGGCTTCATAAACACCCTGAAGAAATAGTCAGTTAGCTAGCAATGCTTTATTCACCGGTTTATTTCCCAGCAAGGGGTGTTACAGTATATCTGCATATCCTTGCCCTACCTTTAGCTAGGATCAGCGATCAAAGAGGCAAGGTGTCTAAAAAAACGATTGAATAGGCTACACAACTATCAGAAGATTGACGTGAATTCAACGTTGTCTGGATGAATAAGTTAGCATGCGCTAGCAACACGTCAGCTTGCGTGATGCCTGGATAGTGGCTGTCACTATCTTCTCGTCGTTTTTTTATTAATTAGTGGTTTATTGATTCAGAATTAAATTGCTGTTTACTGACACTGTGATTTACTTTTTCTCTTTTTTCAGATCATTAATCCACATCGTCAAGTAAGCAAGTCCTCAGTTTAATAAGCTGCATCTTAAAATATGGATAGGATATTCTATGTCTATGTTTGAGGGAAAGATAGCTACCACACACACATAATGTTTCTGTCTACATGGCCTATATGCTTATATCCTTCACAGGCAGAAGTCTGCTATGCTAAACTGAAATGTATTTTTTGCTTGTTTTTTTTTTATTTTAGATGCCCTGACTCAACGACTGAGTACAGTGAACCCTCGTTTTTCGCGCGGGTTACGTTCCAAAAAGAACCCGTGATAGGCGAAATCCGTGAAGTAGAAACCTTTTTTTTTTTTTACAATTATTATACAATGAAATACTGCATAATGCATTGAAACCAAATAACAAAACCTTTTTACAGGCCCAAGCATTTGTTTAACAAATAAAAGTACTGTATAAACGTTTTTTGTTGTTTTTTTACAAATAACTATACTGTAGCCTACTGTAAAATAATCATTTTCATCATCAATACGAACTGAAGGCTTCAAATTGCGGAGATCAGCGCCGCCTCACCACGACCCGAGTCATTGGATTAGAACGGGAGAAAATGAAAAATGATTTTGAAAAAAAATACAAAGTACAGTGGGACAAATAGTGTCTCACGTGTATTTCACTGCTCTTCTGACTGAGCCGCTGTATCCTGACCCCGCTCTGTAGCGTTTTTTTCTTCTAAAGCCCGCGGTGCAGGTGTGTTTTTTCGAGAGAAGAACATCGTTATCGGTAGTTGTTGTCGCTCTTTTTTCTTCAAGGCAAAAAGATTTATATATGCCGACATGCCACCATCTATTATGTTTGAGAACTGTAATGAACGTGTACGTGTACATATTAAACCGCAATGTTATTGACACACAGGTAGAGAAGAAGCGGAGAGACTGTTTAGCCAATCAGAATGCAGAACACAATGCACGATGCAAATCCGTGAAGCAGCGAGACCGTGAAAGATGAACCGCGTTATAGCGAGGGTTCACTGTACTACAAATACATGAATTCGCACAAGCTGTGCAGAAGTGGCTGCGCTACGCTCCAGACCGGGCGGGGGGGTCTGGACGACAGCCACTGCAGGAGATAGCCTCGCGCATTAAAAGAAAAATGCAATAAAAACGATTGTTTGATTGTTTAAAAAATGCATGGGGTGTTAGTTGTGCTAGGCGATATAGCCTACAGGCTTAGTCTGCTGTAGTTTCTATATTTTGCTCATAGCCCATCCAGGCTGTAGATAGCAGGATTAATAATAATAAATTTGTTTTATATAGCGCCTTTCAAGGTACTCAAGGTCGCTTTACAAGATATTAATGTTAATGTCTAATAATAATGTTTTTAATATATTAATTTAGACCTTTTTAGATTAAACCTGTGGTATAGGCATAGGTTACTAAAATACCATTGAAGTTCTGTTGATGTGCTGGGATTTCAACATTGTTTCGATTGTTTGTAATCGAAATATCATTGAAATCTTGTTGATCTCTAGGTATGATTTCAATGTTGTTTCAATGATAATGGAGGGTGCAAAATGTTGTTGAATCAACATCAGAGTTCGACGTTGATTCAATGGCTTTATCGTTGACAGCGGGATGTTGATTTAACATCGTTTCAATGACTATTTGCTATCTGGGTAGTCTTCTGAGGAGGAAGTCTACAACTCACTGAATAATAAGCACTTGCAGAGATGTTTCCAGGTTCAACAAAAGGTTTGAATTCATTTGCATAAACAGAAATATTCTCCGTGGTTGACTTCAAACAATGACGGAATAAAGACTTAATTTAGTAGTTGACAAAACTGTGTCACTCCTTCAACACAAAAGGCAGACAAAGGAAAATCAGCTGTCCTCTCCATCCTATCATTGAGGATGGCTTGACTAGAGGGTGTGGAGGGGGGGGGGGAGAGAGAGAAGAGAGCGAGAGCATCCTGGAGGGGACACTAGTTGTAAAAGATTTTATTAATACATAAAGATGCTTATATTATAAGACTGAAACATCCTTGAATAGCAGATCACTGTAAAAACATACATATAATATTGTGATTATGTCAGTGGGTCAACAATTTTGTAAAGGCAACTTTACATTTCTTTTAAAATTTTCAAAAAATCTAATGTAAACATAAAGAGCAACCTGAAAACAAGACATAGCATGTTACCTGGATGGAAAACCATGTGTCTCTACAGCCTGAAGGAAGAAATCTTGGGTTGTTGATGCCTTATTGTCAGAGATGTATAGTAACGAAGTAGAACTACTTCACTACTCTACTTAAGTACTAAAATGCTGTATCTGTACTCTACTGGAGTATTATTTTTTTCTCCTACTTCCACTTTTACTTCAGTACATATTTTCAATGAGTTTAGTACTTTTACTCCGATACATTTTTTATGTGCTGCATCGTTACTCGTTATTATAAACACACACACACACACATAAAAACGTACACTCATTCATGCACAAACACACCCACACGCATACAAACACGCAAACATACATATAAAAACACACACAGAGAGACACACAAGCATGCACACAGTTTAAGAAGGGGAAAAGTTGTAGAGAAAAAAAAGCACAAGCAGGAAAGAGAGGGGAGGGATGCTTTAAATGGTGAGGGGACATGCTTGATCTGTTTGTTCACAAAGAGTTAAGCCCAGTGTTTCAAGGTGCTCTTGTACATTCCGCTGTACTGCTGTTACAGCCAAACATTTTGAATAATATAAACAATTTGATTTTCAAACTTTCGACTGATTTCTTTAATAACTACACTACACAATACTTTTACTTTCAGTACTTGAGTAGTAATTTTAAAAATAAACTACTTGCAATACTTAAATACAAAACATGTTTAATACTTTAGTACTTCCACTTAAGTACGGTTTTTAAAGAGCACTTCTACTTCTACTCAAGTCACTTTTTTGATAGAGTACTTGTACTTCTACTCAAGTCTGAATCACTAGTACTTTATACATGTATGCTCATGTGACACACACACACACACAAGGTCTTGGGGGGAGGTATCACTGATTGGTATCTGGGGCGCCTGGCCCTCTCAGGTATTGAGCAGGGCCTCTGGTGGTGCTCGGGCTCGGTTCCAGCGCACGGCCCATGGGTGGGCCTGGCGGGGCTGGTGGGCTGTCACCTCTGTATCACATATACTGTCATTAATTCCCCGTGTGACAGGTTACTAATGGTTCAGCCCGGTGGTAAAACTCAGTGTAGCACCCCACCACTCTATAACCTGTCTGCCCAACTTATAAAGACCGATGGGGTGGTTTGGGTTCTTCTGGTAACAGGTAGATATAATAATATTTACCTTTACAACCAAACTATATTAAAAATAAATGACTCCAGACAACTGCTTTGAAAATAATAAGAATGCTCAGTTTTAATAAACAAAAAGTTAACCCTTCCCAGTAAGAACAAAATCCCTTTTTATCTTAACCACTTTAAGTGTCAATGTAGCAGTGAAGATAAAGCCTGCATATATATTTCTATTTTCTTATTTTCATGTCATGTAAGATGCCACATTTTCTTTTATGTTGGTGTTTATTTCACCAAAATCCTATCCCTTGGATGTAGTTTTGTTCATTTGCTGGTATTGGGAGTTTTGCTGTCTTTTTTTTTGTTATAGTGCCCTCCGGTGGCGTGCTTGACCTATGTCTTGTTTTACTCGCGTCCCCTCTCCAGTCACTAGCAAGCTGAGCTGGGAGAGGTACGTATTTCACGGAGCTCCAAAGTGTATTAATTAATCCGTGAGTTGCAATGCCACTTCAATTGCATTTTTCGTTTCTCAATGTAATATAATCATAAGTTGTATGTAAAAACTGTTGTCATGAGTGTTTTGTTTTGTTTGGAAAGTGAACTTTGAGAGCACAAGTTAGCTATCAAGCTAACCACCTCGTTTTAGGCACTGACTAGCCTTTTGTCCTCGGACTTGGCGCCTGTATATTTACCGTGCTGTGTTTTTATGTTAGGCGGGTTGGACAACGTGTGACATGTGCCTTATCTCCCATGTGTGCTCTCTCCTTTCTTTTTGAAGGTATGTGTACTCCCAATGCCGGTGAAGTGTTTTAAATATATGTTTATATGTTTATGTTGTAATGAAAGGCTGCATTTTGGTTATTATTATGAAGTAGCTTTACTATAGGAGTTTTGTTATAAGGCATGTTTCAGCCTATGAATATATATATTGTGATCGAAGTGCATTATTTTAATGCAGGAGTTTTATTTTTCTGTATACAGTAGTTTTACACTGTTGTATTTTGTTTTATCGAGTCACTAGCAAGCTGAGCTGGGAGAGGCGGGTTGGACAACGTGTGATATGTGCCTTATCTCCCATGTGTGCTCTCTCCTTTCTTTTTGAAGGAAAATAAAGAAAATTGCTGAGGAATAGTACAACATTAGTGTCTCTTCTTTGGCACCGGAACACAACGCAGGGGATAGCCGGGACAGCAGTGTGTTCCGGCTACAGTGGTGCCGTGACCCGGATGACTTCGCTTCAGATCATCGCCAGAGTGATCGCCGGTGGTTGCTGCAGAACATTTCGGAGACGCTGATGTTGTTTCAAGTACTAATATCATTGCACACATAATGTGGTTTATGAACATTTAGTTTCGACTTCAGCTATTCTTGCCTTTTTGTTTTGAGTGTTTGAACACATAACACTGATTGAGAAGTACAACACAACATTACATATACACTCAACACTGATTGTTCACATTGCTGAAGACCATTTTAACATGGCTGAGGGTAATGACATGGATGTGCCTTTTAACTGTGATGATGGTGGTGATGCAGTAGTGGGTGTAGGCAGGGGTAAGCTATTTGGAAACATAGAACCGACTCCAGTTAGGGGTGTTCATGAAATAGGAAACCCTGTATCATCCTCTACATACCTGGTTACTGATTCACACACACCCACACCACACAGGCCTAGTCTGAGGAATTTTCCTGGCATAGGGAGGGGTGTTAGTGCAGTACGCCACCCTGTATCGACATTCACACACATGCACACTGATGAGCCCCCTAGTCCAGGTGTGAACACTACAGATATAGGACATCTCATTACACAGTTAGCCCACCAGATAGGTGAGAACATCGCAAGTCAACTGAATAAATCTGCCCATAGTCAATACAGCCAGCCCACTCCCACACCTAGTTTGAACATGGGCCAGGGACGTCCTGACTTAAACATGACTGGAGTGAAGTTAGTGATGAAGACAGATGTCCGAGAGCCACCATACTTCAGGGGTGATGGGACTGACAAGCACACGGTGCATGAGTGGGAAGAGATCATGGATGTCTACCTGAAAAAGAGGGGTGTTCCACCACAAGAGTACTCCCAGGAAATCATGTCCAGATTGATGGGAAAGGCCAGAGACATTGTTAAAGTTACACTGCGTAGCATTCCATCCTTAAAGCCTGCTGAAAATCCCAAGCTCGTCTTTGATATACTCAAGCAGCATTTCAGTGAAGTAACTTACTCCTCAATGCCTCTAGCAGATTTTTATAACACACTCCCTCTGAATGGAGAAAGCCCAATGGACTACTGGATCCGTTTGAACAAAGCTGTGGACGCCGCGGATGAGTGTCTGAGGAGACAGGGGCGAAACATTGAAGATCCCTCTCATGAGGTCACAATGATGCTGGTGAAACACTGTCCCGACCCAGCCCTGGCAAGTGTCCTGAAGTGTAAAACGGCTGAGAAGTGGACAGCAAATGAGATTCAGGAGCACCTTATTGAGCACCAGAGGGAGGCGCGAACAAAGTCCCAGGCCAGGTCAGTCCGAACAAAGCACATTGGCACTCATGTACAGACATCCACGACTGAAGCAACCGCTGCTGAGAATGCCTGTCAACCCACTCCTCTCCAGACTTCTGTGGGGCAGCCATCCCCATCTCCAACCGAGAGTGTTTACATTCAGTCTCTGATTAGCCTGTTGGATCGTGTGCTGGACCAGAAGGCTCAGACAGCGGAAGTTGAATCACCATACAAGGGGCCAGTGAACATTTTCCAGAGGAAATGCAGAGTGTGTCAGTCCACTGAGCATTCAACAACGGTTCACTGTAGGCAGGAGAATCTGTGCATGGGGTGTTACAAGCCAGGTCATTGGAAGAAAGATTGCACACAGCGCAAGCCTAGATTCAGTACCACACCACAGCAGGCACAGGCACAGGCACAGCCCCAAGGCCAGCAGCATGGCCGCGCATTTAAACTAGGTGGCCCGCATTTAGCGAGGGAGTGTGTGGGCGTTGAAACATCAACCCTCGAGAGAAATGAAGAATTAAAGGAGATGTATGTGAACGTTTGTAAAGTTATGCCAGACGATTGTAAAGTAATTGTACAGAACACTCAGACCGTTGAGCCATTCGGCGAATTGTTCCATGCCCCAGTGATGATCAATGGCGCAGCTCAGCTGAGAGGATTGCTGGATACGGGGTCAATGGCCTGCACGATCAGTGAAGAAGCAGAGCGGAGACTCGTATCAGAGAACGTTTTAACTCAGCTGCAAGCACCAACTGAGCGCATCATCCTTGTAGGCTGTGGGGGAGTACAGGTGAGCCCCAAAGGCATGTACGACATGGAACTGAGTCTGTATGGTGTGAAGTGCACAGTCCCGGTCCTGGTAGTGCCTGGCCAGAAAGATGAGATCATCGTGGGGACTAACATGTTAAAGTATGTGCTGCACCAGCTTAAAAATGACAACAACTACTGGACGCTTCTCTCACGTAACACACAGGAGTCTGCTGAGTGTGAGTCGTTTTTGGAGATGTTGGCCGGCCTCACGAGGTGGAGGGGTGCAGATGTGCCTGAAAAAGTGGGTACCGTGAAGCTGACCCAAGCCGTGACTCTCCTCCCCAGACAAGAGTACCTTCTGTGGGGCAGGCTGCCCAGTAACGTGCCGATGTCACCCGGGAGCACAGTCATAGTGGAGTCATCTACATCCAGGTGTGTACCTCGAGGCATTATGGTCGGCAGAGTGATCACGCCTTTGTGGGGGGATGGCTGGATTCCAATGAAAGTGACCAACATCACCGACAAACCACTTACCCTGAGAAAGAACGCCAAGGTGGCCGATGTCTCCCCATGTGTAGCAGTTGAAGATGTCTCACTATTTCAGGGCAATTGCCAGAGAGAGAATGACCCCGTTAAGATCACTCAAGCCAAACACCGCAACGACTCAAATCTCAAACAGCGACTTCAGAACTGTGGTTTGACAGATGTTGATGTTGACCGCTGTGAGACGAGCCCTTCCACAAAGGCCCAGCTGGTTACGTTGCTTGAACAGTATCACGACGTCTTCTCAAAGCACCACCTGGATTGTGGTGAAGCCAAAGACTTTGTGCACCGGATCCGACTCACAGACGACCGCCCCTTCCGTCTTCCATATCGCAGAGTGCCACCAGCACACTACCAAAAGTTGCGGCAAGTTCTCACTGAGATGGAAGAGCAGGGACTAATTCGCAAGTCTATGAGTGAGTACGCTTCCCCCCTCGTAATGGTCTGGAAGAAAAATGGTGACCTTCGCCTATGCACAGATTTCAGATGGCTGAATGCAAGGACCATCAAGGACGCTCACCCTCTGCCTCACCAGTCCGACTGCTTGGCAGCCCTGGGTGGAAATACGGTCTTCAGCACCATGGACCTCACCTCAGGTTTTTATAACCTACCCATGCACGAAGACGACAAAAAATACACAGCCTTCACAACACCCCTAGGCCTCCATGAATACAACAGAATGCCACAGGGCCTTTGCAACAGCCCAGCCTCGTTCATGAGGATGATGTTGAGCATCTTCGGCGATTTAAACTTCAGTAGTCTGCTGTGCTACCTGGATGATCTGTTGGTCTTTGCCCAGTCCGAACAAGAGGCCCTCGAAAGACTGGAGATTGTCTTCCAGCGGCTCAGAGAGCACAACTTGAAGTTGAGTCCCAAAAAGTGCCATCTCTTGCGGCGTTCTGTGAAGTTCCTTGGGCACATCATTGACGGTGAGGGTGTTGCTGTTGACCCAGAGAAAGTGGAAGTCATTGTTAAGATGTCGAAGACGGACCTGATGGAAGATGACGGCTGCACTCCTTCAGTCCGCAGGATCAAGTCCTTTCTGGGGATGGTATTTTATTACCAGCATTTCATACCTCAGTGTTCTGCCATAGCCAAGCCACTGTTTGCCCTAACAGCTGGTCAGAAACGTAAGGGGAAGACAAGCAAGTTTGGTCAGAATCCTGGCGTCTTCAGAAAGCTCAGGCCTGCGGACTGGACAGAGGACTGTGACGCCGCCTTCTTCAGTCTCAAGGAGAAGCTTCTGAACTGCGCAGTCCTCACTCACCCAGACTTCTCTAAGCCACTGGTCTTGTCCATTGATGCCTCTCTTGACGGCCTCGGGGCAGTGTTATCTCAGGTGCCAGAAGGAGAGAGTAAGGCACGTCCAATCGCCTTCGCAAGTAAGACTCTGGCCGGTTCACAGAAGAGATACCCTGCCCACCGTCTCGAATTCTTAGCACTGAAATGGAGTGTGTGCGAAAAATTCACTCACTGGCTGAAAGGTCACTCTTTTACGGTGTGGACCGACAATAATCCTTTAACTTATATTATGACAAAACCAAAACTTGATGCTTGCGAACAACGGTGGGTTGCGAAGCTGTCCCCATACACGTTCAGTCTTAAGCACATTCCAGGGCCAAAAAACGTGGTGGCAGATGCCCTAAGCAGAGACCCTTTCGCGAGGTCAGTGAGTCAGAGGTTGATCAGTGAACCCTATGAGAGTCTATTGGCAGAGGCAGATGGAACAAAAGAGGATGGGGTGCAGGACGTTTTCCGCTGCAAGGTCCAGTGTCTTCAGGCCTGCCGTGCGGCCACAGGCGCTTCTCAGGACATGCCATCTCACTGCCATGACTCTTCTGAGGTGAAGTCTGCCTGTGACTCTCATACCGAGTGGGAATGTGGTGCACAGTTGAGAGCAATGCAGTATCTGAAGGCTCTACCTCAGGCCGCACTTTCAGAGCAAGATGTACCTGCGGCTTTCTCCACTGATGAGCTGCGACGGAGCCAAGAGGAAGACCAGGTCATTCGGAGTGTCTTGCCATTTGTCCTGGGTGACCGGCCGCCACCTAGACGGGAGAGAAGCAAGTTAGCTCCAACCGCCCAGATACTTTGCAAGCAGTGGCATCAGTTGAAAGTCCTGGATGGAGTCCTCTATCGGGTCACCAAAGATCCCTCAAGCCGTGAGAAGAGGTTCCAACTTGTTTTGCCTGCCAGCCTGAAAGCAAAGGCCCTCTCCGGTGTCCATGATCTCGCTGGGCATCAGGGGCAAGCCAGAACAGTGCACCTTGCCAAACAGCGCTTTTTCTGGCCGCAGATGGAAAGAGACATCAAGGACTATGTTAAGTGCTGTCAAAGATGTATCCTTGCAAAGACACCTGAACCAGCTGCCCGAGCACCTTTAGAGAGCATCCGCACTTCTTCTCCCATGGAGTTGGTGTGTATTGACTTCTGAAGTGCTGAGGACAGTAAGCAGAGATCAGTTGATGTTTTGGTCATAACCGACCACTTCACAAAGTTAGCTCACGCATTTCCCTGTGTCAACCAAACGGCAAAGCAAGTCGCAAAGAAACTATGGGACAATGTGTTTTGCATATACGGCTTTCCAGAACGAATACATTCAGATCAAGGAGCCAACTTCGAAAGTAAACTCATCGCCGAACTCCTCAGCCTTGCCGGGGTCAAAAAGTCACACACAACTGCATATCACCCCATGGGAAATGGGCAAACCGAAAGGTTCAATAGGACGCTCGGAAGCATGTTGCGCGCTCTCCCTCTGGCAGCAAAACAACACTGGGCTCAGCAGATACAGACTCTGACGTTTGCATACAATGCCACCATTCATGAAACGACTGGTTACGCCCCGTTTTATTTGATGTACGGTCGAGTCCCCAGACTCCCAGTAGACATGGTCTTTAAACAAGTCTTGAAGGACCCAGTTGTTACTGACTTCAATACTTACGCCGACAAGCTGATGGCAAACCTCCACGCAGCAGCCACCATTGCTCAACAACATACAAGGAAACAGCAACAGCATCAAGCCGATGGATACAACAAAAAAGTCCGTGGCACTCACCTGAACGTTGGAGACAGAATCCTACTGGCTAACAAAGCAGAAAGAGGGAAACGTAAACTCGCAGATAAGTGGGAACCCACCATGTATACTGTCATCGGACGTAATCCTCAGACTCATGTTTACCAAGTCAGGGATGAGAGCGGGAGAACTAAAGTTGTCCACCGTAACCTGATGCTGGATGTCAGCTTCTTGCCCATCGTCCAACCAGACAGTGAAGAGTTAGAGGCAGGTGCCTCGGATGCGGTCAGTGAGTGCGACCCCTTGTCCCTTGATGCTGTGAGCAACCTGGCCGTGGACACCTCTGAGGACCGTACCTGCTCATGGATAAATGAGACGCCCGATGCCAACTCTCTTTCTGGTGAAGATGATGTTGACGAGATGGAGGATGAGTTGCCACACTCGTTGCCTGGTGCCCCTGATCAGTTGACAAATCCCCCGTCTTCAAGAGACGTGCCCAGTCCCTCAGGCCCAACTGACACTGACCCTCACCCTGTTGACACTACTGACTTAGACAACACAGGGTCCCCCAACATCATTTCACCCACCCCAGTTACTGATAGTCAGAGCACCACACAACACGTAGGACCTGAGAGACGTACCCGCACAGGCAGAGTTGTTAGAGCAGTTAACCGTCTGATTGAGAATATGGCTCAAAAACCTTTAACAAGAGAGCTTATGGGGTCTAATAGGTCAATGTCCTTACTTTCATTATTTTAAACAGTAGGAAATAGCAACAGGACTGTTGTAGTGTATCGTTCTGAATGTTGAGTTACATTCCAAGGTTTGGTATGGTGTAGAAAGGCACCTTACTTACTAGAAGGAATAATAGTCTGATCACCTATTGTTTACTTCGAACTTATATCAAGTAGCTATATATGCTGTAAACGGGGAATACGGTCCCGTGGTTACCTTGGGTAGGGAGAACATGAACGTGGTACACTTATGTTGGGTTATTTCACTGGGCCACCCTCTTAGTATCCAGGATTTGGTGAAATTAAAGAGGGGTGAATGTAGCAGTGAAGATAAAGCCTGCATATATATTTCTATTTTCTTATTTTCATGTCATGTAAGATGCCACATTTCCTTTTATGTTGGTGTTTATTTCACCAAAATCCTATCCCTTGGATGTAGTTTTGTTCATTTGCTGGTATTGGGAGTTTTGCTGTCTTTTTTTTTGTTATAGTGCCCTCTGGTGGCGTGCGTGACCTATGTCTTGTTTTACTCGCGTCCCCTCTCCAGTCACTAGCAAGCTGAGCTGGGAGAGGTACGTATTTCACGGAGCTCCAAAGTGTATTAATTAATCCGTGAGTTGCAATGCCACTTCAATTGCATTTTTCGTTTCTCAATGTAATATAATCATAAGTTGTATGTAAAAACTGTTGTCATGAGTGTTTTGTTTTGTTTGGAAAGTGAACTTTGAGAGCACAAGTTAGCTATCAAGCTAACCACCTCGTTTTAGGCACTGACTAGCCTTTTGTCCTCGGACTTGGCGCCTGTATATTTACCGTGCTGTGTTTTTATGTTAGGCGGGTTGGACAACGTGTGACATGTGCCTTATCTCCCATGTGTGCTCTCTCCTTTCTTTTTGAAGGTATGTGTACTCCCAATGCCGGTGAAGTGTTTTAAATATATGTTTATATGTTTATGTTGTAATGAAAGGCTGCATTTTGGTTATTATTATGAAGTAGCTTTACTATAGGAGTTTTGTTATAAGGCATGTTTCAGCCTATGAATATATATATTGTGATCGAAGTGCATTATTTTAATGCAGGAGTTTTATTTTTCTGTATACAGTAGTTTTACACTGTTGTATTTTGTTTTATCGAGTCACTAGCAAGCTGAGCTGGGAGAGGCGGGTTGGACAACGTGTGACATGTGCCTTATCTCCCATGTGTGCTCTCTCCTTTCTTTTTGAAGGAAAATAAAGAAAATTGCTGAGGAATAGTACAACATTAGTGTCTCTTCTTTGGCACCGGAACACAACGCAGGGGATAGCCGGGACAGCAGTGTGTTCCGGCTACATCAACACCAATAAAACACTTCTTTCTGTGGTAAATTAATAAAGAAAAGAAACCTTATATACACTTACTATATCAACTTTTACCATGTACAGTATATCAACATCAGTATGTTATTCATGGGCCCCACTCACACACGCATTCACTCACTCACTCAGAGTTACCACGTGGCTGAAAGCGTTGCAGGCCTGATCTTTCTCCGCAGTGCTTTGCAACAAATCCTGGTTGCTCCAAACCGAAACAATTAACTGCGCTGCAACTGAATACTTCCCGGCTGGTTATTCCTCATTGGCTAACAGGAACACAGCTGTGCAGAAGGTCTTTCGGTGTCGTCCTCACCCACATGTAACTACGGAGCCCCTTGAGTCTTAAGGTGAAATATATTGGGGTGTCGAGAAAGCGTGCACCCGTTTTAAAAAGCGCGCTCTCATTTAACCAAACCGTGCTCTCCTTAAAATATAGCAAGCGCACGTTTACCTAAATCGTGTGCTCGAATTACTAATGTCGTGTACTCGCTGTAATACAGTCGTACTCACGTTATATCCCTCGTGAGCACAATTTACTGAAACGTGTCTTCACTTTGCAAAGTGCGCTCTCATTTAACCAAAACGTGCTCTCGTTGAAATACAACATGTGCACGTTTACCTAAATCGTGCGCTCGATTTAGTAGTTTCTTGCTCTCGTTGTAGTAACAAAGTTATATACCTCGTGACCACAATTTACTAAAGCGTGGTCATGATTCACAAAACGTGTTAACGTTGTTTAAGAAATGTATAGCCTAATTAAAATTGGCACAAGTAAGCAAAGCGTGGCCACGATTCCACACTCTCATAACATCATGAGCCAAATTTACCAGCAGGATATGATTCTTCACCATTTTGAAATGGACTTAATCAGGGTTTACCATGGGCTAGGTATGGAATACAAGAATATTCTTTCAACCTTGGCGTCCAGTCATGGCATCATCATGAGCCTAGTTGACTCAAAGTACTTCACACACCCTCACCTGTTCTCAAGGCTGCCTTGTAAGGCGCCCAAGTCAGGACTGTAGCCAAATGAAAATCCTAAAATATTTATTTGCATTCGTTAATTTTTTCCCAGGATGAATTGAACAGCATCCAAGACACATGGAATGCACATTGCATCCGTCCGTCCAGAAACCCAGGTGTTCCGGCTGGAATACCGGATATAATGCACCTGGCTCCGCATCTGTGGGGGGCTGAAGATCATCTCTTTCCTCTCGATGAAGCCAATCTGACCGTCTGCAAGTGGAAATGCACCTTCCTCGACTCCATACCATGCGACATTGATGTATTTGATTTTTGCACAGGCATAATGCAAGAACGAGGGTTACAGTTGACAAACAGTCCAGACCAAGCACTTGAATTATACATTACATTAAGGGACACTGTTCGTCCCATAATACTTGCTTAGGCATACATTCGCCATAGCACAATGCACTTACTGTTCCATTCCAAGCAACTTCCAAATAGATTAAAAAGGTGAGATGCTCACACTGTAATGGTAACAGATTTCGTGGCCACAATTAATACAACGTGCGAACGTTTCAAGCAATTTGGATTTATTGTTGCCATACAGAATGTCGTGGGCACGTCTTACAGATCGTGGGCACACTTTTGTTTATTGTGCTCACAAGGTATATAATGTGGGCACGACTGAGGGGCAGTGAGCGCACGGTTTTAGTAAGACGAGCGCACGGTTTATGTATACGCGCGCACGCTTTATTTAGACGAGCGCACGATTTAATAAAGCGAGGGCACACTTTGAAAAGTGAGAGAACGCTTTCTTGAAACCCCCTGAAAAAGATATTGTTTGATCTCCACCGGGCTCCGTATGTAACAGATGGCCAGGCAGTTACGGTTGCTAACCGTCTCGTTGAAGCACCTTCTGTCCTTCACTGACGTCCGCAAACTCCGGCTCACCTTAATGCGCTGAATGGTGTGATTGACTTAGCTTCACAGCTCACTTTACTTGGTTATTTCAGTTGTCTTCAACCTCTCGTTGCTGACTCAACCGATTCTCTTTCCTTCTTCGTCTCCTTCTCTCTCTTATCTTCCTCCTTCTCTCATGTCCAACCAATTAATACAGGTGATACTCGATGACCAAACTTTGAACCAATTAAAACCGAGTTAACAGAGAATGGAGTTTAAAGCCCTATTCGGACGGGACTAGTTTAATGGGGGGACCTGGGGTAAAGTAATAATAACCGGGAAATCTAGTCCCGTCCGAACGCGCCATGTCAGTAAAGATAGCGGAGTATGTCGGTAAACTTTGCCGAGAATTCTACCTCCTGTGAAACGGTCCGGAGTATCTACCATAGGTAATACTAATCCCATGCGAATGCGACCTTCGGTAATAAGTACGGAATATATCGTCTCATCCTTTTAAAGAGAGAAACAATTAGGTGTAAAATAGAAAATGACACTTAAGTTTCGTTGTGCAATCCTTTTTTTTAAACTATACTTTACATTCAGGTAAAATAAGTATCCTGAGCAAAACTTTTGGTGAACAGTACTTTACATTAAGGTCAAAAATGAATAAATCTTCTTTTCTATTATACTGTACAATACATTTTAGTAATACTTATAATTCAGGTAAACAAACAAAAAAGTCCTCTGCGTTTGTATACAATAATTTTGGAGCAGAATGCTTTACATTCAAGAAAACTCCTCCCATGTTAGATGAATATTACAGGGATTTCTTGTCCCGTCCGAATTGGTCATTTCTTCTCCCTGGCGTCGTCTGGTTAACCAACATTACCATACGTGCCCCCATTGAACTAGTCCCGTCCGAATAGGGCTTTAGGGTGTACTGTGCATTTCTCACCCAGCTACTAGGAATGATTCACAAGATTGTACGTTCAGTCCACTCAATGGGTACACACAAAGCTCACATGCATACATATATACATACATATTTCTTACACAAGATCACAACTTAACTTACTTAACCATGTTATAAGTCTGTGTTAATAAACAGACTTTTCATTCCCCCTTAATTTCCATCTCTTCTTTGCAAAAAATGAATATATTGTATTTCTTTTAGATAATTCAACTAATTACCTTGTTACCAGGGTTACATCAGTCTAAATATCAGTAAAACGCTCTTGTAAAGGTCTGACTGGTCTGACTGCAGGAACAGCTTCATTATGTTGGTGTTTACTGCAATAAATCACTCAGCAGATGTTCAGCTGTTGGTGAGGAGCAGCTGCTGACCTCACTGAAAACAGACTGGTAACAAAGAGGAGTGAAAACAGGCTGAGACAGAGAGCCGCTGAGCTTAAACCAAGGTGTTTGGACCAAAGTCTGCCTGGAAGATCCCACTCAGAGCTCAGAATTCGCCACCTTTAAGGTGAAGAAAACACTTTGATCTGCGCTGACCTGCACACAGAGTCCTCCCGTTAAGGATCAGCTTGATGTGCTTCAGACTGAACTCCTCCCCGATCCTGCGGCACACAAACATACTTAGCACACCGCCTGCAGGTTGCTGTGGAAATGTGACGCCTGGAGCTGATTACCTGTCCACCACCTGCTGCACCGGAACGTGCAGCCTGGTCTCCAGGAAGTTCTTCATCTTCGGGTCATGAAAATGAAAAACCTGCTTCATGCCTGCTGTTTTCTGGATTGTGACGGAACAACAAATAAAACATCATTATTTAGGAATAATGGATTCTAAATCTTCTGCTGTTTAACCATCGATCCCTTCAGATTCCTCTGAGAGTTCCCCACGCCTCGGTGTCAGCGTCCCCAGCTGGCTAACGTGCTAAATGGCAGGTTTCCAGGTCACTGCCAGCTGCTAAATGTTGATATCGGTTGCTGTCGGTGTTAAAACTGTTTGATAGTTAGTAGAGAGCAGGCTGGTCCACTTCAGAGAGACTGGGCCAAGGATGACTGGAGCACACAGGATACGTTTTACTATTATTTTATTGTGCAAGCATGACTAACGTTTCGACGCCGTGCGTCTTCATCAGAGTCAAACCATACTGGTATCAAAGCATAGAATATAAAGACATTATTCCCTCCTTCTTTTCACGCATCGGTTAGTAGTGAGGGGTGGGTCTCAAGCAATTGTCCAGTAAGGGCACTCATGAATAGGTAACTTCATCAATTGCAATTTGCATTGTGAATAAAAAACCAGAACACCATGAACCAAAGTGCAAAAAACATAATAAAATAAAATAAAATAAAATAAAAATATATACATGACAGACTCAGAGAAAACTGGATAGGCATAGTTCCTCATTTAGGCCATGTGGCTCAACAGTATTGATGGTATAGATCCAAAATGCTTCCCTTTTTAATAGCATCTTGATTAGGTCCCCTCCTCTTTGGGGAGGTATGATTTTTTCGATTCCCCAAAATTTCAAAGATGCGCATGAGCCGTGATTTGCCTGGATGTAGTGGCGCGCTATCGCATAATCCAAGTTTTTGTTGCGTATAGCAGCTTTGTGTTCAGCGATTCTCAACTTGAGAGGGCGTTTGGTTTGGCCCACATATAGTAGTCCACACGGGCATTTCAGAATATAGACAACGTGTGTGGTGTTGCAATTAATGAAGTTGTTGATATTAAAACGTTTGCCCGTGTGTGGATGAGAGAAGTGTTTTGTGTCGGAGGAGTTGGAGCAATGTGTACAGCGACCACATCTGTAGAACCCTAAAGGTGGAGTTGACAACCACGTCAGCTGTTTGGGGGTGGTGGTTGATGTCGTGTGTACTAGTCTGTCTCTTAAGGAACGAGGGCGCCTGAATGAGACTAGCGGGGGTTCAGCGCAGATGTCTTTTAAAGCAGGGTCAGACTGTAGGACATGCCAGTGTTTGTGCACGATGCTTTTTACTTCCCCACCCAAATTGGAGAATTCAGTGGAAAAACAGAGCCTTTGTGCAGAGGCGCGCTTCGTTTTTGACAGGAGGCTTGATCTGTCAGTTGTTCTAGCCCTCTGATAGGCTGAGGCAATGTCATTCTCCGCATATCCGCGCTCACGGAAGCGGTGCGTCATTTCCCCTGCTTTCCTGTCAAACTCAGTTTCAGTAGTACAGTTTCTTTTTAGCCGTAGGAATTGTCCAATCAGGATGTTTTTGAGCAGTCTTTTGGGGTGATGGCTATCTGCTCTAAGGAGCGTATTCCTGCTAAGAGGTTTTCTGTAGATGGTACTTTCGAGGTCTCCGTTGGCGGTTTTGAGAATCGTTAAGTCCAGGAAGTGAATCTTGTCGGCTGAATGTTCGCTGGTGAACCTAAGAAAGGGGGTCGTGCTATTGATGTAGTCCATGAATTTGTTGAGTTGGATTTCATTACCTGTCCACAAGAACAGACAATCATCTATGTACCTTTTGAACAGAGGGATGTAAGGCAGAAATATGTTGTTTTCAGAGTTAAAAATAAATCTCTCTTCCCACAGTCCCATTACCAAACAAGCATACGATGGTGCAAAGCAACTCCCCATACTCACTCCCTGTTCCTGTAAGTAATACGCACCAGCGTATTGGAAGTAATTTTTTGTCAAAATGATTTCAGCCAGTGTCAAAAGGAATGAATTGGGGGGTACCGTATTTGGGGATCGGGTGTTGAAGTAGTGTGAAAGAGCCTCGATGCCAGCTGTGTGGGGAATGCAAGTATATAGGCTCTGCACGTCAATGGTTACCAGTCTGTATTCATCCTGGCATTTAAACAAATCCAGAATACGCAAAACATCGGTCGTGTCACCCAGGTAAGAAGGAAGTTCAGTTACATACTTTTTGAGGAAGAAGTCCAAGTATTGGGAGAGTGGTTCAGTGAGACAGCCGATGCTGGAAACAATAGGTCTTAAGGGGGGGTTTTTGGGGGCCCTCACCAGAGCCATCCCGTCGCTCCCCACGCACCATGTACCAGTCTCAACATTACAGACCGTAATCAACATCTCAGGACTAGAGATCAACGAAGCTGAGATTGAAGTATTGAGTAAGGGCTTATCATTTTGTCCCACTAACACTATAAATCCCTTTAAACTCAAAGTGGACACATTTAAGTTTATTCGTTCACTGCACCTTAAACACTTTTTCTCTAGTAAACCAAACGCACTAACAAACCCCATTACAGTAATGCGCAATTCTGAGTCTGCGCCAGCAGCCATCACTAGAGAAGTTACACCATTCAGAGCAAAATCCACTTTTACACCTTACTCCAACCAGAACCCCTCCATTATTGCCTATAGAAACCTAATTGAAAAGGACTTTTCCAAAATCTGCAACAAGACACAACGACTAAGAGGGAACTTGTCTGCTATGGAAATAAAATGCCTTAATCAGTTGGAAAAGAGGGACGACATAATCATCAGGCCAGCCGACAAAGGAGGCTCCATAGTAGTAATGGCCAAAGAACAGTGCAACAAAGGGATAATGTCACAGCTGAATGAAGCGACACATTACACACGACTCTCTGCGAATCCACTGGACCAGCACAAAAGCGCGATTGACCAACTAGTGGCAACAGCACACTCTAGGGGTTGGATTACGGAAAATGAAAAAGACTTTCTGACAGTGAAACACCCTATATGCCCGGTCTTCTATGGGCTACCCAAGATCCACAAGTCTCTGGAAAACCCCCCCTTAAGACCTATTGTTTCCAGCATCGGCTGTCTCACTGAACCACTCTCCCAATACTTGGACTTCTTCCTCAAAAAGTATGTAACTGAACTTCCTTCTTACCTGGGTGACACGACCGATGTTTTGCGTATTCTGGATTCGTTTAAATGCCAGGATGAATACAGACTGGTAACCATTGACGTGCAGAGCCTATATACTTGCATTCCCCACACAGCTGGCATCGAGGCTCTTTCACACTACTTCAACACCCGATCCCCAAATACGGTACCCCCCAATTCATTCCTTTTGACACTGGCTGAAATCATTTTGACAAAAAATTACTTCCAATACGCTGGTGCGTATTATTTACAGGAACAGGGAGTGAGTATGGGGAGTTGCTTTGCACCATCGTATGCTTGTTTGGTAATGGGACTGTGGGAAGAGAGATTTATTTTTAACTCTGAAAACAACATATTTCTGCCTTGCATCCCTCTGTTCAAAAGGTACATAGATGATTGTCTGTTCTTGTGGACAGGTAATGAAATCCAACTCAACAAATTCATGGACTACATCAATAGCACGACCCCCTTTCTTAGGTTCACCAGCGAACATTCAGCCGACAAGATTCACTTCCTGGACTTAACGATTCTCAAAACCGCCAACGGAGACCTCGAAAGTACCATCTACAGAAAACCTCTTAGCAGGAATACGCTCCTTAGAGCAGATAGCCATCACCCCAAAAGACTGCTCAAAAACATCCTGATTGGACAATTCCTACGGCTAAAAAGAAACTGTACTACTGAAACTGAGTTTGACAGGAAAGCAGGGGAAATGACGCACCGCTTCCGTGAGCGCGGATATGCGGAGAATGACATTGCCTCAGCCTATCAGAGGGCTAGAACAACTGACAGATCAAGCCTCCTGTCAAAAACGAAGCGCGCCTCTGCACAAAGGCTCTGTTTTTCCACCGAATTCTCCAATTTGGGTGGGGAAATAAAAAGCATCGTGCACAAACACTGGCATGTCCTACAGTCTGACCCTGCTTTAAAAGACATCTGCGCTGAACCCCCGCTAGTCTCATTCAGGCGCCCTCGTTCCTTAAGAGACAGACTAGTACACACGACATCAACCACCACCCCCAAACAGCTGACGTGGTTGTCAACTCCACCTTTAGGGTTCTACAGATGTGGTCGCTGTACACATTGCTCCAACTCCTCCGACACAAAACACTTCTCTCATCCACACACGGGCAAACGTTTTAATATCAACAACTTCATTAATTGCAACACCACACACGTTGTCTATATTCTGAAATGCCCGTGTGGACTACTATATGTGGGCCAAACCAAACGCCCTCTCAAGTTGAGAATCGCTGAACACAAAGCTGCTATACGCAACAAAAACTTGGATTATGCGATAGCGCGCCACTACATCCAGGCAAATCACGGCTCATGCGCATCTTTGAAATTCTGGGGAATCGAAAAAATCATACCTCCCCAAAGAGGAGGGGACCTAATCAAGATGCTATTAAAAAGGGAAGCATTTTGGATCTATACCCTCAATACTGTTGAGCCACATGGCCTAAATGAGGAACTATGCCTATCCAGTTTTCTCTGAGTCTGTCATGTATATATTTTTATTTTATTTTATTTTATTTTATTATGTTTTTTGCACTTTGGTTCATGGTGTTCTGGTTTTTTATTCACAATGCAAATTGCAATTGATGAAGTTACCTATTCATGAGTGCCCTTACTGGACAATTGCTTGAGACCCACCCCTCACTACTAACCGATGCGTGAAAAGAAGGAGGGAATAATGTCTTTATATTCTATGCTTTGATACCAGTACGGTTTGACTCTGATGAAGACGCACGGCGTCGAAACGTTAGTCATGCTTGCACAATAAAATAACAGTAAAACGTATCCTGTGTGCTCCAGTCATCCTTGGCCCAGTCTCTCTGAAGTGGACCAGCCTGCTCTCTACTGACTACAGTCCTAGACTGTGAGCACCAAAACGGCTAGAGCGCAAGTGACCTCCTTTCCTGTTTGATAGTTACCTTGATGTGATACAACTCAATGACCAAGAGCTGCGTGGTGATAAATGTCCTTAAATATCCGTTAAAGACTCTGTGTCTGCAGCTCGATGATGTTGTTTTCATGAATCAGGCGTTTCTGAAGGAGGTGATGAAGAGGTCTCACTGAGTTATTTTCACGATCCGAGGAACGGAAGCTTGTCTGAACCAGGCAGAACCGTCAATATAAAGACATCCTTCTACAAATACACCATCTTTGCTGCAAGATGGTGCCTTACGAGGGTCAAAAGTCACGTGGGTCCTCATTGAAAAAGATATGGCGAAGAGGAGGAAAGAATGACATGAAATAATGTAAAATTTTAAATATTTATGAATATAAAAAGACAGTTATTCAAAGTTTATGAAATAAAAAGAAAATTGAAAAGAAAAGAATAAAATGTAATATAATGGACTAAAATTTCTGAAAATAAAAGACAACCTGATGC
Source organism: Odontesthes bonariensis (assembly GCF_027942865.1). NCBI lineage: Eukaryota > Metazoa > Chordata > Actinopteri > Atheriniformes > Atherinopsidae > Odontesthes > Odontesthes bonariensis. Next base: position 35,356,447 of record NC_134507.1, on the reverse strand, counting down.
TGGGATAGAACAAAGAAATAAAAATCATGACCAGAAAAAGGAATGAAATTAAAATAAATCAAAGGGAAATAAACAGAAATGTATTAAAATGAAGACGATCTGACAACAAAATATTAAAATGCATCAACTTAAAAATCATCAAATAGTCAGACTAAATAAAGATAAATACAAATAAAAAGGACAAAAATGGTGTCATCCAGTAAAAAACTTCTATCATTGTATGGATGTATTTACAGTAGATTTTATCATTAATATTGTTTCTAAATGTCATGGTGAGACTGTTTAGACTTTGAAGACAAAAAGATTTTTTCCAGCCATCACACACGCCCATGATGCACAGCGGTGGGTATTTAAAGCAAAAACTATTTAATTAGTATACTATGACAAAATGAATAAGAAATAAAAGCAGAAAACAAACTCTTTGCCACTATCCTGGTGAACTTATTTCATGTTAAATCCTGTCAACTTCTTTAGGTTTCTGCTCCATCACATCTGTGGACCTCTGCTCTGATCCATGCAGTCGAGTTTTTACCTGGTCCACCATCACAGTCTCACTAAAGCACCCCAAGACTTACGGGGACCTCATCAGACCAAAAAATACAAAGACCATCAAAGACAGCACTTCAAATGTGACCATGTGAGCTGAGAAACCTTCAGGTAACATTGAACTACTGCCACCTAGTGGTCAGAGCTGGAGATAGCAGTCATCTCACTGGAACTCCAAACTGCATCTGTATACATTGTGTAATACGACCGTTCTGCTGGGAAGAAGTCAGAAATGCTTCTTCCTACAGTAATAAAACCATTTCTGTTCATCCAGCAAAGCTTCCAGATACAAATAGAAACAGTCTCTCACAGATTCTTGTTATTGTTACACATTACAACTTTCAGAGGAAATGAGTTCTGAACTGTGGCTTTTAAAGTTTGAAGTTTGGACCAGAAGAGGCTCTCTCTGTCCGTTCAGACGCAGCGAGTGCGTTGCAGCCCTTTCATGTTGGGAATTATTCCTGCTCTTGGTGATCCTGCTGATGTTTAGACAGAGCAGATGCTGAGACGAACACTGCAGCACACGGGTAACAGTGGAACAGTTCATATTCAGGGTGGGAGGGCTTCTGAGCAGCGGACCAACTGGTGTCGCGGCCGAGCTGCTCCTCAGTGTGAACACGCTCATGAAGCGTGCGCTGACCTGTTGATGGGAAGCTTTTCTCACAGTGTCCACAGCTGAATGATTTCTGTCTGCGCTGGATTGTTTGCTGTCTTCTGAGGTCCGCTGCAGTGGTGAATGATGAGCCACCCTGCTGACAGCAGTCCTGTTCACCACTGGGACAGTGTCCACAGGGCTCAGAACTGGCTCCATCTGAGCCGCTCTGCTTCTGAAACAACAAAGACACAAAGACAGGGAAGGTCAGGGTTTCCTGCTGCTTTTTACAATGAACACACCGGCTCTGAACTTAACCAATACCACCAAAGAAGAAGATAGAAATCTGCCAATGTTGTAGGAAACTGAAAGCTAAGAGTTTTATTTCAGTCTAATATCTGGAGGTTAAAACTAGAAGTTGGGAGCATTCAGTTAGAAAACAGATCCCAGTTTGATGCCTGGTGAAGTCAAATTCCTTCTTAGCACAAAGAACAAATACTTTCCACAATTTTTCTGAGAAAATGTCCTGATTTCTGCAGTTTGGGCTGTGTTTACTTTACTGATTTAGCTAAATGAAAACAAACTGTGGTGCTTCTGCTCTGTTAGTGCCAATAATCTGGCATCGAAATCCTAAACCAAACCAAACAAGCAAACAGAGACCGCTTGTAGAGGTGTTTTAGTCGAGATCGAGATATGAAAGCAGCACGGTCCAAAGACGTCCAGGAATTTAGATACATCTCTAGGATGCGCTGGGATGCATCATCAGTGATCTTCCTGGGGTCACAGTTAGCTCCGACACGATCACCCGCTTGGTGGCGTCTGAGTGAATCAGCAAGTCTGTCTGTCTGCCTCGTCTTGTCTGGGTGATGTGTTCAGGGACCTTTATCTGTTTTCCAAGGTCCACTTTCAGCTGCCAATACATAACCCAAAGAGAGGCCAAGAGGAGATGAAATTGAGCACCCCGAAAGACAGATAAGCAGGCAACAACCCATGCGATCACACAAATTACATCAAAACAACTTAATGTACGTGGCAAGATCTCCAAACACTCCCAAAGCCTGAAATCCACCAGGCTGAGATTAAATTGCAGGGAAAGGTGACATGAGGAGCCGTGCCGGGAATCTCGCTAGAAAAGCAAGAACCCCCAAGCCCTGAAAACTCAAGCAAAAGGTGCTTTAAAACACCAGCCATGGTTGAAGGGGCTTCCAGGAGGCAAAGGGAAGGAAGGGCACAAATTTGATGATCTGGATGGTATTCTGGAAGCTACCAAGAAGGACATGGCAGACAGAAAATTCCAGGGAACGGCAATCACGACTGTCAGCATTGCCACAAAAAGGTTTGGTTTGGTAGAGGAGGGATCAAAAGACAGAATTCAAAAACAAATACTGAAGATGAGAAATCCGAACTACAAGGCATCCTGAGGAATAAACTCCTGACCCTCCAACGAGCAGGCTGTCATAAGAACCGGACAATGGAAAAAATAAAAACAAATCGGGCTGCTTTTGGATTTACCAAACAAGTGCTATGTCAGTGACATGGGGGTACATCGCCTCACCAGAATAGGGGATGGACAACGATCTCAACACCACCTACAGAAATGAAACTAGGGAGAAAGACCTCAGAGAATACAAAGTCCTGATCAGTCCACCTGCACCAACCACAGATTTTAATATCAAAGGAGTTAACTGAAAGCAAATCCAATCAGTGGCCAAGACTGTTAGAACAAGTTCAATGCCAGGACCCTATGGACTGCTATACCAGATGTATAAGAGGTGTTCTAAACTATAAGTGGATGATTGGGAGGAGGGGAAAGGTGGTTCTTCAGTGGGTAGTCAAGCAGAGGCCATGTCAACGAAGACCTGGAGGGATAACCAGAAGCAGTCAAAAGTTCTGGCCTTCCAGGAAAATTTAAAGCCTGGATATAGCAACATGACATCCTATTCAGGAAATTGTGCCCACTGCTGGTATGACTTTGCACTGTGGATTAACTAAAGAGTGGTACGAGTATGGCCTTATACGGCAACAAAAGCAAGCTGATGCTCCCCCTCAGCAGTCAGGTGGGAGCTGGTCCTTCAAAGAAGAGTTCAATATCAGCAGAAAAAAGGAGGCGCTCCAGTACAAGAAGTCCAGCGATCACAAAGTTTAAAAACCTTCCATATAAGTGAGGCCCAGGAGAAAGGGGAGGGCACAGAAGGCAGTGGGCCATTCAGAGTCAAGACTATAGCCGCACTCGGACAGAGCAGTTCTAAAAACGGTCCACCTCGAATTTCGTTCTAAAAACTGCCCTTCCCCAGGGGAACTGTTTCATTTTGCATTCGCACATGAGTCGGGACCCTGATAGGGACTGATGCGACGCAACCGTCTGTGACAGTGACGTCTTACTTTAGCGCCACCCTCAAAAAAACAAAACCCGGTAAAAGTAAGGAAAGAAGAAAAAAACACCTCCAAGAAGCTAACATGGAGAGCGGGGAGGCCACCGTGTTCATGGTTTGCATGATGGTGACATTAATCATGGACGATCACATCGGGCATTTAACATCGAGGCTGGAAGAGCTCACAGAGAGAGTCAGGAGACGAAGGATCGAACGCAGACCATACTTCTTGGTTTCACGAAGGAAGGAGAGTAGAGTGCCGCAGACAAAGGAGACCACGTGTCAGTTTAACTTATTAAACACGCGCCGGTTGTGTCCGTGTCATATGAGGAAACATTTCAGCCGTGACAACATGACAAGGGGCGGAGCTACCAACCACCAAACACCTCCGTCAGATGTGTTCCTATGGAACCCAGAACAGACCCAGCTGAGGAGAAGGAGCTAAAATGGTTACAGGAACTGAGGGTTAGTTAAATAAAAAGACAGAGAGAGGTGGGATGTGGTCCAGAATATACAAGAGCTGGGGTTAACTCCTGGACCCGTTTGTTCTGTGACCCGACCTCGGATAAGTGGATGAAAATGGATGGATGGTTTGGATTGGCTATTTATGCTCCCTAACAAATGAATTAGTGGTTTTATTTAGACAACACAGCTGTTTGGTCCCAACATGTTGAATTCTCTCCGCCCAGTATCTGATAATGCTCTTCCTTTCACAATTAAACATGACCTTACTTATACTGTTGATTCCCTTTGGTTTTGATTTCACCAAACATTAAAATGACATTGAACACTTTTGACATAGCTGTTTAAGGAGAAACAACTCACTGGATATGTTAGGACTAAAAAACTCCAACATCGCTGTCCTTCTCCAATGGGAGCCTCTTGCCTACCTGCTCAATTAAATCCTAAACTCACCAGGAGATGGGAAAATAAGTGTTTGATGTACATACCTCACAGTGATTCTTCTTGGATCGTCTCTTTCTGCCGTGGCTTTGTTGGTGACTCTGAAAGCCACGTGGAGTCGTTAAATTTTCATCACACTGGGAATCACTGCATGCTTGTGCTCCATTGCAGACAAGCTGATGTGTTTTTAAAGTAGGGAAGTAACGAAAGGACTTCCCACACTGGCCACAACTGAAAGGTTTAACTCCACTGTGGATACGTTGATGTGTCATTAAGGAACTTTTATCAGTAAAAGCCTTCCCACACTGTCCACAACTGAATGGTTTAACTCCACTGTGGATACGTTGATGTGTCATTAAGGAACTTTTATCAGTAAAAGCCTTCCCACACTGTCCACAACTGAATGGTTTAACTCCACTGTGGATACATTGATGTTTCATTAAAATACTTTTATCAGTAAACGCCTTCCCACACTGTCCACAACTGAAAGGTTTAACTCCACTGTGGATACGTTGATGTGATATTAAGGCACTTTTATGAGTAAAAGCCTTCCCACACTGTCCACAAATGAAAGGTTTAACTCCACTGTGGATATGTTGATGTATTATTAAGGAACTTTTCCAACTAAAAGCCTTCCCACACTGTCCACAACTGAAAGGTTTAACTCCACTGTGGATACGTTGATGTTTTGTTAAGGTACTTTTATGAGTAAAAGCCTTCCCACACTGTCCACAACTGAAAGGTTTAACTCCACTGTGGATACGTTGATGTGTTATTAAGGTACTTTTATGAGTAAAAGCCTTCCCACACTGTCCACAACTGAAAGGTTTAACTCCACTGTGGATATGTTGATGTCTTATTAAGAAACTTTTCCGACTAAAAGCATTCCCACACTGTCCACAACTGAAAGGTTTAACTCCACTGTGGATACGTTGATGTGTCATTAAATGACTTCTCTGATTAAAAGCCTTCCCACACTGGCCACAACTGAAAGGTTTAACTCCACTGTGGATACGTTGATGTGTTATTAAGGCACTTTTCTTAGTAAAAGCATTCCCACACTGTCCACAACTGAAAGGTTTAACTCCACTGTGGATACGTTGATGTGATATTAAGGCACTTTTCCGACTAAAAGCCTTCCCACACTGTCCACAACTGAAAGGTTTAACTTCACTGTGGATACATTGATGTTTTATTAAGGAACTTTTCCGACTAAAAGCCTTTTCACAATGTCCACAACTGAAAGGTTTAACTCCACTGTGGATACGTTGATGCATTATTAAATGAGGTTTATGAGTAAAAGCCTTCCCACACTGGTCACAACTGAACGGTTTAACTCCACTGTGGATACGTCGATGCGTTACTAAGGTTCTTTTATGAGAAAAACCTTTCCCACACTGGTCACAACCGAACGGTTTGACTTGACTATGTATATGTTGATGTCTTATTAATTCATTTTTCTGATTAAAAGACTTCCCACACTCGTCACAGCTGTGTGGTTTCTCTCCGTTTAATGTGGTTGACAGATCTTCATCATTATCCTGAAGGGAATTAGGTTCCACTGTGCTTGGGCTTTTAAACTCCTAAAGAGACAAAAAAAAGAGACCATGAAGAACAAAGTTTATATATGTATTTAGCATCTCAGTCACATGAGCCAACTCCTTCTCACTGCTATTAGAAATAAACACCTCTGTAATAACAGAACTATGACACAAAATGACTGAAACTGACCAGACAAAAATGGAAATATCCTGAGTTCATATATCTTTGGTAATATCTTTATATAGATTATTAACTGATCCTGTAACAGAGTCAAACTGAATACTGAATGAATTTGTAGTTATACAGTGGGATACTGCACAGATCTCTATTCAGATCTGCCATCAGGAGGACTCTGATGGAACATACAACACTGAGGCAGGTAAACAACCTGTTAAATATTGATAACTGAAGATCATCCGATCAGAAACAGGGATATCAGAGCATCATGGGTTCATCCTCAACTCCGAAACCTAAACATTCTCCCTTATCATAGGTCCGTAGCACTAACACAGGTGACCAATATGTAATCGACCAGAATATATTTTTGGGAACTATATCGTAATGAAACCGTCTCACCTCTTCTGAAGAAGCCATTTTCCATCCGTAGTGGTTGAGTTAAGAAAACAAAATGTCTGCCAACGTTCCTCCTTCGTCTTCTGTTAATCCCACCGAGCACCTGTAGCATCAGATATTCATTAGCCCCCATCATTGTTTCATATTCATCAGCCAAAACAGTATGTTTGACAAAGACAGTCTGGGAGAGGACCTTTAAGTTCAAGACCCTTTGGGACAGATAAGATAAAAGTGAAAAAGCACACTCTCCTTATTTTAAGGATAAAGTACATAAATCCATTACATTCCACTCAGTGGAGGTCAGGTTGTGGAGGGAACATGTCCAGTTGGGACCTCATTATCAAATGATCTATCCACTCCCTTTATTGAGCTGTTAGTGTTCCCCTGATGGACACACAGTTTTCCATATAACACTGGTGTTAAGATCTACTGGTGAAACTAGAGTATCTGAGAAAGATGTTTCATAGGGGTCGTTTTTTGGGGATCAAAGGTCAAAGAAGCAGAAAATAAACAAAGTTAGTCCTTAGAATCATAAAAGTCCTCTTTCTGAACCGTAACAACACAACAATCTCGTGTCAAATTAACTTTAGCCTGAAAAAAGTTATACATTAAACAAATTCTTATTTTGACAATTATTAACTGATATTTCAGATTCATTAGTTCTCTGTTCAGAAGAAGGAGACGGAGGATGTGCTCATCCTGCCCCAACCCCCCTTCCTGCCTGGGGTTGTTCAATGGCTTCTTCAACATGACAACAGCTGAGCAAACAGCAAGTGTTTTAAAAAAAACAGAGCATCTGTATCAGTTTGAACCAGTCAGACCCTGAAGAAGAAAGAGATCCTGCAGAGGTTCAACCGTCAGAGCTTCAACAGGTCGCTCATTTCCGCCTGGCGCGCAGCTTGAAAAGGTGGCGCGGCGTCGTGCACCAGTCGAAATTTTTAACTTGGCGCACGCTGAGAACGACAAACCGGATGGACCAAATGGAAAACAGGCTCACGGCTGACAGTTGTGTCATGTAAATACTTTGTGCAATTATTTGAAAAGAAATTATGTCGTTAGGAATTTGCTGTCGTTTCATTCACTGGAAGCGGCGTTGAGTATTAAGCGCTATATAAAACCGATCTTTTATTATGGGTTTCAATGCCAAAGGCATTAGACACACATATTACTCCTGTGCTGGACTATTATTCTTCTGTTTCCGTCATGAATTTCGGTTCACTACTAGTCTAGCAGCAAGCTCAACGAGCGCCAAAATGGCCTTTTTTAGAGGCCTTATAACTCAGCCATAAACCATAACACAGGCCTCATTCAAAGTTTATATGTGACAGGAGACTCTCGGCTTTAACTGAACCAAAGGTTTTGTTGATACATTATACTGTCTATCTGGAGGACAGGAAATATTTTGTTGAAATTGGTAACTGTGTCTCAGACCAAATGGCTATGACCTTTGGGGTGCCCCAGGGGTCAATCCTGGGACTCGTATTGTTCAATCTGTACATGCTTCCATTAGGCCAGCTAATACGCAACTATAATGTGTCCTACCACAACTATGCAGATGACACTCAGATCCAGTGGTTGCGCTAGACTTTGTCACTGTCCTTCATTTTGACGGACAGGGTCGTAAAAATTCCGTCATTGTCCATTATTATCATCCGTCATTTTATTTTAAATGGTAATATACAGGCTTTTAAATGGTAGGCTAATATACAGGCTATATCCTAATGCTTATATTTAAAAACTCGTGTTTTATTGACTTATTTTCATTTAAAAAATAATTCACAGAACAAGCGTGTATTATCTAATATTTTTTTTATTTATGCATTTCTTCAGAGATTGACGTTCGGTCACTTGTGAACTCGTTTTTTTCGCTGCTAAAAACATTGCGGCTGTTGGGCATATGAACATGTTATTTTATAACGTAGTCGAACGAAGAAAATTGTAGTGAAAATACGAACAGTCCACTTAGAACAATTGAAGTGAAATATGAACAGTCCACTTAGAATGGTTGCAGTGGTAATCTGCAATTGACCTGTTGTAGCTCAAACCTTCCTTCTGGCCCGCATTGATTTGAATAGGGAGCTCGCTTGTGTGTAATCGAACGCGTCAATTGAGACTGCTGCCGAGGCGATTGTCATTAAATTTTGCGTCCTTGCCTCCGACAGACGACTTCCCATTGAGGTTTTAATTTTATTCTGAAAGCTGAACCCACGCTCAGCTGCGACGCTGGAGACTGGAATGACCAGCGCCACCTCAGCCAAAGCTCTGAAGTCGGGGAACATGTCTCCCAATGAAACGATAAGAAGCCGGCAAGAGCCTCTGAACGTGGGATTTCCCGACCCTGCCAGTATCCTGGAGCATGCGGTCTTTCTGTACGAGAGGTGCAGCTGCATCCCGCGGTGTCCCGTAGTGGTCACAGACGCGTTCCAATGCATCCAGTCCATGCGTTTTCAACGCGCTGTCAGCAGTCGGATAGCGCGAAGCGTTCAGTACAGTGTCGAGGTCTGTGATGATTCCTAGATGCTCTGCAGGGAATCTTTTTTTGATCGATTTTGTGATCTCCGCTAGATACTGGGTGCGCAAATTGGAGAAGGCCTGCGCGTCTGGCTGTGTCAGGGCAGGGAACGTGTACTTCTGGAGCTGCTTCCTCAGGCCCTTAGCTACCGGACAGCCTCTCGCGGCTTCCTCCTCTTCCAGCTCCAGCACCAGAGCAACCCAGTTTGCCCGTACGCCCTTAACTGCCCTCTCCACGGACAGCCAGCGCGTAGCAGATGGCTGCTTGAGATTCAGCAAGTCGTGTTCATCCATTTCATTTTGCAGTTCCTTTAGTCTGTGTGTTCGAATCGGGGAATTCTTGTAGAATGTGTAGATGTTATTAATGGTGGTGACATATGCATCTATTTCACGCACAGCCTTTGATGCGTCTCGGGCTGCCAGTGCCGTCCTGTGCGCACCACAGTGAATGTTTATGAGGTAGGGAAAGTCATTCTGGCGCAACTGTTGTGCGACTCCGGCCTTTTCATCCCACCATCACATTCGCTCCATCACTTCCCAACCCAACGACCCGAGACATCGCTACACCACGACCCGATAGCACATCTTTTATTTTACTTGTGATGCATTCGGCGGTACCAGAGGGAATTACATAGTTGCCAATGAACACGGTTTCAGGCTCCCCGTTCTGTTGAATTGTTAGGTATGTGATCAGCATTTTCTCAACAGTTATATTAGTGGTTTCATCCATTATCACCCCGACATATCTGCTGTTTGCGATGCTGTCATCGATGGCGGTGGTTACATTCGCTGCAATCGCTTCCTCCATCTGATTGACTGTGTCATGGTGAGTGTATGTGTGTGCACTGTACAAGTTGGGACAACCAGCAGACTGTAAAAGGTGTATCAGTTTGGGGTATTGATGGCCAGGTGTGTTTCTATTTGCCATGTGTAACACAACCTTAAGTTGTGTTTTTAGTGCCTCGTTACAGGCAACCTGCGATTTCTCAACGTGCTTTTCCATCTGCACACTCTGTCTTGTCACTGCGCAGGCTTCTATGTGGCTGTAGCTGTTTTTGTGGTCATTTAGGGCCGATTTCTGCATAGTCGTGCAGCCCTTAACAAACCCATTGCTTACTTTAGCCCTCCTGCAGACGTCACAGAACATTTTGCCCCCTTCTGCCCTAAACCAACTGAACTCCGTCTCCCACTGAACCCTGTACTCTCGCCTGACCTCCTTCCCGCCCGTTGCTTTCCCCGTAGTACTCGCTGCTGGTGCCGCTGGCAGAACAGCCTGCCCTTCTTCCTCCTCCATCGCATCGCTCCCTCTCTTCTCTCCTCTCCTCTCTCAACAAGACCACTGGAGTTGGGCGTTTTAAAAAATCCCTTTACACTGAGCTGCCTTGACATCTTGCTACATTGAATGGTAATGCTGCTGTGCTGATCGTAACTCGTAATGCTGACCGTATGCTCGAGCCAGATAGACAACAAATGCACGTGCGATGAACGAGATGACAGCTAATCAATCGCTAATAAATTGCTAATTAATATGCACGCGCTCGCCACCACCAGGTCGGGCGTGAGGTTACCGGTAGGCTACTTTTATGATTCATTATCTGTCAAAGTTACAGACGGGCGGCTATCAGAACACCCTCGCGCAGCTGGCTACAATGTATCGGCCCACTGAACACCCAAGCTGCGGCTCAGATTGAAAGTTGGTGACGGCAATGAAACTTATGTAGAGTAAGAAAAATGTCATAACTTGCCTATGATTTCAATTGTGTGTTTTATTGTTATTTTTTTATTATTGGTAATGGTAATGGTCAAATCCGTCAAAATGACGGAAGGCCTTCAAATTTTTCCGTCATAGCTGAAAAAAATCCGTCAATGACGGACAATTGTCGGTTAACGCGACCTCCGCTCAGATCTACGTGTCACTGACGGCAGGAGAACACGGGCCTGTAGATACGTTCTGTCGCTGCATCGAACAGATCAGTGTGTGGATGCTAAACTATTTTCTCCAGTTAAACTCAGACAAAACTGAAATCATTGTCTGTGGCCCACAGAAACAAAGAGAAAGTGTTATCAGTCACCTTGAGACTTTCTCTCTAAAACCTAACTATCAAGTTAGAAATCTCAGAGTAATATTGGACTCAGACCTGAATTTTAAAAGCCACATTAAATCAGTAACATCAGCAGCTTTTTACCATCTAAAAAACATTGCCAGAATCAAAGGAATTCAAATTCAATTCAAATTCAAAAATACTTTATTTATCCCAGAGGGAAATTAAATGTTGATGTAGCTCAATTAAATCAAGGAGTTATTATAGATGCTGATGGCTGTGGGCAGGAATGATTTCCTGTAGCGGTCCGTTTTGCATCCAAACTGAAGAAGCCTTTGACTGAAGAGACTCTGTTTTCCAATAACAGTCTCATGGAGAGGATGTTCAGGGTTGTCCATAATTCTCTTGATTTTATGCAAAATCCTTCTTTGCATTATTGTCTCCAGAGGTTCCACAGTCGTCCCCAGAACAGAACCAGCCTTCTTTATCAGGTTGTTGAGTCTTTTTAGGTCCCTGGTTCTGATGCTGCTGCCCCAACAGATGACGCAAGAGGAAATGACGCTCTCAACAACAGACTTGTAGAATATCTGCAACATCTTGTTGCAAACCTTGAAGGACCTTACCTTCCTCAAGAAGTACAGTCTGCTCTGTCCTTTCTTGTAGATGGCTTCACTGTTGTGTCTCCAGTCCAGTCTGTTGTCCAGGTGAACACCAAGGTATTTATATTCCTCAACCACCTCCACTTCTTCTCCCATGATGGAAACAGGGTTTGATCTGACCCTGTTTCTCCTGAAATCTACAATCATCTCCTTTGTTTTGTTAACATTCAAGATGAGATGATTGTTCCCACACCATGCCACAAAGCGGTCCACCAGCTCTCTGTACTCAGCTTCTTGTCCATCTCTGATACACCCGACAAATGCAAAACTGCTGTAGCCACATTGGTTCATATGTACTGGTTCTGCCCCGCTCTTGGTCAGTTCTGGACTGATGTTTTCCGTACGATGTCCAGGTTGGCCTGGGTCGCAGTAACACCTGGCCCTCTCTTGGCTCTTTTTGGCTTCAGTGATGAGGGGTTGCCTTTACCAGCCTCTAAAAGACAGGCACTGGCATTTTGCTCATGGTTAGCGAGGCGTACAGTTACAGTTAGCTAAATGGGATTACTTTGTAGGGATTCATTTTCTGTATATCATTTTATGTCTGTGCCAGATAAACACTTCTTTGTATTCACAAACTGTATGCATAAAAGGAAAAAAACTTAATAAAAAGACAGTGATTAAAAAAAGACGGATATGCAGTTATCGAGGGCCGTCAAGTTACTGAATAAAAAACATTTAATGATCAAAAAGGTATAACTACATTGAAGTAGCACAAATTTGGTTTACAGTTGGTACAAGATGACCTTATTGATATTTGGCATAAACTTAATCCTGGGAAACTTTCTTACACCTGGAGTAATCTAGAACTTTCTCACAAGTCAAGATTAGATTATTGGTTGATTCCCAGTAATCTGCTCCCCCTAATATCCAGATGCAACATTCTTCACTCTCCTCTTACCGACCACTGTGCTATAACACTTTCAGTCTCCCCAGATAATACATTACCAGAATCAAGAACATTACTCTGGAAATTTAATAACAACCTTTTTAAAAAATATTTTTTTTGTAGTAAGATAAAGTCACTTATTACAGAAATAAAAACTATGAATGACTTTTCTCCTTCCAGTAAATGGGAATGGTTCAAATTTAATATCAGGAAAATTGCCATTGAGGAAGGAAAACTAATGGATATTAAAAGGAGACAATATCAGGTTGAAATCATTTCCAAATGAAACTCATTGTGCAACTTATGTCATTTAAATGAGGAAAAACTCACTTGAATTAAACCGACTCCAATCCTGCCTCGATGAATTTTACACAGAGAAAGCAAAACATGCCTTTTTAAAAACTTGAAAAGGTTTTCCTTGATAATAAAGGGTGTGGAAAGTACACAATGAGTTCACGAACACATCAGAAGTTGTTTGGTGTTGATATCTTTAAAAACAAGAGCTATTACAAAATAAAAGTCTAAAATGGAATTAATTATGCTCAGAGTACATGTTCTACCTAAAATGATTTTCTGGAAACTAAAAGCTGTGAAAGCTTTATAGTGAGTTCACAAACACATCAGAAGTGGTTTGGTGTTCATTGGTTGAATTTCCAGTGAGTTATTAAAAAAATAAAAACAAGGCGTTGCACTTTTGCGATGGTCCCTAAGCGCTCCGGCTGCCGTAGTTCACTTAGAAGTATATTCAGCGCGGTTCCTCTGATCTTTCGCCTGACTTGCTTATTTTGGTGAGCTGATAAAGCCTGTGGACTGTTAGTCTTAGTTTTCTGTACAAAATAATACCATCCTGAGGCTAATTGGTGCGGTTTTTGTGACGCTACTACAGTTACACCGCCGGGAAATGTGGAACATAAAACCAACTTCACCCCGGTACCGGAGCGGTACACAGCGGAACTCGTAGTAATGCATGTGTACCGTTAATTACTGCCTTTAAACATTTTGGATATATTAACCTCATTAAACACTTGTACTCGGAGACCTCCATCTTTCTCAGAAACATACCGATAATGGAAGGTTAACACAGCGCATTTATTGGCTTTGGCGGTGTTTTTAACACTGCTTCGTGTGGACCGTGTCGGTCCAAACAGGAAGACTGAACCGGAGCCGAACCGTCCTAACGATGAAGATGGAAAACTTACCTGCGTCGCCGACTTCCGTCGCTGCTTCAAAGCTCCATAAAAACCAAGAAGACAAAAGTCTCTGGTGGTCTTCTGCTCTTTAGACCAGAGGGGTGTAAAACAGAGAGCAGCGACCCCCCACAGACTTCTAAAGAAAGGAAGGAATGCGGACGTCACGTGGCTCACGGAGCCGCACAAGAGAGTCTGGCCACAGATTCTATAATAGTATATTCGTTATAATGGCTGTGGTCTGGCTGCAGACCCGCACTGAGGACCGGAAGTTGATTCGAAGCCTTTCAAAATAAAAGCGAGTGTACCGGAAGCACGTATTTTGAGAGGGGTCTGGCTGCAGACCTGCACTGTCAGGACCCATGACCTGCACTGTCAGGACCCTTAGTTGCAGACATGCACTGTGACGTCACCTGCACTGTGAGGACCCGAAGCGACAAGTGAGGAGCACGTATTTTTCGTTCCCCATTTGAACTGTGGAGACGACGAGGTGAGTAAAAGTCGAGTGAAAACTACTCTTTCTTTCATACGAAGAAACAGAAACAGTCTTTATTCACTGGAACGTTACGTTGCACACTATATACTCTAAAGTTATATTAATTTGAAAGAATCAGGGTTTTTTTTAAACTTTTGGCTAGTCTTCAGCGTTGTTATCCTATCGATAGTGCTCACTTAAATGTGCCATTTTTCGTATAGATAGTGCTGACTTGTATAATTTTGTTTGACTTATTACGACATTATTTGTCTCTTACAGATGCACATTTCAATAACTATATACTGTAAAGTTATATTAATTTTAAAGAATCAGGTTTATTTACTTTTGGCTAGTCTTTAGCGTTGTTATCGTATCGATAGTGCTCACTTAAATGCGCCATTTATATATATATATATAATTTAGTTTTACTTATTACGACATTATTTGTCTCTTACAGATGCATATTTCAATAACAACCGCCGGCACTACGCCAAAAATCGAACGCTGCACGTCATGTTGCAAACTGTTTCACTGCCCTCTGTGCCTACAATTTAAACCAGCAAAAGCTGCAGAGCCACTTAGAGGCACATACAAAAGGTGGTATTTTATTTAAAGGTAAGCATAATGTATTTGTCTGTTTGTTTGTACTCATAAGTATTAGCCAACGCTTCTAACTTCTGGCAGGTTGTGGTTTGGTTTGTAAAAGGGTAAAAGGAAAATGAAGGGAATGTAGGTTGCAGTGAAGAACATCTGACACCTCACTTTCTGTCTTTTAGAAACCTATCCCAGTCACTAAATCCTGGCAACTGGACAGAGAAAACTGGACTACAAATTCAGGTAAGAGTATAAAGTATGTATTATGCATGTATTCATATTAATAGTTGAGTACTCAGGAAGAAGAGCAGCAGGCAGAGGTCTCCAAGAGAGCCAGACTTGCTGATGTGGACACACCAGTGGAAGGCGTAAGCTTTTGCACAGTATCTATTGGTCAGATACTGTTGGTGTGGCAGCTATAGGACAGACATCTTTCTTTCTGTCTTTTCCATAGGACTCGGTTGAAGATCGCATTCTTCAAAATTGCAGACATGCAGCAGAGTGGGCTGAGGCCAACAAACCACTGTTGTCTGCCAGAGTGGACCTGCCTGACGTTCTGGGCATGGGGGAAGAGGAACAGGCAGAGGCTGCTCTACAGTATGGGAGGTTGTGGAACGAAGAACTGGACGAAGATGAAAGAGAAGCGATCCTGGAGCCTTTCAAAATGATATTTCACAATATTAACGACATGTTGATATTTTGTGAACAGGTAGACGACAAAAACAAAGATTTTTTGTCATATTGTGAATGTTTGACTGAATAAACACTACAGAACATTTGATCATGTTGTGACTTGGTGTGCTTTTTATGTTTTCTCATTGATCCCTTAATAATTTGACTAAGATTATACTGTAGATATCAAGAGTTAGGGTACTATTTAGTGGTACTAAGGTGTTCCAGCAGCACAAGAACATAATTGGCATAGACATAGAACCAAACATGAAATTTATGGTGGTTAAGGATAAAAATACAGAATAATACAACAGAAAAACTAATTGAAACAAATACATATATATATATAAAGAGCAGTGCGATAAAGTCAAAATGAAATGATAATGAAATAGTAGTGACTTACTCTATAGTATACAATAAAATGTACAGTATAGGCCTATGGCATCTTGTGAGATGTTGGCTTATGAATATGAGCCTCAGAGAAAATGTGTGCAGTGACCAAACAAAAGTTTACAATACAAATAAAAACAATAGACCGGGAATACTGTTAACTAATTAATTCATTTGTGAGGACCTCTTGAAAAATATAGCGTTTAAAATAGTTTAAAAATACGTGCTTCCGATACACACGCTTTTATTTTGAAAGGCTTCGAATCAACTTCCGGTCCTCACAGTGCACTTCCGGTCCTCACAGTGCAGGTGACGGTCTGCAAGAGGGTCCTGACAGTGCAGGTCTGTGACTCTCTTGGGTATTTTTAAACGTTACGACCACTTATAGGTTTATTCTACAGATAATCAATAGAGACTAGATGTACAGCTGTTATGATCCCCTTAAAACATTATTGGCCTACTCAAAACATGCATTATTTTACTCCAGTGTTTTGTTTTAACCCTTGTGTGGTGTTCATATTGTTGTTACTCAGCCAGTGTTTGTGGGTCTGGTTGACCCGTAGCATTTTGTGGTTTTTAATCCCTCACAATCAAGTATTTTATGCTAAAAAACTCAACAGATGTTTACTTCATCCCAATTACAAGCTGTATAAACAGTATATATGGTTAATATTTGCCCTTTACCTTTGTTAGATCACATTTATAACTTATTATTTAAAACGTAATAAAGAAAATCAATTAAAATCAAGATATGAGTGGAAACAAATTCACAAGTGAAGCAAGGTTTTTCAAAGCTACTGACTTTTATTTCTTTGAACTCAGAAATTTAACCCATTCAGGTGCACAACACAACCTGAACACATAGAGTAAACACATCAGTCAAGACAACACATGAGCCCCATTGAACACATGGCCTTTAGCCACTAGCCTATACAACACATGAGGGGCAAAGTTTTACTGTGTTTGTGTTGCAGATATACTTTTTGCACTTGATGCATGCATATTGTGTTTTTCTGTCCATCTTGGGTCCGCACACTTGGCACCGCGTCTTCTTGTTGCTGGTGTTAACCTAGAATAATGAAAAGATCAGGAATTTTTCTAACACCTCTCTCTCTCACACAAGACATGAGTGCCAGACATGTACTGCAACAGCATAACACACTTACTGCAGCTTCTGCAGATTGTGGTTCTGTAGGTTGGGTGGACAGGGCACCAGCATTCTCCTCCTGAATCCTCCTCACGATGGCTGCAGAGGCTGGGGTTCTGGGGACATGTTGTCTTTCCTCAATTTGTGGTCTCACCCATGCTTTTCCCAGATCCTCGAGAAAGAGGCGTCTCTTCTGGAGCTTCCCTCTGTTCCACTCTGGGTTAAGTGCCATCCAAATGACAAAGGCGTTGTTTGCTGAGATGTCCAACATGTCAAAGAATATCACCAGTGGCCAGCGTAGAGTCCTCCGTTTGCAGCTGTAGGCCGTCACCAGCTTGTCCATGTTGTCTACCTCTCCTTTTGAGGCATTATAATCCATGATGATCTCTGGTTTGTGATGTTCCTGGTCACAGATTCTTCCATCCCCGTGCAGTGTACTCATGAGTACCACATTCTTGTCTTTCTTTGGCACATAGGATACCAGGGATGTGTCAGCCGTGTAGGCAAACATGGAAGACTTGACAGGCCTGTTCTTTGTAGTCAGCAGTTGAGGTGGGAGCTCTGACTTGTTTTTCTGTATTGTTCCCACCATGGTCAGCTTCCTCTTTAGGAGCTCCTGTCCCAGCTTGTGCGAGGTAAAAAAATTGTCGCATGTGATGTTGTGTCCACTGAGTCCCTGAGACATGTCCAGGACAACTCTCATTCCTTGGTTTTTCTCGGGGGCTCCTCCATCAGGTTTCCCTGTGTAGACTTGTAAGTTCCAAGCATAGGAGGAAGTGGAAACCTCTTCTTGGGAATCCTCTCCCTCTACATCATCATCAAAACCTTCTCCATCTTACAAAATAACTTCCAAGGCCCTCTGCGCAGAGATCCTTTTGGCCATCTTTATCGGTTGTGATAAGAAACCACACTGGCAAAGCTATATTTATAGTGTCCCGCCTCCAATTTGTAGCAGATAGAGTGGGAGAAAATAAAGATTCCCGCAAGACAGAGGGTCAAATGTGCGGGTAAACAAGAGTAAATGCTTGATGTGTTGAATTTTGCAAAAATGTTGCAAACTTGTGTGGGAACCGCAGGTGCAGAAACTCTCTCTGTCACACACACACACACACAGACACACACACACTAATAGCAGGCCCAGACAGGAGGAGGACAGAGTGTATGTACACAGAACATCAATTTCCACACTTCTTTTAGCCCTGGGTCCAGTGGACCCGAACATCTTATATGTAATAGAAATGTGTAGAGGGTGTGTACGGTGTGTGGTCATTAAAAATTTATTCTGATATATGTTCTTCACAGAAAATGAGCCAAGGCCAGTGAGTCTGAGTTTGAAAAATTAATCAATTGTATCATTTTTCTATCAACAAAAAATGAAAACGGGTCCCACAGACCCGAACACCACACAAGGGTTAATTTAATTTGCAAAAACAACAGCTGTTAATTTAATTTGCTCTACAAATTCATTTTGAAACAATAAATCTCTGTAAGTACACCTTAATGTATAATGCTTCTACTGTTGGGCCCATTTACATATTGATTTACTCAATTCTTTTATATAGGCATATTTTATGTGTGTTTACAAGTCTAATATTATATTATTTATATTATATTATTATATATTGTAATAATATTCTATTAATATTGTTTGTGCTGTGTTCTTACCTTGTGCTGTCGGACCACATTGAGGGTGTATGATTTTAAATCAACTTAGCTTTGTGTATTCAAAGTGAAAATACTGAATACCTAGTTACATGACCCAGATAGCCAATAACCTCTGTTACAGGAGAAAACAGTAGACACAATACAAACTTTCAATCGTCTTTTTTGTAAGTGTTTTAACTAACAAGAACTTTTCTCCACCATTGATGCACAATGATGCATCGATGATGCATCTCGGACCACCGCACTGGTCTAAAGAAAAAAAAAAAAAGCTTTTTTGTCAGAGCATGAAAGGTCATTTCACAAAATTTAACAACATGGAATGGAGATGATGGAGATCAAGCCTACCTCTTCTTAAGTTTTCCCCACCTCCTGCACAACTGGAGCAGCAGTTTGCTGCCACTTATTCTGCTTCTCTTCAGCCTAAATAAGTATTATTTTGCCTTAAATACAAGCAAACGTCACAAAGTCAGTTCTCAAACCATGTCCTGGGAGGGAAAACTTGACATAAGATTTACTGAAAACAACTAATAAAGATTGAGAAAAAAGGAGTGCAAACTGACCTCAGTCATGTCATCAAGCTTTGGCTTCTTCAGTCTAAAAACTGGTGGCACCTCACCTGCCAGAAGGGCTTTTGAAGCCTTGGTCCAATGGGCAAACATTTAGCCATGGCTATAGTAATTGGTAAAAAGGGTAAAACAATTCAAATTACAGCTGCTGCTGCGGTACAGCTGTACAAATGTTTCTTTTCAGGGCTACATTTAGAGAGTTAGAGACCAATGACAAATAAGTAAGTACACACTATAAATACTGTTTATACTCTCTTTCTGGGCGTGAGTGCACACACACACACACTCTAAAGTTTTCAACTTTTCACTTAACTTTTCATTTTCTGCTATTGATTTGTCTCACATAGCTCATACATTTTGACTTGCAGAGCAGAGAATCTGATTCTAAACTTTTTCTTTTTTGAAAGTGACTGTCTAAAACTGTACATCATAAACATCATTTCAGAACAGTAAGACACACAGAAAAGTGAGGTGTCAGATGTTCTTCACTGCAACCTACATTCCCTTCATTTTCCTTTTACCCTACTACTAACCAAACCACAACCTGCAGAAGTTAGTAGCGTTGGCTCATACTTATGTACAAACAAACAGACAAATACATTATGCTTACCTTTAAATAAAATGCCACCTTTTCTATGTGCCTCTAAGTGGCTCTGCAGCTTGGACAACTTTGCTGCTTTAAATTGTCGGCACAGAGGGCAGTGAAACAGTTTGCAACAAGACGTGCAACGTTCGATTTTGGGCGTAGTGCCGGCGGTTGTTATTGAAATATGCATCTGTAAGAGACAAATAATGTCGTAATAAGTAAAACAAAATTATATATATATATATATATATTATATATATATACTACTATCGATGCGATAACAACGCTAAAGACTAGCCAAAAGTAAAAAACCTGATTCTTTAAAGTTAATATAACTTAACAGTAAATAGTGCAACGTAATGTTCTAGTGAATAAGACTGTTTCTGTATCTTCGTATAAAAGAAAGTTGTTTTCACTCGACTTTTACTCACCTCGTCGTCTCCACAGTTCAAATGGGGAACGAAAAATACGTGTTTCCGGTACACTCGCTCGTCGCTTCCGGTCCTCACAGAGCAGGTCTACAGCCAGACCCCTCTCCACAGACTCGAAAGAAAGAAAGGAATGAAAATAACATCATCATCATCACTAAATATTATTTTTTTTTTTATTATTTTTCACTTCACCTTGTTTTTTATTAGTGAAGTGAAATTAACATTTATAACGAGTGCACAGACAGACACAGAGCGAACTGCGGTGGCGGGCTCTGTTTGCTGCAGCTCATCATCACAGGGCAACCTCACAACTTCAGATTTAGGAGCCAGATTCCACCATTCATCCATCACATGCTCTCTGCTCTCCTCAAACTCTACAAGTGCATTCTCAATCTCCTCAGTGTGTTTCTCATATTAGTCTCTGTGTGTTTGTATAATGTTTTTCACGCTCTCAGGACGGTTTGAGCCTGGGAGCTGCACCCAGCCAGAGTTGTACAAAGACTCGTAGGTTGGAAGATGGGCACTTGGTATTTCATACTCGGATCGGTGAGGAAGGTACAGTCTCAGTAATCTGGCATAAAACTGCTCGGGCTGTTTCTCCTTGGAACATTGGTAATATCTGATGACAGAGGGCTTATCATTTTTCCGCCTTTGGACAAATCCCAGCTCATTCAGAAGTGGTGAAACACCATCCCGCTTTGAGTGGTCTGCACTGACAAACCTGCAGCCAGCAGCAAAATCAGCCGAGCACATCTCCTCATACTCTGGGGTCTCGGGTCTGGCTTTGTATTTGTCACTCAAACTCGTCATCCAGACATTACGACACTCTGACGGGGTGTCCTCCAAGAATGACATGGGGCGACTCATTTTCACTGGACTGTCATCAGTAGGAATGAACACAGCACTGCGTGAGCACTTCTTCATCTTTATTCCACATGCACGAGTCACACACTCCTGAGCACTGATCTCTCTCTTTCTGGAGTAAGCCTGCATGACAGCTCTCATCTCATCACACTCATTAACTCTGTCCATGTTGGAATTCTCCATGACAGTTTGCAGGTACTCTGACAGACCACTTTCCTTCTTTGGGATGTATTTAGTCAGATACTGTACACACGAGTAAGCAGCTGCCCTGCAGTGAACATCATGTGCTGATTGGCTGCTTTATCTGTCAATTACTGACACTGCCCACAGGAACAGGACAGTATATTCAGCAATAAGGTAATACTTTCTGCTGACATGGCAGACTTGCTTTAACTGGAAACACTTGAGATATTTATATTACATTTACATTATATTACAACAACAGATATTTAGATATAAATATAAATGTATGTTTATCCGTCAAGTTAAGCAGTTATAGAAGTTTGTTGAAATTTTGTTAATAGTACAAAAAAAAATTGTGTCTTACAATGAAATCAAGTGACAGGTTTAGGATTATTACAACTTCCATCTTTCAAAGTGTTTTTCAGCTGAAATCCTGTCAGTTTTAGCCCTGTTATATGTGTAACCTGGACGTCTTGTAGCTGTTGTACTGTTATTTAAGAGTCGTAACCTTTAATTTTATCACAATAACATGGTGTGTTAGACTTAAATGTTATAAAATGTAATCTCAGCAAGAGACATTATTAAAACTTTAATCAGAGTTCCCCAAAATGACTAATACGGTGCATGATTCTATCATAAGTTCAATGGATACAGTCATATTTGCATGAGCTATGTACTGACCGAGGGATCGGACCTGTCCTGCATAATGTTAATCTCCCCCTTTTGTGTAAATGGCAGAGCAGAGCCTTCCGTTATCAGGCCCCTCTCTGTGGAACCAGCTGCCAGTTTGGCTTCAGGAAGCAGACACCCTCTCTACTTTTAAGATCAGGCTTAAAACTTTCCTTTCTGATGAAGCTTATAGTTAGGGATGGCTCAGCTGAGCCTGAAACATCCCATAGTTCTGCTGCTGTAGGCCCAGCCTGCTGGGGGAGCTCCCATGATGCACCTCTCCTCTCCATGTACATGTGACATCATTGTTGTCATTAACTTGTTCCTCTCTCTCAGCAGGTGTCCCTGGCCTGGTGTTCCGCTGCTTGTTGTCCCCTCTTTTCTGTCCTCTCAGCCCCAGCTGCTCCAGGCAGATGGCCGCCCTTCCTGGTTCTGGTTCTGATGGAGCTTTCTTCCTGTTAAAACTCAGTTTTTTCTTCCCACACTTCTGTGCGTGCTCGGGATTGAACAGAAGTTACGGTGCATTTTGTAGGATTCCTTAGCTAAGCTACTTCTTTTAATTGTGTCTGTGTTAATAAAACTGAACTGAAATGACAAATAAATGAACATGTACATCTGTACTGTTATATGTTACGTTAAAACAGAGTACTGAAATATATCTTTATTGAATAGATGAATAAATCTGAAGTCTGATTCTGTCCAGGGTTTCTTCCAGGTGTCCTCCCTCTGTCACCATCTCACATCTGAAATTCCTCTCAGTAGTATTTCAGAGCTGAGCCTTGGTTGGGAGAGTTTTTATCTTCACTTCATCTTCACAGACTATATTACCACAGCAATACAACTGAGCCAAATGCTGGATTTAAATTCATTTTTATTAGATTTTCAAAGAAACTTCATTAATAAAAATAGAACATAAAACAATATTAACTATGTGTAAACTATATACATATATATGAAATGTATTCTGCCAGAGGGCAGGGTCTTTCCAATGCCTCAATGTTAATGATTTTGTTCCCAATATATTTTATATTTAGAAAGACTTTACCCTTTTCCAGGGCTCCCACAAGTCCTGGGAAATATAAAAGACTTCGGTGCTGGACATGAGGAGCTCCAGCACCCCCCTGTGCTGCTCTCCATCACGCCCATCACCTCCACTCCAGCTGCCTCATCAGTCACAATCAGCACCTGCCAAAACAAACAGCACCTATGTCCCATAATACCTTGCAGCTAGATATTAAACCCCTTTCTTACTCCTTGTTTATTTCTTTAATCTCTTTCTCAATTGTGTCAGATCATTTGCCATTTTATGTCTGTATAATATTCACTAGATTGCCAAAAGTATTCACTCACTCATCCAGATAATTAAATTCAGGTGTTCCCATCACTTCCATGGCCACAGGTGTAGAAATGCAAGCCCCTCGGCATGCAGACTGCTTCTACAAGCATCTGTGAAAGAATGGCTCGCTCTCAGGAGCTCAGTGGGTTCCAGCGTGGTGCCATGATAGGATGCCACCTGTGCAACAAGTCCAGTGGAGACATTTCCTCGCTCCTAAATGTCCCACAGTCAGCTGTCAGTGGTGTTAGAACAAAGTGGAAGCGACTGGGAACGCCAGCAGCTCAGCCACCAAGTGGTCGGCCACGTAAAATGACAGAGCGGGTTTGGAGGTCTGTAGCAATGGACTCTGCAGAAGGTTGGCGACCTTTCTGCAGAGTCCATTGCTGCAGACCTCCAAACTTCATGTGGCCTTTTACATGTTTAAACCATAATTCAATTCAATTCATTTTTATTTATATAGCGCCAAAAACAACAAATGTCATCTCAAGGCACTTATATAGTAAGTCCAATTCAAGCCAATTGGAATTCAATTAATTAATAATAATCATAATTCATAAAATAATCCAATTCGTTCATATAGAGCCAATTCAAAAACAATTTCCTAGCTAAGAAAACCAACAGATTGCACTGAAAACTTTTTGTTTTTCGGTCCAATCTCCCGGCCTGAGCGGCGTGCCTGAGGCGACTGTGGAGAGAAACGACTCCCTTTTAACAGGAAGAAACCTCTGGCAGAACCAGACTCAGGAAGGGTGGCCATCCGCCTCGACCAGCTGGGGTTTGAGAAGACAGAAAGGGGGGGGAGGGCCGCAGCGGCGGCGGCACTGTAACACCATTCAAAGGATATCTGTTGGAACAGGGAAACACGAGTTAATGACCACAATAATATCACATATACATAAAGAGAGTAAAGTGAGGAAAGGTGTGTCAGATGAGGCCCCCCAGCAGTCTAGGCCTATAGCAGCTTAACTATGGGATGTTTCAGGATCACCTGAGCCATCCCTAACTATAAGCTTTATCAAAAAGGAAAGTTTTAAGCTTGGTCTTAAAAGTGGAAAGGGTGTCTGCTTCCCGGACATTTACTGGCAGCTTATTCCACAATAGAGGGGCCTGATAACTGAAGGCTCTGCCTCCCATTCTACTTTTAGAAACTCTGGGAACCTCAAGTAAACCTGCAGTTTGGGAACGAAGTGCTCTGTTAGGAAAATATCTTACAATGAGATCTTTAAGATATGATGGAGCTCGGTCATTAAGAGCTTTATATGTAAGGAGAAGAATCTTAAATTCTATTCTGAATTTAACAGGGAGCCAATGAAGAGAAGCTAAAACTGGAGAAATATGATCTCTCCTGTTAGTTCTCATCAGAACTCTGGCTGCAGCATTTTGGATCAACTGAAGGCTTTTCAGAGAATATGTGGGACAGCCCAATAATAAAGAATTACAGTAGTCCAATCTTGAAGTAACAAATGCATGAATTAGTTTTTCTGCATCACTCTGAGACAGGATGTTCCTGATTTTAACAATATTACGAAGGTGAAAGAAGGCAGTCCTAGAAACCTGTTTTATATGCGAGTCAAATGATAAGTTCTGGTCAAAAATAACTCCAAGGTTCCTCACTGTAGAACTAGAAGCCAAGGAAATACCATCTAGAGTAACTGTATAGCTAGACAATTTCTCCCTGAAACGCTCAGGTCCAAAGATAACGACTTCAGTTTTGTCTGAATTTAGCAGCAGACAGTTCTGAGTCATCCAGGTCTTTATGTCTTTAAGACATGCTTGTAGTCTGACCAACCTATTGGTTTCATCTGGTTTTATAGATAAGTACAGCTGAGTATCATCAGCATAGCAATGGAAATTTATGCCATGCTGTCTAATAATGTTACCTAATGGAAGCATGTATAAAGTAAAAAGAATCGGTCCAAGCACAGAACCCTGGGGAACTCCATGACTTACTCTGGTGTGTGAGGAAGATTCTTCATTTACAAGAACAAACTGAAATCTATCAGATAAATATGACTTAAACCAGCCTAATGCAGTTCCTTTAATCCCAATAACATGTTCAAGTCTGTGTAATAAGATACTGTGATCGACCGTATCAAATGCAGCACTGAGATCCAACAGGACAAGCACAGACACAAGTCCGCTATCAGAGGCTAAGAGGAGATCATTGGTAACTTTCAGCAGTGCAGTTTCTGTGCTATGATGCACTCTGAATCCTGACTGAAACTCTTCAAACAGATTATTACTGTGTAAATGATCACAAAGCTGAGCTGCAACTATTTTTTCAAGAACTTTAGACATAAAAGGGAGATTGGATATAGGTCTATAATGAGCCAACACTTCTGAATCAAGAGTAGGTTTTTTAAGTAAAGGTTTAATTACAGCAACCTTAAAAGTCTGAGGTACATATCCTGTCAACAAAGACAGATTGATCAAATCCAATATGGAAGTGTCAATTAATGGGAAAACCTCCTTGAACAGTCTGGTTGGGATTGGGTCTAAAACACAAGTTGATGGTTTAGAAGAGACTATTGCTGTTGTTAGTTCAGAGAGATCAACTGGGCAGAAGCCGTCTAAATACAAATCAGGTTCTAAAGATACTTCTAAAGCTGCTGTACTTGATGATACATCACTAATAATAGTGGGAAGGACTCCATCAATCTTCTCTCTGATAGAAACAATTTTATTAATAAAGAAGCTCATGAAATCATCACTGCTGAGAGTTAAAGGAATAACTGGCTCAGCAGAGCTCGGACTCTTAGTCAGACTGGCTACAGTGCTGAAAAGAAACCTGGGATTGTTCTTATTCTCTTCTATCAATGATGAATAATAAGCAGTTCTAGCTTTACGAAGGGCTTTCTTATACATTGTTAAACTATCTTTCCAGACTAACTGAGACTCTTCTAAATTAGAGGAACGCCACTGTCTCTCCAGCTTTCTTGCGGTCTGCTTTAAAGCACGCAGCTGTGAATTATACCAAGGAGCCAGCCTCTT
The DNA here is from genome assembly GCF_027942865.1 of Odontesthes bonariensis. Classification (NCBI taxonomy): domain Eukaryota; kingdom Metazoa; phylum Chordata; class Actinopteri; order Atheriniformes; family Atherinopsidae; genus Odontesthes; species Odontesthes bonariensis. The sequence continues at coordinate 35,330,065 of NC_134507.1, read as the reverse complement.
CTGACTGATTACCTTCCTTTTCAGAGGGGCAACATTGTCCAGTGCTGTACGCATTGAAACTATAGTGCTGTCAACAAGAGAGTCAAGTGCTGCTGGAGTAAAGTTTATGTAGTCGTCCTCTGTCATATCTGCACATGGCAGTGAAGAAAAGGATGATGGAATTAATTCTTTAAATCTGGTTACAGCATCCTCTGATAGACACCTTCTATACGTAAATTTCTTCTCAGAAACTGTATAGTCAAGTAATGTAAACTCAAAGGTTATCAGAAAATGGTCAGATAAGACAGGGTTATGAGGGAACACTGTTAACTGTTCACTCTCAATGCCATAAGTCAGAACAAGATCAAGGGTGTGATTAAGGCAGTGAGTCGGTCTGTGTACACTCTGAGAAAATCCAATAGAGTCCAATATAGAATTAAAGTTCATATTCAGGCAGTCATTTTCAACATCTACATGAATATTAAAGTCACCCACTACAATGACTTTATCTGTACTCAGCACTAACTGGGATAAAAACTCTGAGAATTCAGACAGAAACTCAGAATAAGGGCCAGGTGGACGATACACAACAACAAACACAAGAGGTTTCTGGGATTTCCACTTTGCGTGGGAAAAACTGAGAATCAGATATTCAAAAGAGCTAAAACTAATCTTGGGTCTGGGACTGATGAGTAACCCTGATCTGAAAATAGCTGCCACTCCTCCTCCTCTGCCTGTGGTTCGAGGAACGTGAACATTTAAACAGTCAGAGGGAGTTGATTCATTAATGCTAACATGATCCTCCTGCTGCAGCCAGGTTTCTGTAAGACAAAATATATCAATATGATGATCACAAATCAACTCATTCACTAACAGAGACTTCGAAAGGAGAGATCTGATATTCAGCAAAGCACATTTAATAGTTTGATGTTTTTGTTCAGTTAAAGTTTTTGTTTTAATAATTTCTTTTTGCACAAGAGGATTTGCTCCTTTTGTGTTCATTGATTGGGTGGGTAGCAGCAGGTGGGAAGCTGCAGAGAAGTGTGTAAGACTACAACTCTGCATCCTGGTCTGAACCCTGGGTTGTCATGTTTTAGGGTGGCAAATAAATTTGTCCATATTTCTAGAAATGAGAGCAGCTCCTTCCAAAGTGGGATGGATGCCGTCTCTCCTCATCAGACCAGGTTTTCTCCAGAAAGATTGCCAATTATCTATGTAGCCCACGTTGTTTGCTGGACACCATCTAGACAACCAGCGATTGTAGGACGACATGCGGCTAAACATGTCATCGCTGGTCAGATTTGGCAGGGGTCCAGAGAAAACTACAGAGTCCGACATTGTTTTGGCAAAATCACACACCGATGCAACATTAATTTTAGTGACCTCCGATTGGCGTAACCGGGTGTCATTAACGCCGACGTGAATAACTATTTTACCATATTTACGTTTATCCTTAGCCAGCAGTTTTAAATAGGATTCTATGTCGCCCGCTCTGGCCCCTGGAATGCATTTGACTATGGCCGCTGGTGCCTCTAATGCCACGTTTCTGACTATAGAGCTGCCAGTTACCAGGGTTTTTTCCTCAGCGGGTGTGTCGCTGAGTGGGGAAAATCTGTTTGAAGCGTGAACAGGTCGATGGTGAACAACGGGCTTGACTTTAGAGCTATGCCTCTTCCTGACAGTCACCCAGCCACGATGTAATCCTGGCTGCTCAGGTTCTGCTAGGGGGAGGCTAATGGAGCTAGCTACGCTAGGTGGCTCCACACTGGCTAAAGGGACCTGGCTCGCTATCGGTTGATTTTCAACAGTGCAGAGCCGAGCTTCCAATTCAGATAACCTCGCCTCCAAAACTACAAAAAGACTACATTTGTTACATGTACCATTATCGCTAAAGGAGGCAGAGGAGTAACTAAACATCTGACACACGGAGCAGGTGAAAGCAGGAGAAGGAGGAAGAGAACCGGTAGCCATGCTAAGCTAGAGAACCAGACACACCGCTAAAAAGTGAGAATAAAGATTAAAGATCTGTAGGAGTGTGTTAGAACAGAACGGTAAGCTATAGAGTTTAACTATGCAAAATTGTGTAAGTTATAGATCGAAATAAAGTGATTATCAGTTCTCCAAGCGGAGCAAGAAATTCCACAGTGCACAAGCAAGGTAACAGGAAGTGATGCAACACGTCTTACCGCAAAGCGTCACAGCGTCCAGAAGCATCCACTGTCTCCAAGAACAAGAATTCAGGAGAAAACAACTCCTTGTATGTGCCTACCGACTTGGCAAATAAAGCTCATTCTGATTCTGATTAGAATGTGTTTTTAGATTAGATGAATTAGAATGCTTTTTACTTCTACATTGCTGTAGGGTGTTGTGTGCAGGAAGTCCCCTCCTGCATCCATGTTGGACTTTAAGTGGGTAATCCTGCACTGGCTGCCGAGGTCCAGCTCCTGGACTGCAGCTTCCCGCCACAGCGTGAGGGAGGCAGAAGCTTTATCCTGTACAGAACACAGTATGAGATGTCAGAACTATAAAGGCACCAGAGATTACTCTGTAATGTGCAGCCTACAAGTGACCACAGTGAACATATAAACAACCAGCGCCGCAGAAAGAGACAGTTAGCACACTCCCATAGACTACTAAGGTACTCACAGAATATGAAAGTTATCTCATTTTATCTTCCCTTATCTAGAAACTACAGAGGTTGTCCCTCCTCTCCAATCCTCCCGTTCTCTGGTCTTACCTGCTGCAGCTTCACCTCACGCAGCGGGACCTCCTCTCTCCCACTGCGGACCTTTTTCACAGCTGAGAGCTAAATAAGAACAAGTTCAATCACTTAGTGATCTAATTAGACCTAAACATGTCATTGCAACAGCTTTTCTGTAATAAAACATTTCAAATACTGGTAGGCATTACTTTGTCTACCTAAAATGTTTGTATCTCTGAATTACAATTAAGCACGGTCATTTATCTGAGTGTATTAGTGTGTTCTTCTGATGAAGACAAATCAACATACCTGAACAACTTTGCCCTCCAGTGTGAGGAGGCCCTTTGTCCCCTTCACATTCTTTATAGTTGTGTGTCGGGACGGGGGACAGAGGAGGGCTTTCCTGCAAAGGGGTCCATCCTGCAAACCTTGCAGCACCAACCCCGCTCCATGCTGTCAGAGGTGGAGAAGATCATTAGGCTTTCCCTGGCCCTGCCCATATCTGTCAAAGCATCTGAGCGCTCTGTCTCAGCCTGAAAACCTGGCTGCGCAGCACCATGACGCAGGAGAGACTAACACATTTGGCCATTATGAACACTCACAGTGACCTTATGGATAAATTGGCTTAAACAATTTATCAAGAACACATCTTCAATTTGGAACTTCATACCGAATTTAATTTTCTCTAAATTAGGAGGCCTAAATTTCTTTTTACTTTGTAATTATAATGTTGAAAAAATCCCCTCAAAACTATCCTACTCTCATAAACAGATGCTTCTTTCTTGGTCATTGATCTGCAAACATAATTTTCCCCCACATAGATACTACATATGGAACAATATTGGTATGAAGTTCCAAATTTAAAATGGGTTCTTGATAAATTGTTGCCAATTGCCAATTTATTTTGAAAATATTAATACCACCTCAAACCAACTGGGTTATGTGTCGCACACGGAGCAAGACACCTGAGCTCAGCCACTCTGCAGGGAAATAATATGGGCACGGAGCGCAAAAAGAGCGAGATGAGGAGGTAACTGGGCTATGTAGTCCATCCCACCTGCAGTCAATGGCTATTTACCCTTATTGCGTGTGCAATTAGGGCCGTCATGACTCATAGGGTGCTAAAGCATCTATGCTACTACACCAGCCTTCACCATTTCCCCAAGGAAAGACAGCGCCAGTGCATTATGAACCTCATTTATCCTCCTCTCTGCATCAAACACATTCATGCTGCCTTAACTGAAAACTGTCATTTCCACCTTGCAAATTTGAAAGTCAGGCCAAAATGCCATCGCTGTCAATTTGGGGAAAACGGAAAACTCATGCTACAACATTTCAAATGTGAGACTTTCAAAGTAATTAGGCTTTGGAACTTTTCAAAGGCTTTAAGATAATCACAGGACTATGGTGGGAAACCGCCCAAACTCGCCTTAACCATGGCCTGAACAGGCTAACGTTATGCCTGTTTGGTTCGTTAGCTAGCTAACTAATGCTAACGTTAGCTAGTGAACGCTAACAGTCAGAGCAGTAATTAAAACATATTAACAAACATACTTGCTTGATAACTTACCTTATTTATTCTTCTTCAAAAGAATTAAAAAAAGTGGACTCAGCAGGCTGCCCTCAGTGCCCCGGCCTGTGTGCTGGACTGCTGCGTTGCTGACATAGACCTAATATACTTTGCTGAGCGGGAGAGACTGAATGTTGCACCATGCACACTTCTTCTTCTTTGAATGCGCAGTGGGAGTGAGACTGTGTTGCTACTTATTGTTGAATGAGCTTCACTCTAAATAAAGTCATCTTCACTCTAAACACTAAGTTTTTTGCATTTTTCACCATGCAACTAACTTTTACTTCATAAAAATCAGTCATAAGTGCATATGGTAATTAACCTAGTAAAGTTAACGAATGTATGTATGTCAGGGCAGCTATTGGACTTTACAGTGAAGATGTATTGTATATAGATAATCCATGAGCCTAGTCAAGCGGTGAAGTTGTAAAGCAATGAGATTGCTGAGATTTTCTCATGAGAATGAGAAAAAAGTGATCAGAGCTTCATCCTCTGTGGCTGGTTGACTGTTAGAGCTTCCAGCTGCCTCTAACTCCCACACCTCAAAAAACAAATGTCCCTCACAGGGTAAACATCTCAGGTGATGGTCTGACTGGGGTGGTTTATATAATCTATGTGTAGAAGTGTTTGTGTTCTACCACCCAGGTATAGACAATAGTGATCCCTCAGCTACTATTTATAACACTCTCATGCTCTCTCCTTCACAGTGACGGTGCTGCTGTAAACACAAATAATTATTAACTTCCGTCACAGAAATGGATGTTAATGACATGATTGTTATCCACAAGGACAATTCTTTCCAATTCTTCAAAAAAATACAGTTATATTTACTTCTGCGTCCTGCATGTCTTGTGCTGAAAAATTTGCCGATCACCCTGTGACACACACACACAGACACACAGACACACAGACACACAGACACGAGGAAGTTAACCAGCTTCGGCTGCTGCTGATTTGTTGGTAGACACCTCTGTTTCTATTGGCCCTCAGTCTCCATGTTTCTGATCCTGGACCTGCTGAGATGTCCCAGGCAATTGTTGGTTTTGATCCTCATACATTTAACTTTGTCCTGAGCGGGCGGGAGTGCAAAGTTGTACCATCTGAAACGGCTGAAGAGTGCTCACTGCAGCGGGTGGGCGGAGGTGCAAAGTGACGCTTTGTAGGCAAAAAAAGAGCACCGCCACAAGTGCGCATTGTGCCAGGAAGGGCGCTCGGACGTGAAACAGTGGAGGGTTATCGCTTCTCGGCCTTTTGGCTAAGACTGCGATCGCCTCCTTTGGGTGGACTATTTTATGCTTTTTTGGCATTAAATTTTCTCGCTTTGGAGGTTCCTTTTTGCGTTCGATCAAAGTATTCCAAGTCGTTTGTATTTGGAGTTCTTTGCATTTAAATTTTCCTGTATTACCCTTTTTTTTCCCAGTTTTTTGGTTTTTGAACGAGTTTCAGCTGAAAAAGGGTCAGTGTCGGTGTTCCGTTTTTTAGAGGAAGGTAAGTATCCCTTTTTAGTACCTTTTTATCCACTTCTTACTCTTTTATTGGCTTTTAGTGTGATATTTATTATTGTTCTTTTAAGCATTTTATTTAAAAACTGTTTGTGGTGCCTCCATCATGTCGGCAAACTATGCTGGCATGAGGAGGCACCACAGCGCTAGATTTTTATTTAAAGAAAAAGAAGGAAAGCTTATAGAGATGTCCAGATTGGACTTCTCTCGGAAGCTAATTCAAAACATATTGAACTTCAAGCCAGACGATTTGAATTGCATCCTGTCATTGCCTTTTAACAAAGGTTTCGATGTAAGTTTTCGCACTGCAGCTTTGCTGCAGGAGTTTTGGATGAGATTTGGTAATGTGCAAGCCCAGTTTTCTGCGTTTACTGTTGAGAAACTTACTGACAATACTCTGAAGAATTGTCAGAATGTTCAATGAAATGGTGAACGCAGAAGATATCTGTATATGGTTGGGAAGATTCTGCACTGTTAAAGGCCAGGCAATGAAGGTGAGGGATGTCGATGGCATCTGGAACTGCGCCTGGAGGGTCCCCATCCAACAATGGCAAGACCCCCAGGGCTTCCAGGGCCTGAAACATCTCCCATCCATGATTGTATTGGGAGAAAACAGAGGCTACATCCACTACCAGGGACAGCCCAAACTCTGCCGCAAGTGTGGGGAGCACGGGCACCTGGTGGAGGCCTGCACGAAGGTGTTTTGTGGCAAATGTAGAGGAATCGGTCACACCTTCGAAGAGTGTACGAATGGCAGAAAGTGCAATCTCTGTGGAGAATCAAACCACCTCTTCAGAGATTGCCCAAAATCCTTTGCCAACAAATTGAAATCCAAAAAAACGCGAGAAGGAAATGGAGGGCAGACCGAGGCAGTTAACGAGCTACTTGAAACAGCTGGGCTGGAAAATTCAAACTTCCCGCCAAAATCCCTGAATGGTGGACAGCAGTCAGGTGAGGCCGAGGAGGGGGAGGGGCCTGCTACACCCCCACCAATGGAGAGTTCTGGAGAGGAGGAGGTGATGCAGGCAGAAGGCGGAGCTAGTTCAGAATGTGAAGAAGTCCAATCACAGGATGATAGCGAGGATGCCTCCCTCCCAGATGCCCAGCAAACAAAGAGGCTTGCATCAGAATTGTCCTCTGATTCTCCTATAGTCTCAGAGAAGAGGGGAAGAGCTGGGACTACCTCAGACAGTTCATCTGTGGAGGAGCCCAGAGTCTTCCCCTCCAATTCACCAAATGAGGTCTCTTTTTTAAATGTAGTTCTGCAATCAACCCCTAGAGACTCAAAGTTTAACAAAACCTTGCAACAGAGGCCAACCCCCAGAGTCCGACCGGGGAATAGAGCTCAACACCCTCGCCTCTCACCTGTAGAAGTGAAGGAAGAGCTCCATTCACAAGAAATTACATAACTGCTTTTAAGACATTTGAAATGTTTTAACCCTCATTTAGTCTTTTAAGATGTCATACCTGTTGTTTTTAACCATACTCATGACACTCACTCTCTCAACTATTAATGTGAGAAGTGTAAAGTCGAAAGTTAGAGCCCAGAGTGTTCTATCCTTTCTTAGTTCTTTTAAGTCAGATGTTCTTTTAATACAGGAATGCGGCCTACCGTTTTTAAAGCACTACAGACAGTGGGAGGAGATGTGGCCACAGACATCATTGTGGAGTGGATCCAACCAAAACAAAAATGATGGAGTAGCCATTTTGATCAAAAACCCTCAGGTTCTGGTGAAGGGCAGCACTGTGGTGAGAGACGGACGGGCACTTTTAGCACATTTGACTTTTATGGGACAAGATTTTAACCTCTTAAATATTTATGGCTTTAACGAAAAAAATGACCGGTATGACCTTTTAGAAGACCTGCAGTCCCACATGCTAGGTAGGGCACCACTAGTTTTAGGGGGTGATTTTAACTGTATTTTAAGCAGGAGTGACAGAAAAAGAGCAGGGGAATTTTTTAAAGTTGACAAAACATCGGTTTTATTACAGGGCATATGCAAGGATTTTAAACTTCAGGACTGTTTTAAAACCATGCATCCCAGAGAGGAGGGCTTCACCTGGTTCAGTGGTGATGGCACCAGAGCCTCTCGTATAGACTACCTTTTTACACGGGACTGCCCACCAACCGATGCTAGATTGACCCCCGTTTTCTTTTCCGATAACCTAATGCTTTCCTGCACCCTATCACTCTCTTCGGGTGTGACTTCCGGAAGTGGTCTGTGGAAACTAAACTGCTCCCTTTTAAAAGAAGATGAAATAGTTAGTCAGTACCGGGAGCAGTACCACGAGTGGCAGACCCTTCAAGACTTTTACGATACACGTGCACACTGGTGGGAAATGGTGAAGGAAAAGACCCAGACTTTCTTTAGACAGGCAGGTAGGAGAAAAAAGAATAGGAAAAACAGACGCATGATGGGACTGCAGAAGCGACTACAGCGCTATTTTAAATTAAACCAACAAGGGATGGATTTTAATGATGAAATTAAACAAGTGAAAACAGAGATGTCGATTTTAGCAGATATTAAAAGTAAGGGTGTCATTTTAAGAAGCAGGGAACGAGAAATAGAGGAAGGAGAGAAGTGCACAAGGTATTTTTTTAAGAAAATTGTGAATAAAGGGGGGGCCATTTTAAAGCTAAGAAAAGAGAACGGGTGCACAGTTGATTCAATGGAAGAAATTAAACAAGCTGTTGAACAATTTTATCGTGAACTGTACGAACAAAAATCTGTTGAAATGGACACCATGACAGAAGTTTTAAATTTCATAGAAAAAAACAGTAAAAGACAGTGTGCTTTTAACCCAAGATTTTACAATTTCAGAGTTAAATAAATGTTTTACAAATTTTAAGAAAGGGAAGTCCCCAGGACAAGATGGACTTCCCTTGGAATTTTATTTGACCTTTTGGGATATTTTAGCACCTGACTTGTTTACTGTTTTTATGGAATTTGAGCAACTTGAGCGACTTCCTGACAGTTTTAGAGCAGGGATAGTGACTCTTCTTCACAAAAAAAAAGACAAGACTGACTTGAAGAATTGGAGACCGATTACACTTTTAAACTTTGACTGTAAACTTTTTAGTAAACTTTTAGCCTCACGTATGTCCTTGTTTTTAGAAGACCTGATTCACCCGGATCAAGCCTGTGCCATCCCGGGGAGGAAGATAACCGACAGCCTCGTACTGATCCGAGACACCATCTGTTATGCGAGAGACAGAAACATTCGGCTAGCAGTCCTAAATTTAGACTTTGAGAAAGCCTTTGATCGGGTCTCGCACCAGTACCTTTTCCAGGTACTGCAAAAAATGGGGTTCCCAGAAAGGTTTATAGCTTGGGTGGGTCTGCTGTACCGGGGCATTACCAGCAAATTCCTTGTTAACGGGCATCTGACAAAAGCAGTAAACATCCACTGCGGTGTCCGTCAGGGTTGTCCGTTATCTGCCCTCCTCTACATCATCTGTGTGGAACCACTGGCACAGAGCTTGAGAAGGGACCACCGAATCAATGGGGTGAGAGTCCCGGGGAGCGGGGGACTATCGACAAAGTGTGTTTTATATATGGACGACGTGAACATTTTATGTACAGACCTAATATCCATCAATAGGACTCTGGACTTGACTGACTGGTATGGACGGGCCTCTGGGGCAAAACTAAACAGAAACAAGACCCAAGCCCAATTTTACGGGCCATGGACAGCGACTGAGACTGCAGGACTCCCCGTGACTATAACCCAGACAAAACAGAAAATACTGGGGATTAATTTTGACAAGGAAGGGGGAGGGACATCAAACTGGCCAGACGTGGTAGGGAAAGTAAAGCAAAGACTAGGATACTGGGGACTTAGAGGACTGACCATTGAAGGAAAGGTTTTAATCATCAAAGCCGTGATTTTACCTTTGCTTTTACTAATCAGTTCTGTTTTTATCCCACCTAGAAAAGTGCTTTTAGACCTGGACCGAGCCATTTTTTATTTTCTGTGGGGCTCCAAGTGGGAAAGACTGAGGAGAGATGTAATGAAGAAACAAAAAGAGAAAGGAGGAAAAGGAGTGCCTGATTTTTATTTGTTTTTAGGAAGCAGATACACTACACTGCACATCCTACAGAACACAGACCCATCCGGAAACCCCAAAACTAAAGCAATGACACGATTCTGGATGGGTTCTTACCTCAGAAGACTGAAGATTTTACCCACCGACCTAAAAGTGCCTGTGTCTTTTAGCCTGCCACCATCCTATGCTTTTATCCAGACGTTCTTAAAGCATTTTAACTTGGAGGCAGAGGAGTTGCATGTTTTAACAAACCACCGCTCTTTGATTTCTGTTGTGCAGGAGCGGGAACCAGTGAGTCCGGTGCGTGGGCTCGCGTTCGGCGAGCCCTCAACAGTTTGGTGCAACGTCAACCATTCCGCTCTCCCAAACAGACTTCGGGACCTGTCGTGGATGGTGGCTCATGAGATCCTGCCAGTCAGGTCCGTTATGCACTCCCGGGGCATGTCAGCGATCTCAACCTGCCCGCGACCTGGTTGTGGCGCGCCCGAGTCGGTGAGGCACCTGCTCTGGGAGTGCAGCGCTGCTGCAGACCAGTGGGCAACAGCCGGCTCCTTGCAATTCCCGTACTTGCCAGCAAGGGAGGTCCTCACAGCACAACTCGTGCTCTATGGGGTGAGCCAAACAAAAATAAAAAAGAATGACTTTGCCAAGCAGTGGCTCACCCTAGCCGCCATCAAAGACGCCATGTGGACCTCCAGGAACTTGCTGGTGAGGAAGCGCATGCAGATCCCCCCCGTGGCTGTGATCCGGATGGCCGCAGCAGCGGCTCAAGCGGCCGGAGCTGCAGGCGGTGGGCCTAGGACACATCCACAAAGAAGAATCGCCTCTGTGCCCATTCGGATGAAGGAGCCGGAGCTACACACAAAAAGGTCAAAGCAGCGACGGCCTGGCTCTCCGGGTGAGGCAGGTGGGAAGGAGCAACAGGGTGGGGATCTCCTCTGAGCACCACGAGAGGATCCCGAGAGACCTACTGTTTGGGGGAGCGAAATGAGTTTCCCTGGGTAGGGACTCACTGCGCTCCTGCACAAAAAATGTACTTGGAAGAGAGCATTTTAACTAATGCACTCCTTTTTAAAGACACTCAATACAAACTGCTACTCGCATGAGAACTACTTCACATGTAGCTTTTACATTAGACGACATTGACTTTATCTGTAATATCCCATGAAAAACTTGTTTTATTGTTGTTGTTTTAAATGTGGTTATACAGATTACACTTATTTATTGATGTTTTTATTCATAGGTTAAACAAATGTCTTAAATATGAAGTTTTTGTGAAAATAGGATGTATTAGTGTCAATAAATTTTTTCAAAACAAAAATCTGTTCTTATCAGTTTAATATCTGATACGTCCTCTATATGAGGACTACATATTAAATGGATTTTTAGGCACAGGGGTTGAAAAAGGGGCTTGCTCCGTTCACTCCACGCATCGACCCGGTACTGCAGTGCCGCCGGGAATGGTGCACTCTTCCCAACTCTTGTGAAATAACAAAACCAGCGGTACATGGTGGTAGTTTCAGGGAGCCATTGAGGGAGTATTCTGACTTCTAAAATGGAACTATAATCTTTAGAAAAGACGCAGTTTATGAGCACGTCGTGGGATTGAGCTTCCCTGGTTTCTCTGTATGACCATGAACACCAAACTACACACAGAGAAAAGAGGAGCTTGACAGACACACACTAAGTTATCTGAGAGTCCCATTTTCAGCTGCAGAGAACAATCACATCAGGGAAGTCGACGTGCAGGCTCAACATCAGCCTCTCAAGCCAACTCTCTGGTAAAATAGGGGAAACGTATGGTTCCAGCACCTATGTAACACATATTTGTCACGGGGACTGTGGCTTACGGCCACACCGCCCTGAACACGCCCGATCTCGTACGAACTCGGAAGCCAAGCAGGGTCGGGCCTGGTTAGTACTTGGATGGGAGACCGCTTGGGAATACCAGGTGCTGTAAGCATTTTTCTCTCTTCTCTTCTCTCTGCATGTCTTTTGTTGAAACATCTGTTGATCACCCTGTGATCCATCTTGCTGATCCTGGATCTGCTAAGATGTCCCAGGTCATTGTTGCCTTTGATCCTCATACATTTAACTTTGTCCTGACAAAGGAGCAGTTCCAAAACGTCAAACAGGGACTGCCTTTGCATTTGACGCAGTCAAACTGCATGCGCCTGGAGAAGCCAAAAGGCTTACAGCACCTGGTATTCCCAGGCGGTCTCCCCATCCAAATACTAACCAGGCCCGACTCTGCTTAGCTTCTGAGATAAAACTCTGGCTTTTAGTCTGCGAAAAAAGAGAGCGAAAGTGAACTCCACTTTGAGATGGCTCTGGGATTGGGCCGACTGGGAGAATTGCTTGAAAAAAACCTCTACACCCAATGAGCGGTCAGAACAAAGCCTCAAGACCCCTAGTCTTTTGCACAGAGTAAAAGACAAAGCAGCCATTGAATAGGGCCCGATTGTTCCTACCTGGTCGGCCGAGGAGCCAGCGTCTCAACCAAGCAAAGCTCACCGTGGGGAAGGTGGCTATGCCAACTAGCCTGATGCACTGCTCCCGCAGTGTCAAATACTCGTACTCTGGTTTCTCTTCATAACGTACAAGTCTTTCGCCTTTTACTAAAGACTTCCGTGGAGAGCAACATTAATGAGTTGTTTCTATTTTTGGAAGGCTTTACCTTTGCGGGTGAAGCCCATTCTGTCTGTGCAAAGGAAATCTTCTTGCTGTGCCAAGTGACTTCTCGGAGTAGAGTCACCTTATTTGTTGAGACCGTGCCCATGTTCAAAGCTGGAGCGCTAAAGTGTTGTTGTTTGAATGGTGCTCAGTGGAGCGGGCGGGAGTGCAAAGTTGTACCATCTGAAACGGCTGAAGAGTGCTCACTGCAGCGGGTGGGCGGAGGTGCAAAGTGACGCTTTGTAGGCAAAAAAAGAGCACCGCCACAAGTGCGCATTGTGCCAGGAAGGGCGCTCGGACGTGAAACAGTGGAGGGTTATCGCTTCTCGGCCTTTTGGCTAAGACTGCGATCGTCTCCTTTGGGTGGACTATTTTATGCCTTTTCGGCATTAAATTCTCACGCTTTGGAGGTTCTTTTTTGTGCGTGGTCAAAGTATTCCAACTCTTTTGTAGTTGCAGTTCTTTGTCAAATTTTCCTTTATTACCCCCTTTTTTTCAGGTTTTTGCTTTTTGAACGAGTTTCAGCTGAAACAGGGTCGGTGTCGTTGTTCCGTTTTTTTTTTTTTTTTTTGGAGGAAGGTAAGTATCCCTTTTTAGTACCCTTTTATCCACTTTTTACTCTTTTATTGGGTTTTAGTGAGATATTTATTATTGTTCTTTTAAGCATTTTATTTAAAAACTGTTTGTGGTGCCTCCATCATGTCGGCAAACTATGCTGGCATGAGGAGGCACCACAGCGCTAGATTTTTGTTTAAAGAAAAAGAAGGAAAGCTCATAGAGATGTCCAGATTGGACTTCTCTCGGAAGCTAATTCAAAATATATTGAACTTCAAGCCAGACGATTTGAATTGCATCCTGTCATTGCCTTTTAACAAAGGTTTCGATGTAAGTTTTCGCACTGCAGCTTTGCTGCAGGAGTTTTGGACAAGATTTGAAAATGTACAAGCCCAGTTTTCTGCGTTTACTGTTGAGAAACTTACTGACAATACTCTGAAGACAGTAATTGTCAGAATGTTCAATGAAATGGTGAACGCAGAAGATATCTGTATATGGTTGGGAAGATTCTGCACTGTTAAAGGCCAGGCAATGAAGGTGAGGGATGTTGACTGCATCTGGAACTGCGCCTGGAGGGTCCCCATCCAACAATGGCAAGACCCCCAGGGCTTCCAGGGCCTGAAACATCTCCCATCCATGATTGTCTTGGGAGAAAACAGAGGCTACATCCACTACCAGGGACAGCCCAAACTCTGCCGCAAGTGTGGGGAGCACGGGCACCTGGTGGAGGCCTGCACGAAGGTGTTTTGTGGCAAATGTAGAGGAATCGGTCACACCTTCGAAGAGTGTACGAATGGCAGAAAGTGCAATCTCTGTGGAGAATCAAACCACCTCTTCAGAGATTGCCCAAAATCCTTTGCCAACAAATTGAAATCCAAAAAAACGCGGGAAGGAAATGGAGGGCAGACCGAGGCAGTTAACGAGCTACTTGAAACAGCTGGGCTGGAAAATTCAAACTTCCCGCCAAAATCCCTGAATGGTGGACAGCAGTCAGGTGAGGCCGAGGAGGGGGAGGGGCCTGCTACACCCCCACCAATGGAGAGTTCTGGAGAGGAGGAGGTGATGCAGGCAGAAGGCGGAGCTAGTTCAGAATGTGAAGAAGTCCAATCACAGGATGATAGCGAGGATGCCTCCCTCCCAGATGCCCAGCAAACAAAGAGGCTTGCATCAGAATTGTCCTCTGATTCTCCTATAGTCTCAGAGAAGAGGGGAAGAGCTGGGACTACCTCAGACAGTTCATCTGTGGGGGAGCCCAGAGTCTTCCCCTCCAATTCACCAAATGAGGTCTCTTTTTTAAATGTAGTTCTGCAATCAACCCCTAGAGACTCAAAGTTTGACAAAACCTTGCAACAGAGGCCAACCCCCAGAGTCCGACCGGGGAATAGAGCTCAACACCCTCGCCTCTCACCTGTAGAAGTGAAGGAAGAGCTCCATTCACAAGAAATTACATAACTGCTTTTAAGACATTTGAAATGTTTTAACCCTCATTTAGTCTTTTAAGATGTCATACCTGTTGTTTTTAACCATACTCATGACACTCACTCTCTCAACTATTAATGTGAGAAGTGTAAAGTCGAAAGTTAGAGCCCAGAGTGTTTTATCCTTTCTTAGTTCTTTTAAGTCAGATGTTCTTTTAATACAGGAATGCGGCCTACCGTTTTTAAAGCACTACAGACAGTGGGAGGAGATGTGGCCACAGACATCATTGTGGAGTGGATCCAACCAAAACAAAAATGATGGAGTGGCCATTTTAATCAAAAACCCTCAGGTTCTGGTGAAGGGCAGCACTGTGGTGAGAGACGGACGGGCACTTTTAGCACATTTGACTTTTATGGGACAAGATTTTAACCTCTTAAATATTTATGGCTTTAACGAAAAAAATGACCGGTATGACCTTTTAGAAGACCTGCAGTCCCACATGCTAGGTAGGGCACCACTAGTTTTAGGGGGTGATTTTAACTGTATTTTAAGCAGGAGTGACAGAAAAAGAGCAGGGGAATTTTTTAAAGTTGACAAAACATCGGTTTTATTACAGGGCATATGCAAGGATTTTAAACTTCAGGACTGTTTTAAAACCATGCATCCCAGAGAGGAGGGCTTCACCTGGTTCAGTGGTGATGGCACCAGAGCCTCTCGTATAGACTACCTTTTTACACGGGACTGCCCACCAACCGATGCTAGATTGACCCCCGTTTTCTTTTCCGATAACCTAATGCTTTCCTGCACCCTATCACTCTCTTCGGGTGTGACTTCCGGAAGTGGTCTGTGGAAACTAAACTGCTCCCTTTTAAAAGAAGATGAAATAGTTAGTCAGTACCGGGAGCAGTACCACGAGTGGCAGACCCTTCAAGACTTTTACGATACACGTGCACACTGGTGGAAAATGGTGAAGGAAAAGACCCAGACTTTCTTTAGACAGGCAGGTAGGAGAAAAAAGAATAGGGAAAACAGACGCATGATGGGACTGCAGAAGCGACTACAGCGCTATTTTAAATTAAACCAACAAGGGATGGATTTTAATGATGAAATTAAACAAGTGAAAACAGAGATGTCGGTTTTAGCAGATATTAAAAGTAAGGGTGTCATTTTAAGAAGCAGGGAACGAGAAATAGAGGAAGGAGAGAAGTGCACAAGGTATTTTTTTAAGAAAATTGTGAATAAAGGGGGGGCCATTTTAAAGCTAAGAAAAGAGAACGGGTGCACAGTTGATTCAATGGAAGAAATTAAACAAGCTGTTGAACAATTTTATCGTGAACTGTACGAACAAAAACCTGTTGAAATTGACACCATGACAGAAGTTTTAAATTTCATAGAAAAAACAGTAAAAGACAGTGTGCTTTTAACCCAAGATTTTACCATTTCAGAGTTAAATAAATGTTTTACAAATTTTAAGAAAGGTAAGTCCCCAGGACAAGATGGACTTCCCTTGGAATTTTATTTGACCTTTTGGGATATTTTAGCACCTGACTTGTTTACTGTTTTTATGGAATTTGAGCAACTTGAGCGACTTCCTGACAGTTTTAGAGCAGGGATAGTGACTCTTCTTCACAAAAAAAAAGACAAGACTGACTTGAAGAATTGGAGACCGATTACACTTTTAAACTTTGACTGTAAACTTTTTAGTAAACTTTTAGCCTCACGTATGTCCTTGTTTTTAGAAGACCTGATTCACCCGGATCAAGCCTGTGCCATCCCGGGGAGGAAGATAACCGACAGCCTCGTACTGATCCGAGACACCATCTGTTATGCGAGAGACAGAAACATTCGGCTAGCAGTCCTAAATTTAGACTTTGAGAAAGCCTTTGATCGGGTCTCGCACCAGTACCTTTTCCAGGTACTGCAAAAAATGGGGTTCCCAGAAAGGTTTATAGCTTGGGTGGGTCTGCTGTACCGGGGCATTACCAGCAAATTCCTTGTTAACGGGCATCTGACAAAAGCAGTAAACATCCACTGCGGTGTCCGTCAGGGTTGTCCGTTATCTGCCCTCCTCTACATCATCTGTGTGGAACCACTGGCACAGAGCTTGAGAAGGGACCACCGAATCAATGGGGTGAGAGTCCCGGGGAGCGGGGGACAATCGACAAAGTGTGTTTTATATATGGACGACGTGAACATTTTATGTACAGACCTATTATCTATCAATAGGACTCTGGACTTGACCGACTGGTATGGACGGGCCTCTGGGGCAAAACTAAACAGAAACAAGACCCAAGCCCAATTTTACGGGCCATGGACAGCGACTGAGACTGCAGGACTCCCCGTGACTATAACCCAGACAAAACAGAAAATACTGGGGATTAATTTTGACAAGGAAGGGGGAGGGACATCAAACTGGCCAGACGTGGTAGGGAAAGTAAAGCAAAGACTAGGATACTGGGGACTTAGAGGACTGACCATTGAAGGAAAGGTTTTAATCATCAAAGCCGTGATTTTACCTTTGCTTTTACTAATCAGTTCTGTTTTTATCCCACCTAGAAAAGTGCTTTTAGACCTGGACCGAGCCATTTTTTATTTTCTGTGGGGCTCCAAGTGGGAAAGACTGAGGAGAGATGTAATGAAGAAACAAAAAGAGAAAGGAGGAAAAGGAGTGCCTGATTTTTATTTGTTTTTAGGAAGCAGATACACTACACTGCACATCCTACAGGCCACAGACCCATCCGGAAACCCCAAAACTAAAGCAATGACACGATTCTGGATGGGTTCTTACCTCAGAAGACTGAAGATTTTACCCACCGACCTAAAAGTGCCTGTGTCTTTTAGCCTGCCACCATCCTATGCTTTTATCCAGACGTTCTTAAAGCATTTTAACTTGGAGGCAGAGGAGTTGCATGTTTTAACAAACCACCGCTCTTTGATTTCTGTTGTGCAGGAGCGGGAACCAGTGAGTCCGGTGCGTGGGCTCGCGTTCGGCGAGCCCTCAACAGTTTGGTGCAACGTCAGCCATTCCGCTCTCCCAAACAGACTTCGGGACCTGTCGTGGATGGTGGCTCATGAGATCCTGCCAGTCAGGTCCGTTATGCACTCCCGGGGCATGTCAGCGATCTCAACCTGCCCGCGACCTGGTTGTGGCGCGCCCGAGTCGGTGAGGCACCTGCTCTGGGAGTGCAGCGCTGCTGCAGACCAGTGGGCAACAGCCGGCTCCTTGCAATTCCCGTACTTGCCAGCAAGGGAGGTCCTCACAGCACAACTCGTGCTCTATGGGGTGAGCCAAACAAAAATAAAAAAGAATGACTTTGCCAAGCAGTGGCTCACCCTAGCCGCCATCAAAGACGCCATGTGGACCTCCAGGAACTTGCTGGTGAGGAAGCGCATGCAGATCCCCCCCGTGGCTGTGATCCGGATGGCCGCAGCAGCGGCTCAAGCGGCCGGAGCTGCAGGCGGTGGGCCTAGGACACATCCACAAAGAAGAATCGCCTCTGTGCCCATTCGGATGAAGGAGCCGGAGCTACACACAAAAAGGTCAAAGCAGCGACGGCCCGGCTCTCCGGGTGAGGCAGGTGAGAAGGAGCAACAGGGTGGGGATCTCCTCTGAGCACCACGAGAGGATCCCGAGAGACCTACTGTTTGGGGGAGCGAAATGAGTTTCCCTGGGTAGGGACTCACTGCGCTCCTGCACAAAAAATGTACTTGGAAGAGAGCATTTTAACTAATGCACTCCTTTTTAAAGACACTCAATACAAACTGCTACTCGCATGAGAACTACTTCACATGTAGCTTTTACATTAGACGACATTGACTTTATCTGTAATATCCCATGGAAAACTTGTTTTATTGTTGTTGTTTTAAATGTGGTTATACAGATTACACTTATTTATTGATGTTTTTATTCATAGGTAAAACATATGTCTTAAATATGAAGTTTTTGTGAAAATAGGATGTATTAGTGTCAATAAATTTTTTCAAAACAAAAATCTGTTCTTATCAGTTTAATATCTGATACGTCCTCTATATGAGGACTACATATTAAATGGATTTTTAGGCACAGGGGTTGAAAAAGGGGCTTGCTCCGTTCACTCCACGCATCGACCCGGTACTGCAGTGCCGCCGGGAATGGTGCACTCTTCCCAACTCTTGTGAAATAACAAAACCAGCGGTACATGGTGGTAGTTTCAGGGAGCCATTGAGGGAGTATTCTGACTTCTAAAATGGAACTATAATCTTTAGAAAAGACGCAGTTTATGAGCACGTCGTGGGATTGAGCTTCCCTGGTTTCTCTGTATGACCATGAACACCAAACTACACACAGAGAAAAGAGGAGCTTGACAGACACACACTAAGTTATCTGAGAGTCCCATTTTCAGCTGCAGAGAACAATCACATCAGGGAAGTCGACGTGCAGGCTCTACATCAGCCTCTCAAGCCAACTCTCTGGTGAAATAGGGGAAACGTATGGTTCCAGCACCTATGTAACACATATTTGTCACGGGGACTGTGGCTTACGGCCACACCGCCCTGAACACGCCCGATCTCGTACGAACTCGGAAGCCAAGCTGGGTCG
Source organism: Odontesthes bonariensis (assembly GCF_027942865.1). Lineage (NCBI taxonomy): Eukaryota > Metazoa > Chordata > Actinopteri > Atheriniformes > Atherinopsidae > Odontesthes > Odontesthes bonariensis. Next base: position 35,311,039 of record NC_134507.1, on the reverse strand, counting down.
GGACTGGGTAGTACTTGGATGGGAGACCGCTTGGGAATACCAGGTGCTGTAAGCATTTTTCTCTCTTCTCTTCTCTCTGCATGTCTTTTGTTGAAACATCTGTTGATCACCCTGTGATCCATCTTGCTGATCCTGGATCTGCTAAGGTGTCCCAGGTCACGGTTGCCTTTGATCCTCATACATTTAACTTTGTCCTGACAAAGGAGCAGTTCCAAAACGTCAAACAGGGACTGCCTTTGCATTTGACGCAGTCAAACTGCATGCGCCTGGAGAAGCCAAAAGGCTTACAGCACCTGGTATTCCCAGGCGGTCTCCCCATCCAAATACTAACCAGGCCCGACTCTGCTTAGCTTCTGAGATAAAACTCTGGCTTTTTAGTCTGCGAAAAAAGAGAGCGAAAGTGAACTCCACTTTGAGATGGCTCTGGGATTGGGCCGACTGGGAGAATTGCTTGAAAAAAACCTCTACACCCAATGAGCGGTCAGAACAAAGCCTCAAGACCCCTAGTCTTTTGCACAGAGTAAAAGACAAAGCAGCCATTGAATAGGGCCCGATTGTTCCTACCTGGTCGGCCGAGGAGCCAGCGTCTCAACCAAGCAAAGCTCACCGTGGGGAAGGTGGCTATGCCAACTAGCCTGATGCGCTGCTCCCGCAGTGTCAAATACTCGTACTCTGGTTTCTCTTCATAACGTACAAGTCTTTCGCCTTTTACTAAAGACTTCCGTGGAGAGCAACATTAATGAGTTGTTTCTATTTTTGGAAGGCTTTACCTTTGCGGGTGAAGCCCATTCTGTCTGTGCAAAGGAAATCTTCTTGCTGTGCCAAGTGACTTCTCGGAGTAGAGTCACCTTATTTCTTGAGACCGTGCCCATGTTCAAAGCTGGAGCGCTAAAGTGTTGTTGTTTGAATGGTGCTCAGTGGAGCGGGCGGGAGTGCAAAGTTGTACCATCTGAAACGGCTGAAGAGTGCTCACTGCAGCGGGTGGGCGGAGGTGCAAAGTGACGCTTTGTAGGCAAAAAAAGAGCACCGCCACAAGTGCGCATTGTGCCAGGAAGGGCGCTCGGACGTGAAACAGTGGAGGGTTATCGCTTCTCGGCCTTTTGGCTAAGACTGCGATCGTCTCCTTTGGGTGGACTATTTTATGCCTTTTCGGCATTAAATTCTCACGCTTTGGAGGTTCTTTTTTGTGCGTGGTCAAAGTATTCCAACTCTTTTGTAGTTGCAGTTCTTTGTCAAATTTTCCTTTATTACCCCCTTTTTTTCAGGTTTTTGCTTTTTGAACGAGTTTCAGCTGAAACAGGGTCGGTGTCGTTGTTCCGTTTTTTTTTTTTTTTTTTTGGAGGAAGGTAAGTATCCCTTTTTAGTACCCTTTTATCCACTTTTTACTCTTTTATTGGGTTTTAGTGAGATATTTATTATTGTTCTTTTAAGCATTTTATTTAAAAACTGTTTGTGGTGCCTCCATCATGTCGGCAAACTATGCTGGCATGAGGAGGCACCACAGCGCTAGATTTTTGTTTAAAGAAAAAGAAGGAAAGCTCATAGAGATGTCCAGATTGGACTTCTCTCGAAAGCTAATTCAAAATATATTGAACTTCAAGCCAGACGATTTGAATTGCATCCTGTCATTGCCTTTTAACAAAGGTTTCGATGTAAGTTTTCGCACTGCAGCTTTGCTGCAGGAGTTTTGGACAAGATTTGAAAATGTACAAGCCCAGTTTTCTGCGTTTACTGTTGAGAAACTTACTGACAATACTCTGAAGACAGTAATTGTCAGAATGTTCAATGAAATGGTGAACGCAGAAGATATCTGTATATGGTTGGGAAGATTCTGCACTGTTAAAGGCCAGGCAATGAAGGTGAGGGATGTTGACGGCATCTGGAACTGCGCCTGGAGGGTCCCCATCCAACAATGGCAAGACCCCCAGGGCTTCCAGGGCCTGAAACATCTCCCATCCATGATTGTCTTGGGAGAAAACAGAGGCTACATCCACTACCAGGGACAGCCCAAACTCTGCCGCAAATGTGGGGAGCACGGGCACCTGGTGGAGGCCTGCACGAAGGTGTTTTGTGGCAAATGTAGAGGAATCGGTCACACCTTCGAAGAGTGTACGAATGGCAGAAAGTGCAATCTCTGTGGAGAATCAAACCACCTCTTCAGAGATTGCCCAAAATCCTTTGCCAACAAATTGAAATCCAAAAAAACGCGGGAAGGAAATGGAGGGCAGACCGAGGCAGTTAACGAGCTACTTGAAACAGCTGGGCTGGAAAATTCAAACTTCCCGCCAAAATCCCTGAATGGTGGACAGCAGTCAGGTGAGGCCGAGGAGGGGGAGGGGCCTGCTACACCCCCACCAATGGAGAGTTCTGGAGAGGAGGAGGTGATGCAGGCAGAAGGCGGAGCTAGTTCAGAATGTGAAGAAGTCCAATCACAGGATGATAGCGAGGATGCCTCCCTCCCAGATGCCCAGCAAACAAAGAGGCTTGCATCAGAATTGTCCTCTGATTCTCCTATAGTCTCAGAGAAGAGGGGAAGAGCTGGGACTACCTCAGACAGTTCATCTGTGGAGGAGCCCAGAGTCTTCCCCTCCAATTCACCAAATGAGGTCTCTTTTTTAAATGTTCTTTTAATACAGGAATGCGGCCTACCGTTTTTAAAGCACTACAGACAGTGGGAGGAGATGTGGCCACAGACATCATTGTGGAGTGGATCCAACCAAAACAAAAATGACGGAGTGGCCATTTTGATCAAAAACCCTCAGGTTCTGGTGAAGGGCAGCACTGTGGTGAGAGACGGACGGGCACTTTTAGCACATTTGACTTTTATGGGACAAGATTTTAACCTCTTAAATATTTATGGCTTTAACGAAAAAAATGACCGGTATGACCTTTCAGAAGACCTGCAGTCCCACATGCTAGGTAGGGCACCACTAGTTTTAGGGGGTGATTTTAACTGTATTTTAAGCAGGAGTGACAGAAAAAGAGCTGGGGAATTTTTTAAAGTTGACAAAACATCGGTTTTATTACAGGGCATTTGCAAGGATTTTAAACTTCAGGACTGTTTTAAAACCATGCATCCCAGAGAGGAGGGCTTCACCTGGTTCAGTGGTGATGGCACCAGAGCCTCTCGTATAGACTACCTTTTTACACGGGACTGCCCACCAACCGATGCTAGATTGACCCCCGTTTTCTTTTCCGATAACCTAATGCTTTCCTGCACCCTATCACTCTCTTCGGGTGTGACTTCCGGAAGTGGTCTGTGGAAACTAAACTGCTCCCTTTTAAAAGAAGATGAAATAGTTAGTCAGTACCGGGAGCAGTACCACGAGTGGCAGACCCTTCAAGACTTTTACGATACACGTGCACACTGGTGGGAAATGGTGAAGGAAAAGACCCAGATTTTCTTTAGACAGGCAGGTAGGAGAAAAAAGAATAGGGAAAACAGACGCATGATGGGACTGCAGAAGCGACTACAACGCTATTTTAAATTAAACCAACAAGGGATGGATTTTAATGATGAAATTAAACAAGTGAAAACAGAGATGTCGGTTTTAGCAGATATTAAAAGTAAGGGTGTCATTTTAAGAAGCAGGGAACGAGAAATAGAGGAAGGAGAGAAGTGCACAAGGTATTTTTTTAAGAAAATTGTGAATAAAGGGGGGGCCATTTTAAAGCTAAGAAAAGAGAACGGGTGCACAGTTGATTCAATGGAAGAAATTAAACAAGCTGTTGAACAATTTTATCGTGAACTGTACGAACAAAAACCTGTTGAAATTGACACCATGACAGAAGTTTTAAATTTCATAGAAAAAACAGTAAAAGACAGTGTGCTTTTAACCCAAGATTTTACCATTTCAGAGTTAAATAAATGTTTTACAAATTTTAAGAAAGGTAAGTCCCCAGGACAAGATGGACTTCCCTTTTTAGCACCTGACTTGTTTACTGTTTTTATGGAATTTGAGCAACTTGAGCGACTTCCTGACAGTTTTAGAGCAGGGATAGTGACTCTTCTTCACAAAAAAAAAGACAAGACTGACTTGAAGAATTGGAGACCGATTACACTTTTAAACTTTGACTGTAAACTTTTTAGTAAACTTTTAGCCTCACGTATGTCCTTGTTTTTAGAAGACCTGATTCACCCGGATCAAGCCTGTGCCATCCCGGGGAGGAAGATAACCGACAGCCTCGTACTGATCCGAGACACCATCTGTTATGCGAGAGACAGAAACATTCGGCTAGCAGTCCTAAATTTAGACTTTGAGAAAGCCTTTGATCGGGTCTCGCACCAGTACCTTTTCCAGGTACTGCCAAAAATGGGGTTCCCAGAAAGGTTTATAGCTTGGGTGGGTCTGCTGTACCGGGGCATTACCAGCAAATTCCTTGTTAACGGGCATCTGACAAAAGCAGTAAACATCCACTGCGGTGTCCGTCAGGGTTGTCCGTTATCTGCCCTCCTCTACATCATCTGTGTGGAACCACTGGCACAGAGCTTGAGAAGGGACCACCGAATCAATGGGGTGAGAGTCCCGGGGAGCGGGGGACAATTGACAAAGTGTGTTTTATATATGGACGACGTGAACATTTTATGTACAGACCTATTATCTATCAACAGGACTCTGGACTTGACCGACTGGTATGGACGGGCCTCTGGGGCAAAACTAAACAGAAACAAGACCCAAGCCCAATTTTATGGGCCATGGACAGCGACTGAGACAACAGGACTCCCCGTGACTATAACCCAGACAAAACAGAAAATACTGGGGATTAATTTTGACAAGGAAGGGGGAGGGACATCAAACTGGCCAGACGTGGTAGGGAAAGTAAAGCAAAGACTAGGATACTGGGGACTTAGAGGACTGACCATTGAAGGAAAGGTTTTAATCATCAAAGCCGTGATTTTACCTTTGCTTTTACTAATCAGTTCTGTTTTTATCCCACCTAGAAAAGTACTTTTAGACCTGGACCGAGCCATTTTTTATTTTCTGTGGGGCTCCAAGTGGGAAAGACTGAGGAGAGATGTAATGAAGAAACAAAAAGAGAAAGGAGGAAAAGGAGTGCCTGATTTTTATTTGTTTTTAGGAAGCAGATACACTACACTGCACATCCTACAGGCCACAGACCCATCCGGAAACCCCAAAACTAAAGCAATGACACGATTCTGGATGGGTTCTTACCTCAGAAGACTGAAGATTTTACCCACCGACCTAAAAGTGCCTGTGTCTTTTAGCCTGCCACCATCCTATGCTTTTATCCAGACGTTCTTAAAGCATTTTAACTTGGAGGCAGAGGAGTTGCATGTTTTAACAAACCACCGCTCTTTGATTTCTGTTGTGCAGGAGCGGGAACCAGTGAGTCCAGTGCGTGGGCTCGCGTTCGGCGAGCCCTCAACAGTTTGGTGCAACGTCAACCATTCCGCTCTCCCAAACAGACTCCGGGACCTGTCGTGGATGGTGGCTCATGAGATCCTGCCAGTCAGGTCCGTTATGCACTCCCGGGGCATGTCAGCGATCTCAACCTGCCCGCGACCTGGTTGTGGCGCGCCCGAGTCGGTGAGGCACCTGCTCTGGGAGTGCAGCGCTGCTGCAGACCAGTGGGCAACAGCCGGCTCCTTGCAATTCCCGTACTTGCCAGCAAGGGAGGTCCTCACAGCACAACTCGTGCTCTATGGGGTGAGCCAAACAAAAATAAAAAAGAATGACTTTGCCAAGCAGTGGCTCACCCTAGCCACTATGAAAGACGCCATGTGGACCTCCAGGAACTTGCTGGTGTGCCTTTGATCCTCATACATTTAACTTTGTCCTCACAAAGGAGCAGTTCCAAAACGTCAAACAGGGACTGCCTTTGCATTTGACGCAGTCAAACTGCATGCGCCTGGAGAAGCCAAAAGGCTTATAGCACCTGGTATTCCCAGGCGGTCTCCCCATCCAAGTACTAACCAGGCCCAACTCTGCTTAGCTTCTGAGATAAAACTCTGGCTTTTAGTCTGCGAAAAGAGAGTGAAAGTGAACTCCACTTTGAGATGGCTCTGGGATTGGGCCGACTGGGAGAATTGCTTGAAAAAAACCTCTATACCCAATGAGCGGTCAGAACAAAGCCTCAACACCCCTAGTCTTTTGCACAGAGTAAAAGACAAAGCAGCCATTGGAATAGGGCCCGATTGTTCCTGCCTGGTCGGCCGGGGAGCTAGCGTCTCAACCAAGCAAAGCTCACCGTGGGGAAGGTGGCTATGCCAACTAGCCTGATGCACTGCTCCCGCAGTGTCAAATACTCGTACTCTGGTTTCTCTTCATAACGTACAAGTCTTTCGCCTTTTACTAAAGACTTCCGTGGAGAGCAGCATTAATGAGTTGTTTCTATTTTTGGAAGGCTTTACCTTTGCGGCTGAAGCCCATTCTGTCTGTGCAAAGGAAATCTTCTTGCTGTGCCAAGTGACTTCTCGGAGTAGAGTCACCTTATTTGTTGAGACCGTGCCCATGTTCAAAGCTGGAGCGCTAAATTGTTGTTTGAATGGTGCTCAGTGGAGCGGGCGGGAGTGCAAAGTTGTACCATCTGAAACGGCTGAAGAGTGCTCACTGCAACGCCAGGACAAAAACCAAGGTAGAGTTGCCCAGGGATATTTACGTTATACAGTCAAATCAGGGGAGAGCGCGAACGCAGTCCCCCACTACCAGAAATTATGCAGTCCAGATTCCCTCATTTGGGGAATTCGCAAGGGTCAGTACAGCCGGTGTGCAATGGCTGAGCCTCGTCCTGGGTGAACCACCTTCTTGATCATGGTATCTCCGCTGCCAGGTAAGTATGAGTTGGAACTGTCAGAGGCTGACACCTCTTTTCCAGGTGCCTCACTCGGCCGGACGGTGCAGCAAATTCAACTGTCTGCAGTGCCATGCCAGCAGCTAACCTGAATCTGAAAAGCTTGCAGATTAAAACAGTCCGGCTTTTCTTCATCTTTCTGATCAGTTCTTGTTTCAATAACCAAGGAACTTGGAGCACAAATTGATTTAGTTTTTCCACTCTACCCATCTCTAGAGCCACACCCACCCACACTTGGAAAATTCTTAGTTGAGGCAAACCCTCACGGCTTAATATCTCCAGTGCAGAAATGCTGCCGTATTCTCATCTCGTTGTTGCCATCACTAAGGCAACGCCCACCTGCCTGGGGTGACTGCACTGTATGACCTCACCTGACAACTGTGCAGCTGCATATCAGCTGTGCAGACCTGCCGCAGCATTCAGCAAACCTTGCAAAACATGGGTTTTAAAGATGGACAGGTGTCGTTAAAGCAGCAACACCAGGACAAAAACCAAGGTAGAGTTGCCCAGGGATATTTACGTTATACAGTCAAATCAGGGGAGAGCGCGAATGCAGTCCCCCACTACCAGAAATTATGCAGTCGAGATTCCCACATTTGGGGAATTCGCAAGGGTCAGTACAGCCGGTGTGCAATGGCTGAGCCTCGTCCTGGGTGAACCACCTTCTTGATCATGGTGTCTCCCCTGCCAGGTAAGTATGAGTTGGAACTGTCAGAGGCTGACACCTCTTTTCCAGGTGCCTCACTCGGCCGGACGGTGCAGCAAATTCAACTGTCTGCAGTGCCATGCCAGCAGCTAAACTGAATCTGAAAAGCTTGCAGATTAAAACAGTCCGGCTTTTCTTCATCTTTCTGATCAGTTCTTGTTTCAACAACCAAGGAACTTGGAGCACAAATTGATTTAGTTTTTCCACTCTCCCCGTCTCTAGAGCCACACCCACCCACACTGGGAAAATTCTTAGTTGAGGCAAACCCTCACGGCTTAATATCTCCAGTGCAGAAATGCTGCCGTATTCTCATCTCGTTGTTGCCATCACTAAGGCAACGCCCACCTGCCTGGGGTGACTGCACCGTATGACCTCACCTGACAACAGCGCAGCTGCATATCAGCTGTGCAGACCTGCCGCAGCATTCAGCAAACCTTGCAAAACATGGGTTTTAAAGATGGAGAGGTGTCGTTAAAGCAGCAACGCCAGGACAAAAACCAAGGTAGAGTTGCCCAGGGATATTTACGTTATACAGTCAAATCAGGGGAGAGCGCGAACGCAGTCCCCCACTACCAGAAATTATGCAGTCGAGATTCCCACATTTGGGGAATTCGCAAGGGTCAGTACAGCCGGTGTGCAATGGCTGAGCCTCATCCTGGGTGAACCACCTTCTTGATCATGGTGTCTCCCCTGCCAGGTAAGTATGAGTTGGAACTGTCAGAGGCTGACACCTCTTTTCCAGGTGCCTCACTCGGCCGGACGGTGCAGCAAATTCAACTGTCTGCAGTGCCATGCCAGCAGCTAACCTGAATCTGAAAAGCTTGCAGATTAAAACAGTCTGGCTTTTCTTCATCTTTCTGATCAGTTCTTGTTTCAACAACCAAGGAACTTGGAGCACAAATTGATTTAGTTTTTCCACTCTCCCCATCTCTAGAGCCACACCCACCCACACTGGGAAAATTCTTAGTTGAGGCAAAACCTCACGGCTTAATATCTCCAGTGCAGAAATGCTGCCGTATTCTCATCTCGTTGTTGCCATCACTAAGGCAACGCCCACCTGCCTGGGGTGACTGCACTGTATGACCTCACCTGACAACTGCGCAGCTGCATATCAGCTGTGCAGACCTGCCGCAGCATTCAGCAAACCTTGCAAAACATGGGTTTTAAAGATGGAAAGGTGTCGTTAAAGCAGCAACGCCAGGACAAAAACCAAGGTAGAGTTGCCCAGGGATATTCACGTTATACAGTCAAATCAGGGGAGAGCGCAAATGCAGTCCCCCACTACCAGAAATTATGCAGTCGAGATTCCCACATTTGGGGAATTTGCAAGGGTCAGTACAGCCGGTGTGCAATGGCTGAGCCTCGTCCTGGGTGAACCACCTTCTTGATCATGGTATCTCCCCTGCCAGGTAAGTATGAGTTGGAACTGTCAGAGGCTGACACCTCTTTTCCAGGTGCCTCACTCGGCCGGACGGTGCAGCAAATTCAACTGTCTGCAGTGCCATGCCAGCAGCTAACCTGAATCTGAAAAGCTTGCAGATTAAAACAGTCCGGCTTTTCTTCATCTTTCTGATCAGTTCTTGTTTCAACAACCAAGGAACTTGGAGCACAAATTGATTTAGTTTTTCCACTCTCCCCGTCTCTAGAGCCACACCCACCCACACTGGGAAAATTCTTAGTTGAGGCAAACCCTCACGGCTTAATATCTCCAGTGCAGAAATGCTGCCGTATTCTCATCTCGTTGTTGCCATCACTAAGGCAACGCCCACCTGCCTGGGGTGACTGCACCGTATGACCTCACCTGACAACTGCGCAGCTGCATATCAGCTGTGCAGACCTGCCGCAGCATTCAGCAAACCTTGCAAAACATGGGTTTTAAAGATGGAAAGGTGTCGTTAAAGCAGCAACGCCAGGACAAAAACCAAGGTAGAGTTGCCCAGGGATATTTACGTTATACAGTCAAGTCTGGGGAGAGCGCGAACGCAGTCCCCCACTACCAGAAATTATGCAGTCGAGATTCCCACATTTGGGGAATTCGCAAGGGTCAGTACAGCCGGTGTGCAATGGCTGAGCCTCGTCCTGGGTGAACCACCTTCTTGATCATGGTGTCTCCCCTGCCAGGTAAGTATGAGTTGGAACTGTCAGAGGCTGACACCTCTTTTCCAGGTGCCTCACTCGGCCGGACGGTGCAGCAAATTCAACTGTCTGCAGTGCCATGCCAGCAGCTAACCTGAATCTGAAAAGCTTGCAGATTAAAACAGTCCGGCTTTTCTTCATCTTTCTTTCTTCTTGTTTCAACAACCAAGGAACTTGGAGCACAAATTGATTTAGTTTTTCCACTCTCCCCGTCTCTAGAGCCACACCCACCCACACTGGGTAAATTCTTAGTTGAGGCAAACCCTCACGGCTTAATATCTCCAGTGCAGAAATGCTGCCGTATTCTCATCTCTTTGTTGCCATCACTAAGGCAACGCCCACCTGCCTGGGGTGACTGCACCGTATGACCTCACCTGACAACTGCGCAGCTGCATATCAGCTGTGCAGACCTGCCGCAGCATTCAGCAAACCTTGCAAAACATGGGTTTTAAAGATAGAAAGGTGTTGTTAAAGCAGCAACGCCAGGACAAAAACAAAGGTAGAGTTGCCCAGGGATATTTACGTTATACAGTCAAATCAGGGGAGAGCGCGAACGCAGTCCCCCACTACCAGAAATTATGCAGTCGAGATTCCCACATTTGGGGAATTCGCAAGGGTCAGTACAGCCGGTGTGCAATGGCTGAGCCTCGTCCTGGGTGAACCACCTTCTTGATCATGGTATCTCCCCTGCCAGGTAAGTATGAGTTGGAACTGTCAGAGGCTGACACCTATTTTCCAGGTGCCTCACTCGGCCGGACGGTGCAGCAAATTCAACTGTCTGCAGTGCCATGCCAGCAGCTAACCTGAATCTGAAAAGCTTGCAGATTAAAACATTCCGGCTTTTCTTCATCTTTCTGATCAGTTCTTGTTTCAACAACCAAGGAACTTGGAGCACAAATTGATTTAGTTTTTCCACTCTCCCCGTCTCTAGAGCCACACCCACCCACACTGGGTAAATTCTTAGTTGAGGCAAACCCTCACGGCTTAATATCTCCAGTGCAGAAATGCTGCCGTATTCTCATCTCGTTGTTGCCATCACTAAGGCAACGCCCACCTGCCTGGGGTGACTGCACCGTATGACCTCACCTGACAACTGCGCAGCTGCATATCAGCTGTGCAGACCTGCCGCAGCATTCAGCAAACCTTGCAAAACATGGGTTTTAAAGATAGAAAGGTGTTGTTAAAGCAGCAACGCCAGGACAAAAACAAAGGTAGAGTTGCCCAGGGATATTTACGTTATACAGTCAAATCAGGGGAGAGCGCGAACGCAGTCCCCCACTACCAGAAATTATGCAGTCGAGATTCCCACATTTGGGGAATTCGCAAGGGTCAGTACAGCCGGTGTGCAATGGCTGAGCCTCGTCCTGGGTGAACCACCTTCTTGATCATGGTATCTCCCCTGCCAGGTAAGTATGAGTTGGAACTGTCAGAGGCTGACACCTATTTTCCAGGTGCCTCACTCGGCCGGACGGTGCAGCAAATTCAACTGTCTGCAGTGCCATGCCAGCAGCTAACCTGAATCTGAAAAGCTTGCAGATTAAAACATTCCGGCTTTTCTTCATCTTTCTGATCAGTTCTTGTTTCAACAACCAAGGAACTTGGAGCACAAATTGATTTAGTTTTTCCACTCTCCCCATCTCTAGAGCCACACCCACCCACACTGGGAAAATTCTTAGTTGAGGCAAACCCTCACGGCTTAATATCTCCAGTGCAGAAATGCTGCCGTATTCTCATCTCGTTATTGCCATCACTAAGGCAATGCCCACCTGCCTGGGGTGACTGCACTGTATGACCTCACCTGACAACTGCGCAGCTGCATATCAGCTGTGCAGACCTGCCGCAGCATTCAGCAAACCTTGCAAAACATGGGTTTTAAAGATGGAAAGGTGTCGTTAAAGCAGCAACGCCAGGACAAAAACCAAGGTAGAGTTGCCGAGGGATATTCACGTCATACAGTCAAATCAGGGGAGAGCGCGAACGCAGTCCCCCACTACCAGAAATTATGCAGTCGAGATTCCCACATTTGGGGAATTTGCAAGGGTCAGTACAGCCGGTGTGCAATGGCTGAGCCTCGTCCTGGGTGAACCACCTTCTTGATCATGGTATCTCCCCTGCCAGGTAAGTATGAGTTTGAACTGTCAGAGGCTGACACCTCTTTTCCAGGTGCCTCACTCGGCCGGACGGTGCAGCAAATTCAACTGTCTGCAGTGCCATGCCAGCAGCTAACCTGAATCTGAAAAGCTTGCAGATTAAAACACTCCGGCTTTTTTTCATCTTTCTGATCAGTTCTTGTTTCAACAACCAAGGAACTTGGAGCACAAATTGATTTAGTTTTTCCACTCTCCCCATCTCTAGAGCCACACCCACCCACACTGGGAAAATTCTTAGTTGAGAGGCAAAACCTCACGGCTTAATATCTCCAGTGCAGAAATGCTGCCGTATTCTCATCTTGTTGTTGCCATCACTAAGGCAACGCCCACCTGCCTGGGGTGACTGCACCGTATGACCTCACCTGACAACTGCGCAGCTGCATATCAGCTGTGCAGACCTGCCGCAGCATTCAGCAAACCTTGCAAAACATGGGTTTTAAAGATGGAAAGGTGTCGTTAAAGCAGCATCGCCAGGACAAAAACCAAGGTAGAGTTGCCCAGGGATATTCACGTTATACAGTCAAATCAGGGGAGAGCGCGAACGCAGTCCCCCACTACCAGAAATTATGCAGTCGAGATTCCCACATTTGGGGAATTCGCAAGGGTCAGTACAGCCGGTGTGCAATGGCTGAGCCTCGTCCTGGGTGAACCACCTTCTTGATCATGGTATCTCCCCTGCCAGGTAAGTATGAGTTGGAATTGTCAGAGGCTGACACCTCTTTTCCAGGTGCCTCACTCGGCCGGACGGTGCAGCAAATTCAACTGTCTGCAGTGCCATGCCAGCAGCTAACCTGAATCTGAAAAGCTTGCAGATTAAAACAGTCTGGCTTTTCTTCATCTTTCTGATCAGTTCTTGTTTCAACAACCAAGGAACTTGGAGCACAAATTGATTTAGTTTTTCCACTCTCCCCATCTCTAGAGCCACACCCACCCACACTGGGAAAATTCTTAGTTGAGCCAAACCCTCACGGCTTAATATCTCCAGTGCAGAAATGCTGCCGTATTCTCATCTCGTTGTTGCCATCACTAAGGCAACGCCCACCTGCCTGGGGTGACTGCACTGTATGACCTCACCTGACAACTGCGCAGCTGCATATCAGCTGTGCAGACCTGCCGCATCATTCAGCAAACCTTGCAAAACATGGGTTTTAAAGATGGAAAGGTGTCGTTAAAGCAGCAACGCCAGGACAAAAACCAAGGTAGAGTTGCCCAGGGATATTCACATTATACAGTCAAATCAGGGTAGAGCGCGAACGCAGTCCCCCACTACCAGAAATTATGCAGTCGAGATTCCCACATTTGGGGAATTCGCAAGGGTCAGTACAGCCGGTGTGCAATGGCTGAGCCTCGTCCTGGGTGAACCACCTTCTTGATCATGGTATCTCCCCTGCCAGGTAAGTATGAGTTGGAATTGTCAGAGGCTGACACCTCTTTTCCAGGTGCCTCACTCGGCCGGACGGTGCAGCAAATTCAACTGTCTGCAGTGCCATGCCAGCAGCTAACCTGAATCTGAAAAGCTTGCAGATTAAAACAGTCTGTCTTTTCTTCATCTTTCTGATCAGTTCTTGTTTCAACAACCAAGGAACTTGGAGCACAAATTGATTTAGTTTTTCCACTCTCCCCATCTCTAGAGCCACACCCACCCACACTGGGAAAATTCTTAGTTGAGGCAAAACCTCACGGCTTAATATCTCCAGTGCAGAAATGCTGCCGTATTCTCATCTCGTTGTTGCCATCACTAAGGCAACGCCCACCTTCCTGGGGTGACTGCACTGTATGACCTCACCTGACAACTACGCAGCTGCATATCAGCTGTGCAGACCTGCCGCAGCATTCAGCAAACCTTGCAAAACATGGGTTTTAAAGATGGAAAGGTGTCGTTAAAGCAGCATCGCCAGGACAAAAACCAAGGTAGAGTTACCCAGGGATATTCACGTTATACAGTCAAATCAGGGGAGAGCGCGAACGCAGTCCCCCACTACCAGATATTATGCAGTCGAGATTCCCACATGTGGGGAATTCGCAAGGGTCAGTACAGCCGGTGTGCAATGGCTGAGCCTTGTCCTGGGTGAACCACCTTCTTGATCATGGTATCTCCCCTGCCAGGTAAGTATGAGTTGGAATTGTCAGAGGCTGACACCTCTTTTCCAGGTGCCTCACTCGGCCGGACACATGCCAACTAACAAGTAAGCCCAATCAGACTCTAAAACCTGCTCCTCTATTACCAATTCCAGCAGTCAATCAACCTTTTGAGCATGTGATCGTGGACTGTTTGGGCCCCCTCCCTCGCTTGAAATCCGGTACTATCTATCTTCTCACTGTAATGTGCCAAGCCACTCGCTATCCAGCAGCATACCCGTTGCGTACCATCACTGCTAGGTCGGTGGTGAGAGCGTTGTCACAATTCATCTCTATATTTGGCATTCCAAAAATCATTCAAAGTGACCAGGGTTCGAATTTCTCCTCACACCTTTTCTCTCAAGTGTTGAAGCAGCTTAACATCAAGCATAACAAAGCATCTGCGTATCATGCACAAAGTCACGGAGCATTAGAACGTTTCCATCAAACGTTGAAGTCGTTGCTACGTTCAAATTGCATTCAAATGGAAGGTGACTGGGAGGAGGGTTTGCCCTGGTTAATGCTTGCGGCTAGGGAAGTAGTTCAAGAGAGTACAGGGTTTAGCCCAAATGACTTGGTGTTCGGCCATACTGTACGAGGTCCGTTAGCCATTTTGAGGGACCAGTGGATGGGGGAGGACCCTCCCCGGAACCTGTTAGACTATGTGAATGGTTTTCGGCGTAGACTTTAGGCAGCTGGCGAACTGGCCAGGGAGAAAATGGAGCATGTGCAGGGAAAAATGAAAAAGCTCTATGATAGACGTACGGAACGGTGGGTTTTCAGTCCTGGTGATCGAGTACTGGCGCTGTTGCCCATCATAGGCTCGCCATTTCAAGCCAAATTTAATGGCCCACACACAGTTTTAAGGAAGCTTTCCGATTTAAATATTTGATTTCGACTCCAGAGCGCAGGAAAACCACCCAATTGTGTCATGTGAACCTGTTAAAACCATATTATGAGCGTGCGTCAAAATCACCTGGGTATGGTGCACAGGTTATCGCGGCGAATTCTCATCCAGCATGTTTAGCAACTAGAGCATCAGAAGTCACTACACCTTTGTTGGTGAGTGAGGTGGAGGCGGATGGGTTACCAGCTGTTGATCAAGCATTAACACATGGGCGGCTGAAAAACTCTGAGGCTCTCTGTAACCTTGAGGCATTGTTGCAACATCTGCCAGAGTTAGAAAGGGCAGAGTTGGCAGAGTTGATTAGGTCTTTACCATGTTTGTTTGGTGATACGCCTACTCAGACCCTCCTTATTGAACACGATATTGAGGTGGGAGATGTTCAGCCTATTCGTCAACGTTTTTTTCGTGTCAATGCTGAAAAACCCAGGTATCTGGATGCCGAAATTAAGTATATGTTGGAGAATGGAATAGCTGAGCCATCCTCCTCAAGCTGGGCATCGCCTTGCATCACGGTACCCAAAGCAGACGGCACACCAAGGTTTTGCACTGACTTCAGGAAAGTTAATGCTGTCACCAGACCTGACTCGTTCCCACTTCCTCGTATGGAAGATTGTGTAGATGAGGTTGGTCATGCTAAGTTTGTAAGTAAGTTTGATATATTGAAAGGGTACTGACAGGTCCCTTTAACTCAGCGGGCCCATGAAATTTCTGCATTTGTGACACCGCACAGTTTGTTTTCTTACAAGGTTATGCCTTTTGGCTTGAGAAATGCGCCAGCGACATTTCAACGCCTTATGACTCGTGTTCTGGGGGACCTGGAGGGTTGCGCTGTCTATTTGGATGACGTGGTGGTGTTTTCTGACTCTTGGCGTCAGCATGTCGAGCGCATCAGGGCGCTGTTCGGTCGCTTGGCTGAGGCCTGTCTCACCGTGAACCTCTCAAAATTTGAGTTTGCCAAGGCGACAGTGACTTATCTTGGCCGAGTTGTGGGTCAGGGGTGCGTCCGTCCTGTGGCTGCTAAAGTGAGCGTGGTTGAAAATTATCCGGTACCAACCACGAAAAAGGAACTGTTGCGGTTTCTTGGATTAGTGGGTTACTACAGGTGTTTTTATCGCAATTTTTCCACTGTTACATCGCCACTCACTAACCTTTTGAAGGCAAAGGCAGTGTATATATGGACCCCTGAATGTCAACAGGCTTTTGAGAACATTAAAGCCTTGTTATGTACAGCTCCTGTTCTTGAGGCACCACGGTTTGACCGCCCTTTTTCACTGCAGGTAGATGCGAGTCACGTGGGTGCAGGTGCTGTTCTATTGCAAGCTGATGATCTGGGTGTTGATAAGCCAGTGAGTTTTTTTTCCCCAAAAAGTTTAACTCCTACCAACTAAATTATTCAATCATCGAAAAGGAGGCACTAGCTTTGATATGGGCTTTGAAACATTTTGACGTGTATGTAGTTTCAGGCACTACACCCGTGGTGGTCTACACGGATCACAATCCACTAACCTTTTTGAACTCCTTGCAGTGTCCAAACCAGAGACTGATACGATGGTCTGTGATGTTGCAGTCTTATGGGTTGGACATCCGATTCATAAAAGGATCAGAGAATGTGGTGGCGGATGCCCTCTCTCGGGCCATTAGAAGTATGGGTTGGCGAGGGACCTGGTGTGTTAGGACAACTTTGATCGGTTGATGTCCCCTTCCAGTTCCGCTTGCGGTGTCTGTTCCTGCCTCCTGTCTTTCTCCTCTTAAATGCTCACAGAAATCCTAGGCAAATCTCTGTTGCTGAGGAGCAAGAGTTTGGTGTGCTGGGGGCAGATGGCAGTGGTTGGACTTTAAACTGCTAATGGGGCAAGTGTTTTTTCTCTGATTTGTTTTTTTTGATAACTTTTCATTGAGCATTTAATAGTGCTGGTTGTGTGTTGTACCTACTAGGTTTTTTACATATTTCGGTTCCCTATATTGAACCTCTTTTTAGGGGGACATGTGCTGGGCATGTCTCTCTCCTCCCTCTTTCTTTGGCTGTGTTCGAAACCGCCTACTACATACTTGAAAATGGCATACTCATCGATCTGACAGTATGCAGAGCGTTTACACACAGTGCACTTCACTCCTGCCCGAGCCGAAATCAGCCGGCCTGAAAAGCTGATTTCGCTTAAGCTATAAACTCTGTAAATATATAACTTTAGCAACATTTGAAACATTTTCAGATGAGAAAGTAGTCATTTAGACCCCCAAGGTGTTAAAAATCTGACAAAATACTGGCTATTTACAATTTTGTTCCCATGAATTCGGCGCTACAAAAGCTAGCCGCAGTGAGCAACGCACTTCCGGTTTCGCCGTTTTGACTGCTCTCGTCCCGTTAACGGAATTTGACTGTTCAAATGGCGATGGCTCACATTACGTTGCATCTTGGGTATTTTGAGTGTGACAAGTAACCTCATGATGAATACTCAACATTTCGGCGAATCTAGTATATATCTAGTGTACATCCGGGAACTTAAAAAAGTATGACTAGTAGGAATAGTAGGAAAAGTAGGTGGTTTCGAACACAGCCTTTGTCTCCTCCCTCAGACCAGGAAGCTGATTGGAGTGTGCAGCAGTGATTGCGGCAGCTCGTACACCTGGCCGTCTGTGGGAGTGGATTTAAGCCGCCTTATTTTGTTAATTCTTCCCTTTTGGTTCCTGGCTGGGTTTGTGAGAACAGCATTGTGTTTTGGGATTGTTTGCTTTATCCTTTTGTTATGTTTCGCACCATACAACACCTTTGCCGCACATTTATGCTCCATAACACCACTACACTACTGATGACTGATTGCCACATCCCATTGTTTTACTTTTGTTGAATTCGTAGCTTAAGTTCGAATTGTTTTAAATAAATTTGATTTCCTTATAACTTACAAACCGTGTGCTTCCTCCTTTTTGATATGGCTTTTGAGCCAGGTCGCGTCATTAGTAAAAGCAAAGGTAAAATCACAGCTTTGATGATTAAAACCTTTCCTTCAATGGTCAGTCCTCTAAGTCCCCAGTACCCTAGTCTTTGCTTGACTTTCCCTACCACGTCTGGCCAATTTGATGACCCTCCTCCTTCCCTGTCAAATTTAATCCCCAGTACCCCGGGACTCTCACCCCATTGATTCGGTGGTCCCTTCTCAAGCTCTGTGCCAGTGGTTCCACACAGATGATGTAGAGGAGGGCAGATAACGGACAACCCTGACGGACACCGCAGTGGATGTTTACTGCTTTCGTCAGATGCCCATTAACTAGGAATTTGCTGGTAATGCCCCGGTACAGCAGACCCACCCAAGCTATAAACCTTTCTGGGAACCCCATTTTTTGCAGTACCTGGAAAAGGTACTGGTGCGAGACCCGATCAAAGGCTTTCTCAAAGTCTAAATTTAGGACTGCTAGCCGAATGTTTCTGTCTCTCGCATAACAGATGGTGTCTCGGATCAGTACGAGGCTGTCGGTTATCTTCCTCCCCGGGATGGCACAGGCTTGATCCGGGTGAATTAGGTCTTCTAAAAACAAGGACATACGTGAGGCTAAAAGTTTACTAAAAAGTTTACAGTCAAAGTTTAAAAGTGTAATCGGTCTCCAATTCTTCAAGTCAGTCTTGTCTTTTTTTTTGTGAAGAAGAGTCACTATCCCTGCTCTAAAACTGTCAGGAAGTCGCTCAAGTTGCTCAAATTCCATAAAAACAGTAAACAAGTCAGGTGCTAAAATATCCCAAAAGGTCAAATAAAATTCCAAGGGAAGTCCATCTTGTCCTGGGGACTTCCCTTTCTTAAAATTTGTAAAACATTTATTTAACTCTGAAATTGTAAAATCTTGGGTTAAAAGCACACTGTCTTTTACTGTTTTTTCTGTGACATTTAAAACTTCTGTCATGGTGTCCATTTCAACAGGTTTTTGTTCGTACAATTCACGATAAAATTGTTCAACAGCTTGTTTAATTTCTTCCATTGAATCAACTGTGCACCCGTTCTCTTTTGTTAGCTTTAAAATGCCCCCCCCTTTATTCACAATTTTCTTAAAAAAATACCTTGTGCACTTCTCTCCTTCCTCTATTTCTCGTTCCCTGCTTCTTAAAATGACACCCTTACTTTTAATATCTGCTAAAACCGACATGTCTGTTTTCACTTGTTTAATTTCATCATTAAAATCCATCCCTTGTTGGTTTAATTTAAAATAGCGCTGTAGTCGCTTCTGCAGTCCCATCATGCGTCTGTTTTCCCTATTCTTTTTTCTCCTACCTGCCTGTCTAAAGAAAGTCTGGGTCTTTTCCTTCACCATTTCCCACCAGTGTGCACGTGTATCGTAAAAGTCTTGAATGGTCTGCCACTCGTGGTACTGCTCCCGGTACTGACTAACTATTTCATCTTCTTTTAAAAGGGAGCAGTTTAGTTTCCACAGACCACTTCCGGAAGTCACACCCGAAGATAGTGATAGGGTGCAGGAAAGCATCAGGTGATCAGAAAAGAAAACGGGGGTCAATCTAGCATCGGTTGGTGGGCAGTCCCGTGTAAAAAGGTAATCTATACGAGAGGCTCTGGTGCCATCACCACTGAACCAGGTGAAGCCCTCCTCTCTGGGATGCATGGTTTTAAAACAGTCCTGAAGTTTAAAATCCTTGCATATGCCCTGTAATAAAACCGATGTTTTGTCAACGTTAAAAAATTCCCCTGCTCTTTTTCTGTCACTCCTGCTTAAAATACAGTTAAAATCACCCCCTAAAACTAGTGGTGCCCTACCTAGCATGTGGGACTGCAGGTCTTCTAAAAGGTCATACCGGTCATTTTTTTCGTTAAAGCCATAAATATTTAAGAGGTTAAAATCTTGAAATCTTAAAATGTCTTAAAAGCAGTTATGTAATTTCTTGTGAACGGAGCTCTTCCTTCACTTCTACAGGTGAGAGGCGAGGGTGTTGAGCTCTATTCCCCGGTCGGACTCTGGGGGTTGGCCTCTGTTGCAAGGTTTTGTTAAACTTTGAGTCTCTAGGGGTTGATTGCAGAACTACATTTAAAAAAGAGACCTCATTTGGTGAATTGGAGGGGAAGACTCTGGGCTCCTCCACAGATGAACTGTCTGAGGTAGTCCCAGCTCTTCCCCTCTTCTCTGAGACTATAGGACAGGGGTGTCGAATTCATTTTCACCGAGGGCCACATCAGCATAATTGTTGCCCTCAAAGGGCCAGATGTAACTTATAAATGTAACTACTCCTAAATGTTAAATAACTCTGAATTTATTACTTATTCAAGTTACAAATATTACATATATATTTGCATAGATGTAAAAAAAATACATGTTTGCTTGTTGTTCTGTTATTATATCATAAATCCTTTTAATTTGTCAGGTGATGAAACCCACATCAACTCCATCCGTCAATGATCAAACTATCCAAGTGAATAAAGAAAAGTTATGACATTTGCTTTGTTCCAAACTTGAAATAGCAAACAAAGCTAGCTTTTACTGCCGCATTGTTTCCAGTTTTAGCGAACACATTCTGCTGCGATTGCAGTTTTCCTTTTAATTCTTTGGCAGTTTGGTGTTTTTCTTGATGCCTAATGTTGGCTCTGAGCTCCGTGTTTGGTCTCAGAATGCGGACGTAGATCGTACTCTTTGACAACAGGCACCGCCTCACAACACAAAAGACATACCGTTTCTTCTCCTTGAAGCAAAAACATGTATTTGCCTTCCAATCTTTCTTGAAACAGAAAAATTGATGCAGATGGAAGGGCATCTGCATCAATATTTCTCTTCCTGGACATTTTGGGAACATTATTTGTATTTCTCAATTCAGCTTGTTGGGAAAATCACATCGATTTAGAAACATTGCAGTCCAGTTCGCGCGTAACATAATCAGCATGCATTGTGTGGAAATGTAGCTTTTGGTCACTGCACGTATTTGACTTTATTTTGATTTTATTTTTAGACAATCAGACCTTTTAAGCTCTCGCAGGCCACATTTGGCCCGCGGGCCTTGAGTTTGACACTATATGCTATAGGAGAATCAGTGGACAATTCTGATGCAAGCCTCTTTGTTTGCTGGGCATCTGGGAGGGAGGCATCCTCGCTATCATCCTGTGATTGGACTTCTTCACATTCTGAACTAGCTCCGCCTTCTGCCTGCACCACCTCCTCCTCTCCAGAGCTCTCCATTGGTGGGGGTGTAGCAGGCCCCTCCCCCTCCTCGGCCTCACCTGACTGCTGTCCACCATTCAGAGGTTTTGGCGGGAAGTTTGAATTTTCCAGCTACTGTTTCAAGTAGCTCGTTAACTGCCTTGTCTGCCCTCCATTTCCTTCCCGCGTTTTTTTGGATTTCAATTTGTTGGCAAAGGATTTTGGGCAATCTCTGAAGAGGTGGTTTAATTCTCCACAGAGATTGCACTTTCTGCCATTAGTACACCAGGTGCCTGTGCTCCCCATATTTGCAGCAGAGTTTGGGCTGTCCCTGGTTGTGGATGTAGCCTCTGTTTTCTCCCAAGACAATCATTGATGGGAGATGTTTCAGGCCCTGGAAGCCCTGGGGGTCTTGCCATTGTTGGATGGGGACCCTCCAGGCGCAGTTCCAGATGCCATCGACATCCCTCACCTTCATTGCTTGGCCTTTAACAGTGCAGAATCTTCCCAACCATATACAGATATCTTCTGCGTTCAACATTTCATTGAACATTCTGACAATTACTGTCTTCAGAGTATTGTCAGTAAACGCAGAAAACTGGGCTTGCACATTTACAAATCTCGTCCAAAACTCCTGCAGCAAAGCTGCAGTGCGAAAACCAAATTCCTTGTTAAAAGGCAATTACAGGATGCAATTCAAATCGTCTGGCTTGAAGTTCAATGTTTTTTGGATTAGCTTCCGGGAGAAGTCCAATCTGGAAATCTCTATAAGCTTTCCTTCCTTTTCTTTAAATAAAAATCTAGCGCTGTGGTGCCTCCTGATGCCAGCATAGTTAGCCGACATGATGGAGGCACCACAAACAGTTTTAAACAAAAAGCTTAAAAGAACAATAATAAATATCACACTAAAAACCCAATAAAAGAGTAAAAATTGGATAAAAAAGTACTAAAAGGGATACTTACCTTCCTCTCCTAAAAAAACGGGACACCGACCTTGTTTCAGCTGAAACTCCTTGGACGAGTTCAAAAAAGTAAAAACTTGAAAAAAGGGGGTAATACAGGAACATTTTTTGATAAAGAACACCAAATACAAAGAGTTGGAATAATTTGACCAAACACAAAATTAACCTCCAAAGCGTGAGAATTTAATGCTGAAATGCATAAAATCATCCACCCAAAGGTGGCGATCGCAGTCTTAGCCAAAAAGCCGAGAAGCGATTTTAGAAGTCAGGAAACAATGGCTCCCTGAAACTACCACCATGTACCGCTGGTTTTGTTATTTCACAAGAGTTGGGAATAGTGCACCGTTCCCGGCGGCACTGCAGTACCGGGTCGATGCGTGGAGTGAACGGAGCAAGCCCCTTTTTCAACCCCTGTGCCTAAAAATCCATTTAATATGTAGTCCTCATATAGAGGACGTATCAGATATTAAACTGATAAGAACAGATTTTTTTTTTCTTTTGAAAAAATTTATTGACACTAATACATTGAAACAAAAAGAGAAGGGAGGAAAAGGAGTGCCTGATTTTTATTTGTTTTTAGCAAGCAGATACACTACACTGCACATCCTACAGGCCACAGACCCATCCGGAAACCCCAAAACTAAAGCAATGACATGATTCTGGATGGGTTCTTACCTCAGAAGACTGAAGATTTTACCCACCGACCTAAAAGTGCCTGTGTCTTTTAGCCTGCCACCATCCTATGCTTTTATCCAGACGTTCTTAAAGCATTTTAACTTGGAGGCAGAGGAGTTGCATGTTTTAACAAACCACCGCTCTTTGATTTCTGTTGTGCAGGAGCGGGAACCAGTGAGTCCAGTGCGTGGGCTCGCGTTCGGCGAGCCCTCAACAGTTTGGTGCAACGTCAACCATTCCGCTCTCCCAAACAGACTCCGGGACCTGTCGTGGATGGTGGCTCATGAGATCCTGCCAGTCAGGTCCGTTATGCACTCCCGGGGATTGTCAGCGATCTCAACCTGCGCATGCTGCGCATGCAGATCCCCCCCGTGGCTGTGATCCGGATGGCCGCAGCGGCGGCTAAAGCGGCCGGAGCTGCAGGCGGCGGGCCTAGGACACATCCACAAAGAAGAATCGCCTCTGTGCCCATTCGGATGAAGGAGCCGGAGCTACACACAAAAAGGTCAAAGCAGCGACGGCCTGGCTCTCCGGGTGTGGCAGGTGGGAAGGAGCAACAGGGTGGGGATCTCCTCTGAGCACCACGACAGGATCCCGAGAGACCTACTGTTTGGGGGAGCGAAATGAGTTTCCCTGGGTAGGGACTCACTGCGCTCCTGCACAAAAAATGGACTTGGAAGAGAGCATTTTAACTAATGCACTCCTTTTTAAAGAAACTCAATACAAACTGCTACTCGCATGAGAACTACTTCACATGTAACTTTTACCTTAGACAACATTGACCTTATCTATAACATCCCATGAAAAACTTGTTTTATTGTTGTTGTTTTAAATGTGGTTATACAGATTACACTTATTTATTGATGTTTTTATTCATAGGTAAAACATATGTCTTAAATATGAAGTTTTTATGAAAATGTGATGTATTATTGCCAATAAATTTTTTCAAAAGAAAAAAAAAATCTGTTCTTATCAGTTTAATATCTGATACGTCCTCTATATGAGGACTACATATTAAATGGATTTTTAGGCACAGGGGTTGAAAAAGGGGCTTGCTCCGTTCACTCCACGCATCGACCCGGTACTGCAGTGCCGCCGGGAACGGTGCACTCTTCCCAACTCTTGTGAAATAACAAAACCAGCGGTACATGGTGGTAGTTTCAGGGAGCCGTTGTATTCTGACTTCTAAAATAGAACTATAATGTTTAGAAAAGACGCAGCTTATGAGCACGTCGTGGGATTGAGCTTCCCTGGTTTCTCTGTATGACCATGAACACAAAACTACACACAGAGAACAGAGGAGCTTGACAGACACACACTAAGTTATCTGAGAGTCCCATTTTCAGCTGCAGAGAACAATCACATCAGGGAAGTCGACGTGCAGGCTCAACATCAGCCTTTCTAGCCAACTCTCTGGTAAAATAGGGGCAACGTATGGTTCCAGCACCTATGTAACACATATTTGTCACGGGGACTGTGGCTTACGGCCACACCGCCCTGAACACGCCCGATCTCGTCCGAACTCGGAAGCCTAGCAGGGTCGGGCCTGGTTAGTACTTGGATGGGAGACCGCTTGGGAATACCAGGTGCTGTAAGCATTTTTCTCTTCTCTCTGCATGTCTTTTGTTGAAACATCTGTTGATCACCCTGTGATCCATCTTGCTGATCCTGGATCTGCTAAGATGTCCCAG
Organism: Odontesthes bonariensis; assembly: GCF_027942865.1. Taxonomy (NCBI): domain Eukaryota; kingdom Metazoa; phylum Chordata; class Actinopteri; order Atheriniformes; family Atherinopsidae; genus Odontesthes; species Odontesthes bonariensis. The sequence continues at coordinate 35,286,758 of NC_134507.1, read as the reverse complement.
GTCATTGTTGCCTTTGATCCTCAGACATTTAACTTTGTCCTGACAAAGGAGCAGTTCCAAAAAGTCAAACAGGGACTGCCTTTGCATTTGACGCAGTCAAACTGCATGCGCCTGGAGAAGCCAAAAGGCTTACAGCACCTGGTATTCCCAGGCGGTCTCCCCATCGAAGTACTAACCAGGCCCGACTCTGCTTAGCTTCTGAGATAAAACTCTGGCTTTTAGTCTGCGAAAAGAGAGTGAAAGTGAACTCCACTTTGAGATGGCTCTGGGATTGGGCCGACTGGGAGAATTGCTTGAAAAAAAGCTCTACACCCAATGAGCGGTCAGAACAAAGCCTCAAGACCCCTAGTCTTTTGCACAGAGTAAAAGACAAAGCAGCCATTGAATAGGGCCCGATTGTTCCTACCATGTCGGCCGAGGAGCGAGCGTCTCAACCAAGCAAAGCTCACCGTGGGGAAGGTGGCTATGCCAACTAGCCTGATGCACTGCTCCCGCAGTGTCAAATACTCGTACTCTGGTTTCTCTTCATAACGTACAAGTCTTTCGCCTTTTACTAAAGACTTCCGTGGAGAGCAACATTAATGAGTTGTTTCTATTTTTGGAAGGCTTTACCTTTGCGGGTGAAGTACTTGAGGTGGTTTAATCCACCTCAAGTACTTCATTTTATCAACTAAACCACCTGAAATGCCTAATTATATCAACTAAACCACCTGAAATGCTTAATTTTATCAACTAAACCACCTGAAATGCTTAATTTTATCAACTAAACCACCTGAAATGCTAAACTTTCTGAACTAAACCGCCTGAAATGCTTCATTTTATCAACTAAACCACCTGAAATGTTTCATTTTCATGATCTAAACCACCTCAAATGTTTCATTTTCATGATCTAAACCACCTCAAATGTTTCATTTTCATGATCTAAACCACGTCAAATACTTAACGAGCCAAAAATGCTAAAAAAAAAAAAAGCCCTGTTTTGGAGGCCTCATAACTCAGTCATACGACATCACAGAGACCTCATTCAAAGTTTATATGTGACAGGAGACTCTCAACTTTATAGGGGTTGTTCAAGATATTTCTATCAGGATTAATACCCATGGTTATAGGAGTGAAAAAGAAGGCACTTTTGCCTAAATGCCAGAAACTGCCCTATTTTGGAGTTGCCATAACTCAGCCATCCGACATCACAGAGACCTCATTCAAAGTTTATGTGACAAGAGACTCTCGACTTTAACTAAACTAAAAAAAATTTTTATTGGGCGGGCAGTAGATTGGCACCCATCAAATTTCTTTAGGAATTTTCTAGAAGATCAGAAAGATGAAGAAAAGCCGGATTGTCTCAACCAAGCAAAGCTCATCATGGGGAAGGTGGCTATGCCAACTAGCCTGATGCACTGCTCCCGCAGTGTCAACTACTCGTACTCTGGTTTCTCTTCATAACGTACAAGTCTTTTGCCTTTTACTAAAGACTTCCGTGGAGAGCAACATTAATGAGTTGTTTCTATTTTTGGAAGGCTTTACCTTTGCGGGTGAAGTACTTGAGGTGGTTTAATCCACCTCAAGTACTTCATTTTATCAACTAAACCACCTGAAATGCCTAATTTGATCAACTAAACCACCTGAAATGCTTTATTTTATCAACAAAACCACATCAAATGTTTCATTTTCATGGATTTAACCATCTCAAGTACTTCATTTTATCAACTAAACCACCTTAAAGCGGCAGTCGGCAACTTTTTTTTAAGTCATATTAGCTTGAACTGTCATGGGATTCTGGAAGTAGAATATTAAATAGTCTGTTTAGGAAAAATAACGAAATCTGTAGCTCCCTCTGAAGCCTGTAATCATGCTTACAAAAACCGAGCGCTCCCGGCTGTTTTTTAACCAATCAAGTTAGGGTGGAGGAATCCTACCTGTCAATCACAGCTTGTGCACACGCTGCTGAGCGTGAGTCTGCCCCAGCTTGTGTGCGCTCAAACTGGTGTGAACTCACGTGCACAACCTCGTCCACAGAGGGGGAGGGGTTTGGGGGGCGATTCGGAGCTTGTTAGAGGTTGGGGGAGGGACCTGAAAGTTGTATCAGTTCAAATTTTCCGACTTTAGACTCGGAATTTTGAAAACTTGCCGACTGCAGCTTTAAATGCTTAATTTTATTAACTAAACCACCTGAAATGCTTTATTTTATCATCTAGAAGATCAGAAAGATGAAGAAAAGCCGGACTGTTTTAATCTGCAAGCTTTTCAGATTCAGGTTAGCTGCTGGCATGGCACTGCAGACAGTTGAATTTGCTGCACCGTCCGGCCGAGTGAGGCACCTGGAAAAGAGGTGTCAGCCTCTGACAGTTCCAACTCATACTTACCTGGCAGGGGAGACACCATGATCAAGAAGGTGGTTCACCCAGGACGAGGCTCAGCCATTGCACACCGGCTGTACTGACCCTTGCGAATTCCCCAAATGTGGGAATCTCGACTGCATAATTTCTGGTAGTGGGGGACTGCGTTCGCGCTCTCCCCTGATTTGACTGTATAATGTGAATATCCCTTGGCAAGGCCCTCAGCTCGTACAAAGTGCAAAATCGGATTTAGACTTTAGGACAAATAAGGCATATTATTGGGTAAAAGATTTGTCAATCAAATCCATGGAGAGGGAGGGATGGGAAATCATGGGCATGCTGTACTATTGGTCAATTAGCTGTCAAAAGCTGCCAGGCCATGTGGTGAAGTTTTGTTTCAGGGTGAATCTAGGGAAATGTACAAAATACGACTTAAATGATCGTTTTATACAAGTGTTTTGTCTAATTGGGAGTGTTGGACATAGAATCGTGTTTTAATGCTTGCATTGCTGTCTATTGATCACTTCATTTGAGTGATTTATTAATTTTCACCCACCAGCTGGTACTTGGTATTGTATGAAAAAAAGAAAAAGGTGGTTAAAAAAAGACATGAGACTAATTGGTGTGGCTATTTTCAGAAACATGTGGATGTGAATGTAAACAAAACCTCTAAAGCTCTTATTTTTGTCTTTCCATACGTCGACCCGCTGGTTTGAGGCCTACATGGTGATGGAGACATTGATTATGGGGGAAATGACACACTGTTACCTCTGCAACATTGTCTATTAAGTCAATAAACTTTTTTTATTTCTTCACAGTTGTATGCTGTTCATGTGTTTATTATTACAGATGATGGTATATCATGAATGATTATAATTACTGGTAGGTTACATTATAATGAATAGATTGAAGGAGAACATTGAAAGTGTTGACTTGGAAATGACACAACACACTGCTACTGCGATTCAAGGCACTTTAAGGGCTGAAGTGCATTTATTCAAGTGCATTCTCATTTAGTAAACAAAGTTAAGACATGTATAGTGCACATTTTTCATGACAAGACATTTGAAATTAAGTGTGTGAGGGGGAGAGAGAGAGAGAGAGAGAGAGAGAGAGAGAGAGGGGGGGTGACGTGGAGGTGGAGGTGGAGGGAGAGTGTGTGTGTGTGAGACAGAGACAGACTGACTGACCAGGAGCAGTGGGCAGACAGGAGACAGAGCCATGTGCAACAGCAGATATGGGAACAAACAAGAAATCAAGTGTAAGTGAACAATAAAAATGAGAACTATATACATGTGCATGTAGGAGTGCAATCAGGAAACTATATACACAAACAACAACATAGGGACATCAAAGATAAGAGAAAAAAAAAGTTCAGACAAGTCAAGATCAGTCACTGGGCCTCAGTATCAGTCATTTACCAGCCGTTGATGTCACAGATGGGCCTCACCTTGTTGCCGTAGCCACAGCGGTACAGGAAAGCCTTCGGGTTGTCCTTGGCAGGGCAGCCGGGCTCGGTGCAGCGGACGCTGTAGCGCCACACACCAACTGGCCTCCAGAAGAAGACGCGGTGTCGGAAGAAACTGTCTGCCACGGGGACCGTGCTGCCATCCACCACACCGGGCATCTCGGGAGGGTGGAACCACATCTTTTCACTCTTCAGGATCTTCCTCCACCTCTTCCTGCCGTACATGTCAGAGAAGGGCCGCGGCTTCAGAAAGAGCCCCCTCTCCTCATCCTCCTTCAGCCACTTAATGTCTTGCTCGGGCAGCCCGCTGTCCTCAGCCTCCCAGGATTTGTGCCATCCTTCAAACAGGATGGCGTCTTCACCACCAACTGCCTCCTGTGACTGGCTCTCTGTAAATACAAAAAAACCCAAAACACATTGATTATAGTATATCCACACTGTGGAATGAGGCTTTTCATTACAGCAGCCCACTGGATGTGACATGCACGATCTGTGTGCTATTAGCCAGTAAACTAATACAACTTGTGTTAAATGAATATGTACCTTGTGTTTCGTAGGTGGACAGAGCCTCCACAAGCAGAGCGTCGTCTTCCCAGCTGGGGTCTGCTGAGCTGGCAGTGGTGGCTGATGGACGGGGCGCAAAGAAGGAGGGTACCGGTGAAGAGGTGGGCACAGCTGCACGGGGTGTTGGGGCAGCCGACTTGGAGGAGGCCTTCTTCTTCGGCTTCGTGGTGGAGGTGGGGGATGCTGCTGCTGCTGCTGGTGCTGAAGGGGGCTTTGTGGTGGAGGTAGGTGTGGCTGATGGACGAGCCTTGCTGGTGATGGAGGGAGGTGCAGGAGGAGGAGGTGATGGAGGGGCCTTGCTGGTGGTGGGTGGTGCTGCTGCTGCAGATGCTGCTGGGGGCTTGCTGGAGGAAGCAGACGCGGTGGAAGGAGTGGCTACACCCTGCTGAGGTATTAGGAGGAATATTACATTTCAGTTTTGCTGAATACATGAATCAGCACCTCCAAATCCGAGACCATGGTCTTCGACCGGAAAAGGGTGGAATGCCCTCTCCGGGTCGGGAATGAGATCCTTCCCCAAGTGGAGGAGTTCAAGTATCTCGGGGTCTTGTTCACGAGTGAGGGACGAATGGAACAGGAGATTGACAGACGGATCGGTGCGGCGTCTGCAGTGATGCGGGCTCTGCACCGGCCCGTCGTGGTGAAGAAGGAGCTGAGCCAGAAGGCGAAGCTCTCGATTTACCGGTCAATCTATGTTCCTACCCTCACCTATGGTCACGAGCTGTGGGTAGTGACCGAAAGAACGAGATCGCGAATACAAGCGGCCGAAATGAGTTTCCTCCGCAGGGTGTCTGGGCTCTCCCTTAGAGATAGGGTGAGAAGCTCGGTCATCCGGGAGAGGCTCGGAGTAGAACCGCTGCTCCTCCGCATCGAGAGGAGTCAGATGAGGTGGCTCGGGCATCTAGTGAGAATGCCTCCTGGACGCCTCCCCGGTGAGGTGTTCCGGGCCCGTCCCACTGGGAGGAGGCCCCGGGGAAGACCCAGGACACGTTGGAGAGACTATGTCTCTCGGCTGGCCTGGGAACGCCTCGGGGTCCCCCCAGAAGAGCTGGAGGAAGTGGCCGGGGACAGGGACGTCTGGGTCTCTTTGCTCAAGCTGCTGCCCCCGCGACCCGATCCCCGGACCAGCGGAAGATGATGGATGGATGGATGGATGGATGAATACATTTGTTATGTTATTCCTTTATACACATGTTCACCTGCACACATACCTCCTTGTCCAGAATGTACTTTCTGAACCTCTTGAGGGCCTTTGAATTGATGTCATCTTCCTTCATGATGAGCCACTGTGTCACCGACGTGTAGGCCTCCTGCGCCCTCTTCCTCTCAGCGTCGCTGCCAGCCTGAGGATCCGCCAGGAGCCTCTTGTGCAGGCTGTACCACTGCCACATCTCCAGGTAGGTGAACGACTTGAACCTCCCCTGTCCATAGATGGCCCGGTCCACATTCACCTCCAGGTGGCACGAGACGGTGGTGAAGAGGTGCGCGTACTTGACCAGCTGCTCCTTCAGCCACTCGTCGTTGATGGTCTTCTTCTTCTCAGGGTGCCTCATCTCCTTCATGTGGCGGTCGACGATGCTGAAATGGCATAGTAATGTAACATAGTGATACAGTACTATTAACTTATAACACTATTCACATGGCGATCACTTACTATTTGCAGTAGCCGACATCATTCTCGACCAGCCACTTGAAGCTCTTGCTGGTGTACTGGCCAAAGGTCATCACCAGCTGCCCCAGGACTTGCGCCTCAGTTGGAGAGGGTGTGACGATCTGGCATTTCTTCAAAGCTGTAGACAGATAAATAAGGGGGAACAAAATTAAAGTAATCATGTCTAGACAGTAGTGCAGTTGTAAGCACAGGGTTGTGCATGCACTCTTCTCACCTTCTTTGTAAGCCTTGTCTGAGTCTCTCAGCCTACTGTCCACTGTCTCACGGTCCCGTGCATGTGCCTTAAGGAAGTCCTTGGCCTCCTTGGTCATCCCAAGCACACACTGCTGCCTGTCCTTAGGGAAGCTTGTGTCCAGGATGGACAGCACAGGCATCAGAGGATCCATTTGCTTCTGTAAACACACACAGACAGACACACACACACACACACACACACACACAAACACACACACACACACAAAGCCTGCCTGTATAGTATAACCAGTTGTTTAGTTTACAAGTTATAGAGGGGAAAAAAGCACAGAGGCTGACAAGATTGCATTACTATAGTTATAAATCTGTATAACTATAGGATATTAATAGTAAATTGTTCCATGTAGTAATGGCATGAGACTAGTATAAAAGCTTTGTATTAGAATAGGATGCAAATTATTCAGAAATCTGTGTCACAACAGATGTTTCAACAAAAGACATGCAGAGAGAAAAATGCTTACAGCACCTGGTATTCCCAAGCGGTCTCCCATCCAAGTACTAACCAGGCCCGACCCTGCTTGGCTTCCGAGATCGGACGAGATCTGGCGTGTTCAGGGCGGTGTGGCCGTAAGCCACAGTCCTCGTGACAAATATGTGTTACATAGGTGCTGGAACCATACATGTTCTCTGTGTGTAGTTTGGTGTTCATGGTCATACAGAGAAACCAGGGAAGCTCAATCCCACGACGTGCTCATAAACTGCGTCTTTTCTAAAGATTATAGTTCCATTTTAGAAGTCAGAATACAATGGCTCCCTGAAACTACCACCATGTACAGCTGGTTTTGTTATTTCACAAGAGTTGGGAAGAGTGCACCGTTCCCGGCGGCACTGCAGTACCGGGTCGATGCGTGGAGTGAACGGAGCAAGCCCCTTTTTCAACCCCTGTGCCTAAAAATCCATTTAATATGTAGTCCTCATATAGAGGACGTATCAGATATTAAACTGATAAGAACAGATACTACACTTGATCTTAGCCAAAAGGCCGAGAAGCGATAACCCTCCACTGTTTCACGTCCGAGCGCCCTTCCTGGCACAATGCGCACTAGTGGCGGTGCTCTTTTTTTGCCTACAAAGCGTCACTTTGCACCTCCGCCCACCCGCTGCAGTGAGCACTCTTCAGCCGTTTCAGATGGTACAACTTTGCACTCCCGCCCGCTCCACTGAGCACCATTCAAACAACAACAATTTAGCGCTCCAGGCTTTGAACATGGGCACGGTCTCAAGAAATAAGGTGACTCTACTCCGAGAAGTCACTTGGCACAGCAAGAAGATTTCCTTTGCACAGACAGAATGGGCTTCAGCCGCAAAGGTAAAGCCTTCCAAAAATAGAAACAACTCATTAATGCTGCTCTCCACGGAAGTCTTTAGTAAAAGGCGAAAGACTTGTACGTTATGAAGAGAAACCAGAGTACGAGAATTTGACACTGCGGGAGCAGTGCATCAGGCTAGTTGGTATAGCCACCTTCCCCACGGTGAGCTTTGCTTGGTTGAGACGCTGGCTCCTCGGCCGACCAGGTAGGAACAATCGGGCCCTATTCAATGGCTGCTTTGTCTTTTACTCTGTGCAAAAGACTAGGGGTCTTGAGGCTTTGTTCTGACCGCCCATTGGGTGTAGAGGTTTTTTTCAAGCAATTCTCCCAGTCGGCCCAATCCCAGAGCCATCTCAAAGTGGAGTTCACTTTCACTCTCTTTCGCAGACTAAAAAGCCAGAGTTTTATCTCAGAAGCTAAGCAGAGTCGGGCCTGGTTAGTACTTGGATGGGGAGACCGCCTGGGAATACCAGGTGCTGTAAGCCTTTTGGCTTCTCCAGGCGCATGCAGTTTGACTGCGTCAAATGCAAAGGCAGTCCCTGTTTGACTTTTTGGAACTGCTCCTTTGTCAGGACAAAGTTAAATGTATGAGGATCAAAGGCAACCATGACCTGGGACACCTTAGCAGATCCAGGATCAGCAAGATGGATCACAGGGTGATCAACAGATGTTTCAACAAAAGACATGCAGAGAGAAGAGAAGAGAGAAAAATGCTTACAGCACCTGGTATTCCCAAGCGGTCTCCCATCCAAGTACTAACCAGGCCCGACCCTGCTTGGCTTCCGAGTTCGGACGAGATCGGGCGTGTTCAGGGCGGTGTGGCCGTAAGCCACAGTCCCCGTGACAAATATGTGTTACATAGGTGCTGGAACCATACGTTTCCCCTATTTTACCAGAGAGTTGGCTTGAGAGGCTGATGTTGAGCCTGCACGTCGACTTCCCTGATGTGATTGTTCTCTGCAGCTGAAAATGGGACTCTCAGATAACTTAGTGTGTGTCTGTCAAGCTCCTCTGTTCTCTGTGTGTAGTTTGGTGTTCATGGTCATACAGAGAAACCAGGGAAGCTCAATCCCACGACGTGCTCATAAACTGCGTCTTTTCTAAAGATTATAGTTCCATTTTAGAAGTCAGAATACAATGGCTCCCTGAAACTACCACCATGTACCGCTGGTTTTGTTATTTCACAAGAGTTGGGAAGAGTGCACCGTTCCCGGCGGCACTGCAGTACCGGGTCGATGCGTGGAGTGAACGGAGCAAGCCCCTTTTTCAACCCCTGTGCCTAAAAATCCATTTAATATGTAGTCCTCATATAGAGGACGTATCAGATATTAAACTGATAAGAACAGATTTTTTTTTTCTTTTGAAAAAATTTATTGACACTAATACATCACATTTTCATAAAAACTTCATTTTTAAGACATTTGTTTTACCTATGAATAAAAACATCAATAAATAAGTGTAATCTGTATAACCAGATTTAAAACAACAACAATAAAACGAGTTTTTCATGGGATATTACAGATAAAGTCAATGTCGTCTAATGTAAAAGCTACATGTGAATTAGTTCTCATGCGAGTAGCAGTTTGTATTGAGTGTCTTTAAAAAGGAGTGCATTAGTTAAAATGCTCTCTTCCAAGTCCATTTTTTGAGCAGGAGCGCAGTGAGTCCCTACCCAGGGAAACTCATTTCGCTCCCCCAAACAGTAGGTCTCTCGGGATCCTGTCGTGGAGCTCAGCGGAGATCCCCACCCTGTTGCTCCTTCCCACCTGCCACACCCGGAGAGCCAGGCCGTCGCTGCTTTGACCTTTTTGTGTGTAGCTCCGACTCCTTCATCCGAATGGGCACAGAGGCGATTCTTCTTTGTGGATGTGTCCTAGGCCCGCCGCCTGCAGCTCCGGCCGCTTTAGCCGCCGCTGCGGCCATCCGGATCACAGCCACGGGGGGGATCTGCATGCGCTTCCTCACCAGCAAGTTTCTGGAGGTCCACATGGCGTCTTTGATGGCGGCTAGAGTGAGCCACTGCTTGGCAAAGTCATTCTTTTTCATTTTTGTTTGGCTCACCCCATAGAGCACGAGTTGTGCTGTGAGGACCTCCCTTGCTGGCAAGTACGGGAATTGTAAGGAGCCGGCTGTTGCCCACTGGTCTGCAGCAGCGCTGCACTCCCAGAACAGGTGCCTCACCGACTCGGGCGCGCCACAACCAGGTCGCGGGCAGGTTGAGATCGCTGACATGCCCCGGGAGTGCATAACGGACCTGACTGGGAGGATCTCATGAGCCACCATCCACGACAGGTCCCGGAGTCTGTTTGGGAGAGCGGAATGGTTGACGTTGCACCAAACTGTTGAGGGCTCGCCGAACGCGAGCCCACGCACTGGACTCACTGGTTCCCGCTCCTGCACAACAGAAATCAAAGAGCGGTGGTTTGTTAAAACATGCAACTCCTCTGCCTCCAAGTTAAAATGCTTTAAGAACGTCTGGATAAAAGCATAGGATGGTGGCAGGCTAAAAGACACGGGCACTTTTAGGTCGGTGGGTAAAATCTTCAGTCTTCTGAGGTAAGAACCCATCCAGAATCGTGTCATTGCTTTAGTTTTGGGGTTTCCGGATGGGTCTGTGGCCTGTAGGATGTGCAGTGTAGTGTATCTGCTTCCTAAAAACAAATAAAAATCAGGCACTCCTTTTCCTCCTTTCTCTTTTTGTTTCTTCATTACATCTCTCCTCAGTCTTTCCCACTTGGAGCCCCATAGAAAGTAAAAAATGGCTCGGTCCAGGTCTAAAAGCACTTTTCTAGGTGGGATAAAAACAGAACTGATTAGTAAAAGCAAAGGTAAAATCACGGCTTTGATGATTAAAACCTTTCCTTCAATGGTCAGTCCTCTAAGTCCCCAGTATCCTAGTCTTTGCTTTACTTTCCCTACCACGTCTGGCCAGTTTGATGTCCCTCCCCCTTCCTTGTCAAAATTAATCCCCAGTATTTTCTGTTTTGTCTGGGTTATAGTCACGGGGAGTCCTGCAGTCTCAGTCGCTGTCCATGGTCCGTAAAATTGGGCTTGGGTCTTGTTTCTGTTTAGTTTTGCCCCAGAGGCCCGTCCATACCAGTCAGTCAAGTCCAGAGTCCTGTTGATGGATATTAGGTCTGTACATAAAATGTTTACGTCGTCCATATATAAAACACACTTTGTCGATAGTCCCCCGCTCCCCGGGACTCTCACCCCATTGATTCGGTGGTCCCTTCTCAAGCTCTGTGCCAGTGGTTCCACACAGATGATGTAGAGGAGGGCAGATAACGGACAACCCTGACGGACACCGCAGTGGATGTTTACTGCTTTTGTCAGATGCCCGTTAACAAGGAATTTGCTGGTAATGCCCCGGTACAGCAGACCCACCCAAGCTATAAACCTTTCTGGGAACCCCATTTTTTGCAGTACCTGGAAAAGTTACTGGTGCGAGACCCGATCAAAGGCTTTCTCAAAGTCTAAATTTAGGACTGCTAGCCGAATGTTTCTGTCTCTCGCATAACAGATGGTGTCTCGGATCAGTACGAGGCTGTCGGTTATCTTCCTCCCCGGGATGGCACAGGCTTGATCCGGGTGAATCAGGTCTTCTAAAAACAAGGACATACGTGAGGCTAAAAGTTTACTAAAAAGTTTACAGTCAAAGTTTAAAAGTGTAATCGGTCTCCAATTCTTCAAGTCAGTCTTGTCTTTTTTTTTGTGAAGAAGAGTCACTATCCCTGCTCTAAAACTGTCAGGAAGTCGCTCAAGTTGCTCAAATTCCATAAAAACAGTAAACAAGTCAGGTGCTAAAATATTCCAAAAGGTCAAATAAAATTCCAAGGGAAGTCCATCTTGTCCTGGGGACTTCCCTTTCTTAAAATTTGTAAAACATTTATTTAACTCTGAAATTGTGAAATCTTGGGTTAAAAGCACACTGTCTTTTACTGTTTTTTCTATGAAATTTAAAACTTCTGTCATGGTGTCCATTTCAACAGGTTTTTGTTCGTACAGTTCACGATAAAATTGTTCAACAGCTTGTTTAATTTCTTCCATTGAATCAACTGTGCACCCGTTCTCTTTTGTTAGCTTTAAAATGGCCCCCCCTTTATTCACAATTTTCTTAAAAAAATACCTTGTGCACTTCTCTCCTTCCTCTATTTCTCGTTCCCTGCTTCTTAAAATGACACCCTTACTTTTAATATCTGCTAAAATCGACATCTCTGTTTTCACTTGTTTGATTTCATCATTAAAATCCATCCCTTGTTGGTTTAATTTAAAATAGCGCTGTAGTCGCTTCTGCAGTCCCATCATGCGTCTGTTTTCCCTATTCTTTTTTCTCCTACCTGCCTGTCTAAAGAAAGTCTGGGTCTTTTCCTTCACCATTTCCCACCAGTGTGCACGTGTATCGTAAAAGTCTTGAAGGGTCTGCCACTCGTGGTACTGCTCCCGGTACTGACTAACTATTTCATTTTCTTCTAAAAGGGAGCAGTTTAGTTTCCACAGACCACTTCCGGAAGTCACACCCGAAGAGAGTGATAGGGTGCAGGAAAGCATCAGGTGATCAGAAAAGAAAACGGGGGTCAATCTAGCATCGGTTGGTGGGCAGTCCCGTGTAAAAAGGTAGTCTATACGAGAGGCTCTGGTGCCATCACCACTGAACCAGGTGAAGCCCTCCTCTCTGGGATGCATGGTCCTAAAACAGTCCTGAAGTTTAAAATCCTTGCATATGCCCTGTAATAAAACCGATGTTTTGTCAACTTTAAAAAATTCCCCTGCTCTTTTTCTGTCACTCCTGCTTAAAATACAGTTAAAAATCACCCCCTAAAACTAGTGGTGCCCTACCTAGCATGTGGGACTGCAGGTCTTCTAAAAGGTCATACCGGTCATTTTTTTCGTTAAAGCCATAAATATTTAAGAGGTTAAAATCTTGTCCCAGAAAAGTCAAATGTGCTAAAAGTGCCCGTCCGTCTCTCACCACAGTGCTGCCCTTCACCAGAACCTGAGGGTTTTTGATCAAAATGGCCACTCCGTCATTTTTGTTTTGGTTGGATCCACTCCACAATGATGTCTGTGGCCACATCTCCTCCCACTGTCTGTAGTGCTTTAAAAACGGTAGGCCGCATTCCTGTATTAAAAGAACATCTGACTTAAAAGAACTAAGAAAGGATAAAACACTCTGGGCTCTAACTTTCGACTTTACACTTCTCACATTAATAGTTGAGAGAGTGAGTGTCATGAGTATGGTTAAAAACAACAGGTATGACATCTTAAAAGACTAAATGAGGGTTAAAACATTTAAAATGTCTTAAAAGCAGTTATGTTATTTCTTGTGAACGGAGCTCTTCCTTCACTTCTACAGGTGAGAGGCGAGGGTGTTGAGCTCTATTCCCCGGTCGGACTCTGGGGGTTGGCCTCTGTTGCAAGGTTTTGTTAAACTTTGAGTCTCGAGGGGTTGATTGCAGAACTACATTTAAAAAAGAGACCTCATTTGGTGAATTGGAGGGGGAAGACTCTGGGCTCCTCCACAGATGAACTGTCTGAGGTAGTCCCAGCTCTTCCCCTCTTCTCTGAGACTATAGGAGAATCAGAGGACAATTCTGATGCAAGCCTCTTTGTTTGCTGGGCATCTGGGAGGGAGGCATCCTCGCTATCATCCTGTGATTGGACTTCTTCACATTCTGAACTAGCTCCGCCTTCTGCCTGCACCACCTCCTCCTCCTCCTCCTCTCCAGAACTCTCCATTGGTGGGGGTGTAGCAGGCCCCTCCCCCTCCTCGGCCTCACCTGACTGCTGTCCACCATTCAGGGATTTTGGCGGGAAGTTTGAATTTTCCAGCCCAGCTGTTTCAAGTAGCTTGTTAACTGCCTCGGTCTGCCCTCCATTTCCTTCTCGCGTTTTTTTGGATTTCAATTTGTTGGCAAAAGATTTTGGGCAATCTCTGAAGAGGTGGTTTGATTCTCCACAGAGATTGCACTTTCTGCCATTCGTACACTCTTCGAAGGTGTGACCGATTCCTCTACATTTGCCACAGAACACCTTCGTGCAGGCCTCCACCAGGTGCCCGTGCTCCCCACACTTGCGGCAGAGTTTGGGCTGTCCCTGGTAGTGGATGTAGCCTCTGTTTTCTCCCAAGACAATCATTTATGGGAGATGTCTCAGGCCCTGGAAGCCCTGGGGGTCTTGCCATTGTTGGATGGGGACCCTCCAGGCGCAGTTCCAGATGCCGTCGACATCCCTCACCTTCATTGCCTGGCCTTTAACAGTGCAGAATCTTCCCAACCATATACAGATATCTTCTGCGTTCACCATTTCATTGAACATTCTGACAATTACTGTCTTCAGAGTATTGTCAGTAAGTTTCTCAACAGTAAACGCAGAAAACTGGGCTTGCACATTACCAAATCTCATCCAAAACTCCTGCAGCAAAGCTGCAGTGCGAAAACTTACATCAAAACCTTTGTTAAAAGGCAATGACAGGATGCAATTCAAATCATCTGGCTTAAAGTTCAATATGTTTTGAATTAGCTTCCGAGAGAAGTCCAATCTGGACATCTCTATAAGCTTTCCTTCTTTTTCTTTAAATAAAAATCTAGCGCTGTGGTGCCTCCTCATGCCAGCATAGTTTGCCGACATGATGGAGGCACCACAAACAGTTTTTAAATAAAATGCTTAAAAGAACAATAATAAATATCACACTAAAAGCCCAATAAAAGAGTAAAAAGTGGATGAAAAGGTACTAAAAATGGATACTTACCTTCCTCTAAAAAAAACGGAACACCGACAATGACCCTGTTTCAGCTGAAACTCGTTCAAAAAGCAAAAACCTGAAAAAAAAAAAAAAAGGGTAATACAAGAAAATTTAAATACAAAGAACTCCAACTACAAAAGACTTGGAACACTTTGATCGAACGCAAAAAAGAACCTCCAAAGCGAGAAAATTTGATGCCAAAAAGGCATAAAATAGTCCACCCAAAGGAGGCGATCGCAGTCTTAGCCAAAAGGCCGAGAAGCGATAACCCTCCACTGTTTCACGTCCGAGCGCCCTTCCTGGCACAATGCGCACTTGTGGCGGTGCTCTTTTTTTGCCTACAAAGCGTCACTTTGCACCTCCGCCCACCCGCTGCAGTGAGCACTCTTCAGCCGTTTCAGATGGTACAACTTTGCACTCCCGCCCGCTCCACTGAGCACCATTCAAACAACAACAACAATTTAGCGCTCCAGCTTTGAACATGGGCACGGTCTCAAGAAATAAGGTGACTCTACTCCGAGAAGTCACTTGGCACAGCAAGAAGATTTCCTTTGCACAGACAGAATGGGCTTCACCCGCAAAGGTAAAGCCTTCCAAAAATGGAAACAACTCATTAATGCTGCTCTCCACGGAAGTCTTTAGTAAAAGGCGAAAGACTTGTACGTTATGAAGAGAAACCAGAGTACGAGAATTTGACACTGCGGGAGCAGTGCATCAGGCTAGTTGGTATAGCCACCTTCCCCACGGTGAGCTTTGCTTGGTTGAGACGCTCGCTCCTCGGCCGACCAGGTAGGAACAATCGGGCCCTATTCAATGGCTGCTTTGTCTTTTACTCTGTGCAAAAGACTAGGGGTCTTGAGGCTTTGTTCTGACCGCTCATTGGGTGTAGAGCTTTTTTTCAAGCAATTCTCCCAGTCGGCCCAATCCCAGAGCCATCTCAAAGTGGAGTTCACTTTCACTCTCTTTTCGCAGACTAAAAAGCCAGAGTTTTATCTCAGAAGCTAAGCAGAGTCGGGCCTGGTTAGTACTTGGATGGGGAGACCGCCTGGGAATACCAGGTGCTGTAAGCCTTTTGGCTTCTCCAGGCGCATGCAGTTTGACTGCGTCAAATGCAAAGGCAGTCCCTGTTTGACTTTTTGGAACTGCTCCTTTGTCAGGACAAAGTTAAATGTATGAGGATCAAAGGCAACCATGACCTGGGACACCTTAGCAGATCCAGGATCAGCAAGATGGATCACAGGGTGATCATCAGATGTTTCAACAAAAGACATGCAGAGAGAAGAGAGAAAAAAGCTTACAGCACCTGGTATTCCCAAGCGGTCTCCCATCCAAGTACTAACCTGGCCCGACCCTGCTTGGCTTCCGAGTTCGGACGAGATCGGGCGCGTTCAGGGCGGTGTGGCCGTAAGCCACAGTCCCCGTGACAAATATGTGTTACATAGGTGCTGGAACCATACGTTTCCCCTATTTCACCAGAGAGTTGGCTTGAGAGGCTGATGTTGAGCCTGCACGTCGACTTCCCTGATGTGATTGTTCTCTGCAGCTGAAAATGGGACTCTCAGATAACTTAGTGTGTGTCTGTCAAGCTCCTCTGTTCTCTGTGTGTAGTTTGGTGTTCATGGTCATACAGGGAAACCAGGGAAGCTCAGTCCCACGACGTGCTCATAAACTGCGTCTTTTCTAAAGATTATAGTCCTGTTTTAGAAGTCAGAATACAACGGCTCCCTGAAACTACCACCATGTACCGCTGGTTTTGTTATTTCACAAGAGTTGGGAAGAGTGCACCGTTCCCGGCGGCACTGCAGTACCGGGTCGATGCGTGGAGTGAACGGAGCAAGCCCCTTTTTCAACCCCTGTGCCTAAAAATCCATTTAATATGTAGTCCTCATATAGAGGACGTATCAGATATTAAACTGATAAGAACAGATTTTTTTTCTTTTGAAAAAAATTTATTGACACTAATACATCACATTTTCATAAAAACTTCATATTTAAGACATATGTTTTACCTATGAATAAAAACATCAATAAATAAGTGTAATCTGTATAACCACATTTAAAAACAACAACAATAAAACAAGTTTTCCATGGGATATTACAGATAAGGTCAATGTTGTCTAAGGTAAAAAGTTACATGTGAAGTAGTTCTCATGCGAGTAGCAGTTTGTATTGAGTGTCTTTAAAAAGGAGTGCATTAGTTAAAATGCTCTCTTCCAAGTCCATTTTTTGTGCAGGAGCGCAGTGAGTCCCTACCCAGGGAAACTCATTTCGCTCCCCCAAACAGTAGGTCTCTCGGGATCCTGTCGTGGAGCTCAGCGGAGATCCCCACCCTGTTGCTCCTTCCCACCTGCCTCACCCGGAGAGCCAGGCCGTCGCTGCTTTGACCTTTTTGTGTGTAGCTCCGGCTCCTTCATCCGAATGGGCACAGAGGCGATTCTTCTTTGTGGATGTGTCCTAGGCCCGCCGCCTGCAGCTCCGGCCGCTTGAGCCGCCACTGCGGCCATCCGGATCACAGCCACGGAGGGGATCTGCATGCGCTTCCTCACCAGCAAGTTCCTGGAGGTCCACATGGCGTCTTTCATAGCGGCTAGGGTGAGCCACTGCTTGGCAAAGTCATTCTTTTTTATTTTTGTTTGGCTCACCCCATAGAGCACGAGTTGTGCTGTGAGGACCTCCCTTGCTGGCAAGTACGGGAATTGCAAGGAGCCGGCTGTTGCCCACTGGTCTGCAGCAGCGCTGCACTCCCAGAGCAGGTGCCTCACCGACTCGGGCGCGCCACAACCAGGTCGCGGGCAGGTTGAGATCGCTGACATGCCCCGGGAGTGCATAACGGACCTGACTGGGAGGATCTCATGAGCCACCATCCACGACAGGTCCCGGAGTCTGTTTGGGAGAGCGGAATGGTTGACGTTGCACCAAACTGTTGAGGGCTCGCCGAACGCGAGCCCACGCACTGGACTCACTGGTTCCCGCTCCTGCACAACAGAAATCAAAGAGCGGTGGTTTGTTAAAACATGCAACTCCTCTGCCTCCAAGTTAAAATGCTTTAAGAACGTCTGGATAAAAGCATAGGATGGTGGCAGGCTAAAAGACACGGGCACTTTTAGGTCGGTGGGTAAAATCTTCAGTCTTCTGAGGTAAGAACCCATCCAGAATCGTGTCATTGCTTTAGTTTTGGGGTTTCCGGATGGGTCTGTGGCCTGTAGGATGTGCAGTGTAGTGTATCTGCTTCCTAAAAACAAATAAAAATCAGGCACTCCTTTTCCTCCTTTCTCTTTTTGTTTCTTCATTACATCTCTCCTCAGTCTTTCCCACTTGGAGCCCCACAGAAAATAAAAAATGGCTCGGTCCAGGTCTAAAAGCACTTTCCTAGGTGGGATAAAAACAGAACTGATTAGTAAAAGCAAAGGTAAAATCACGGCTTTGATGATTAAAACCTTTCCTTCAATGGTCAGTCCTCTAAGTCCCCAGTATCCTAGTCTTTGCTTTACTTTCCCTACCACGTCTGGCCAGTTTGATGTCCCTCCCCCTTCCTTGTCAAAATTAATCCCCAGTATTTTCTGTTTTGTCTGGGTTATAGTCACGGGGAGTCCTGCAGTCTCATTCGCTGTCCATGGCCCGTAAAATTGGGCTTGGGTCTTGTTTCTGTTTAGTTTTGCCCCAGAGGCCCTTCCATACCAGTCAGTCAAGTCCAGAGTCCTGTTGATGGATATTAGGTCTGTACATAAAATGTTCACGTCGTCCATATATAAAACACACTTTGTCGATAGTCCCCCGCTCCCCGGGACTCTCACCCCAATGATTCGGTGGTCCCTTCTCAAGCTCTGTGCCAGTGGTTCCACACAGATGATGTAGAGGAGGGCAGATAACCGACAACCCTGACGGACACCGCAGTGGATGTTTACTGCTTTTGTCAGATGCCCGTTAACAAGGAATTTGCTGGTAATGCCCCGGTACAGCAGACCCACCCAAGCTATAAACCTTTCTGGGAACCCCATTTTTTGCAGTACCTGGAAAAGGTACTGGTGCGAGACCCGATCAAAGGCTTTCTCAAAGTCTAAATTTAGGACTGCTAGCCGAATGTTTCTGTCTCTCGCATAACAGATGGTGTCTCGGATCAGTACGAGGCTGTCGGTTATCTTCCTCCCCGGGATGGCACAGGCTTGATCCGGGTGAATCAGGTCTTCTAAAAACAAGGACATACGTGAGGCTAAAAGTTTACTAAAAAGTTTACAGTCAAAGTTTAAAAGTGTAATCGGTCTCCAATTCTTCAAGTCAGTCTTGTCTTTTTTTTTGTGAAGAAGAGTCACTATCCCTGCTCTAAAACTGTCAGGAAGTCGGTCAAGTTGCTCAAATTCCATAAAAACAGTAAACAAGTCAGGTGCTAAAATATCCCAAAAGGTCAAATAAAATTCCAAGGGAAGTCCATCTTGTCCTGGGGACTTCCCTTTCTTAAAATTTGTAAAACATTTATTTAACTCTGAAATTGTAAAATCTTGGGTTAAAAGCACACTGTCTTTTACTGTTTTTTCTATGAAATTTAAAACTTCTGTCATGGTGTCCATTTCAACAGGTTTTTGTTCGTACAGTTCACGATAAAATTGTTCAACAGCTTGTTTAATTTCTTCCATTGAATCAACTGTGCACCCGTTCTCTTTTGTTAGCTTTAAAATGGCCCCCCCTTTATTCACAATTTTCTTAAAAAAATACCTTGTGCACTTCTCTCCTTCCTCTATTTCTCGTTCCCTGCTTCTTAAAATGACACCCTTACTTTTAATATCTGCTAAAATCGACATCTCTGTTTTCACTTGTTTGATTTCATCATTAAAATCCATCCCTTGTTGGTTTAATTTAAAATAGCGCTGTAGTCGCTTCTGCAGTCCCATCATGCGTCTGTTTTCCCTATTCTTTTTTCTCCTACCTGCCTGTCTAAAGAAAGTCTGGGTCTTTTCCTTCACCATTTCCCACCAGTGTGCACGTGTATCGTAAAAGTCTTGAAGGGTCTGCCACTCGTGGTACTGCTCCCGGTACTGACTAACTATTTCATTTTCTTCTAAAAGGGAGCAGTTTAGTTTCCACAGACCACTTCCGGAAGTCACACCCGAAGAGAGTGATAGGGTGCAGGAAAGCATCAGGTGATCAGAAAAGAAAACGGGGGTCAATCTAGCATCGGTTGGTGGGCAGTCCCGTGTAAAAAGGTAGTCTATACGAGAGGCTCTGGTGCCATCACCACTGAACCAGGTGAAGCCCTCCTCTCTGGGATGCATGGTCCTAAAACAGTCCTGAAGTTTAAAATCCTTGCATATGCCCTGTAATAAAACCGATGTTTTGTCAACTTTAAAAAATTCCCCTGCTCTTTTTCTGTCACTCCTGCTTAAAATACAGTTAAAATCACCCCCTAAAACTAGTGGTGCCCTACCTAGCATGTGGGACTGCAGGTCTTCTAAAAGGTCATACCGGTCATTTTTTTCGTTAAAGCCATAAATATTTAAGAGGTTAAAATCTTGTCCCATAAAAGTCAAATGTGCTAAAAGTGCCCGTCCGTCTCTCACCACAGTGCTGCCCTTCACCAGAACCTGAGGGTTTTTGATCAAAATGGCCACTCCGTCATTTTTGTTTTGGTTGGTTCCACTCCACAATGATGTCTGTGGCCACATCTCCTCCCACTGTCTGTAGTGCTTTAAAAATGGTAGGCCGCATTCCTGTATTAAAAGAACATCTGACTTAAAAGAACTAAGAAAGGATAAAACACTCTGGGCTCTAAATTTCGACTTTACACTTCTCACATTAATAGTTGAGAGAGTGAGTGTCATGAGTATGGTTAAAAACAACAGGTATGACATCTTAAAAGACTAAATGAGGGTTAAAACATTTAAAATGTCTTAAAAGCAGTTATGTAATTTCTTGTGAATGGAGCTCTTCCTTCACTTCTACAGGTGAGAGGCGAGGGTGTTGAGCTCTATTCCCCGGTCGGACTCTGGGGGTTGGCCTCTGTTGCAAGGTTTTGTTAAACTTTGAGTCTCTAGGGGTTGATTGCAGAACTACATTTAAAAAAGAGACCTCATTTGGTGAATTGGAGGGGAAGACTCTGGGCTCCTCCACAGATGAACTGTCTGAGGTAGTCCCAGCTCTTCCCCTCTTCTCTGAGACTATAGGAGAATCAGAGGACAATTCTGATGCAAGCCTCTTTGTTTGCTGGGCATCGGGGAGGGAGGCATCCTCGCTATCATCCTGTGATTGGACTTCTTCACATTCTGAACTAGCTCCGCCTTCTGCCTGCACCACCTCGTCCTCCTCTCCAGAGCTCTCCATTGGTGGGGGTGTAGCAGGCCCCTCCCCCTCCTCGGCCTCACCTGACTGCTGTCCACCATTCAGGGATTTTGGCGGGAAGTTTGAATTTTCCAGCCCAGCTGTTTCAAGTAGCTCGTTAACTGCCTCGGTCTGCCCTCCATTTCCTTCTCGCGTTTTTTTGGATTTCAATTTGTTGGCAAAAGATTTTGGGCAATCTCTGAAGAGGTGGTTTGATTCTCCACAGAGATTGCACTTTCTGCCATTTGTACACTCTTCGAAGGTGTGACCGATTCCTCTACATTTGCCACAAAACACCTTCGTGCAGGCCTCCACCAGGTGCCCGTGCTCCCCACATTTGCGGCAGAGTTTGGGCTGTCCCTGGTAGTGGATGTAGCCTCTGTTTTCTCCCAAGACAATCATTGATGGGAGATGTCTCAGGCCCTGGAAGCCCTGGGGGTCTTGCCATTGTTGGATGGGGACCCTCCAGGCGCAGTTCCAGATGCCGTCGACATCCCTCACCTTCATTGCCTGGCCTTTAACAGTGCAGAATCTTCCCAACCATATACAGATATCTTCTGCGTTCACCATTTCATTGAACATTCTGACAATTACTGTCTTCAGAGTATTGTCAGTAAGTTTCTCAACAGTAAACGCAGAAAACTGAGCTTGCACATTACCAAATCTCATCCAAAACTTCTGCAGCAAAGCTGCAGTGCGAAAACTTACATCAAAACCTTTGTTAAAAGGCAATGTCAGGATGCAATTCAAATCGTCTGGCTTAAAGTTCAATACATTTTGAAGTAGCTTCCGAGAGAAGTCCAATCTGGACATCTCTATAAGCTTTCCTTCTTTTTCTTTAAATAAAAATTAGTGATGTTACCTCCAACCCCGAAGCTCCGTAGCACGCTTCAAACTCGACAGGGTAGTTATAGTGAAGCAGTGGGCCGGAGCTTGCTTCTTGTGACGTCACTGATGACGTTTGAACCACTTCACTGCTTCATTCAGACCGAGTCAGCTGACTGCTTCGAGTTGATGTGCGGAGCTTTGAACATTTTCCGCGATTCAGTGTATTCAAGATGGCTGAAGCCCCGGTTCATGTCCCCGTTCTACACGTATTATACGTTACGAACAGCTCTCATTTTTTGATATTCGGAGTTTTGGATTATTCTCTCATGGAGCAACCATCGAAGAAGTCATGTCTAAAAACGGTTAAAAATGATTTCTTTGGGAGATTATCTCCATTTACAAGTTAGAAAAATTGTAAACTTGATGCAGCGATTGATACATGACATCATTTCATTCATGGTGATTTGATATGTGTTGAAGTTATTAAGTAATTTTATTTGTTGTTCTGCACAAAATGTGTAGACTGGTTTTTTTGAGACCCGTGATTGAGTGGAGTCTTCGATGGCGAGCCAGACCCATGGACGATACTCTGAAGATTCCTGTTAGTAGACTGGCCAGCTGCTACAGGGATTCATCTTGAATTCATCTTGGAACTCTCAGGATTTCCCAGCTGGAAATACACTTTCACTTATACCTACCCGGGTAGTGTACAAAAGAGATTTGAAATAACACAAGAAACACAAAGAACATTTACTAGAACAAGAACTGAACAACGGAACCAGGGTTTGGAAACAAATTATTCCCTGTTTTTTGGTACTTTTATTTTATTTTATTTTATTTTATTTGTAAGAAAAGAGCTCTATTTTATTTGGGTTATTTTTCCAGTCACTCAAATTGTGATATTCTATATATATTTTGTTTATGTGTATTGCTGCAATAAACCTGTCAGTTGTTTACTACAACCATACTCTTTATTACTCCTCAGAACCTAGGTCTTAGTAGCATAGACTGTAGTTCTAACGCAAAGGCTAACACGAGTGCTACACCTGTGACAGAGTATTTTCCAAAGTTGGAGAAATTGACTAAAAAAAAAAAAAGAAACCGTTTGAGTCCTTCCACTGTGCAAAAACTACTTTTCTTGAATTAAAATACCTGAAGTAACACAAGCACCCTCTTTATTACACCAAGCACACTCCCAAAGAAAATATGAATGACAAACCAAACATTTTCACATTGTTTTTAAATTATTATTCCATCCATCCATCCATCTTCTTCCGCTGGTCCGGGGGTCGGGTCGCGGGGGCAGCAGCTTAAGCAGAGAAACCCCGGCGTCCCTGTCCCCGGCCACTTCCTCCAGCTCTTCTGGGGGGACCCCGAGGCGTTCCCCTGCCAGAGATCCAACGTGTCCGGGGTCTTCCCCGGGGCCTCCTCCCAGTGGGACGTGTCTCACCAGGCGTCCAGGAGGCATCCTAACCAGATGCCCGAGCCACCTGATCTGACTCTTCTCGTTGCGGAGGAGCAGCGGTTCTAAAATCGAGAGCTTTGCCTTCTGGCTCAGCTCCTTCACCATGCCGGTGCAGAGCCCGCAGCACTGCTGATGGCGCACCGATCCGCCTGTCGACCTCCCTCTGCATTTGTCCCTCACTCGTGAACAAGACCCAGAGTTACTTGAACTCCTCCACTTGGGGAAGGATCTCATTCCCGACCCGGAGAGGGCAAATTATTATTTCATGGGTAAATTAATCAATCTTTAATAAGGTACTACAAACCTATGTACAAACCTACAAAATATATACAACACACATACATACATAAGTTTTATTATAGTGTTATTATATGCATCACATTCGCAGGGCTTCATATGGTGCAACAATCGCTACGCCAGTAGATGTCACCCAAGGGAATTGAATGAAGCTTCGGGTAGTGAACCACTTTATGACACAATGGTTCAAAATGATTCAATGCTTCAAAAAGCCTCGTTTTGCCATCACTAATAAAAATCTAGCGCTGTGGTGCCTCCTCATGCCAGCATAGTTTGCCGACATGATGGAGGCACCACAAACAGTTTTTAAATAAAATGCTTAAAAGAACAATAATAAATATCACACTAAAAGCCCAATAAAAGAGTAAAAATGATAAGAACAGATACTACACTTGATCTTAGCCAAAAGGCCGAGAAGCGATAACCCTCCACTGTTTCACGTCCGAGCGCCCTTCCTGGCACAATGCGCACTTGTGGCGGTGCTCTTTTTTTGCCTACAAAGCGTCACTTTGCACCTCCGCCCACCCGCTGGAGTGAGCACTCTTCAGCCGTTTCAGATGGTACAACTTTGCACTCCCGCCCGCTCCACTGAGCACCATTAAAACAACAAACAATTTAGCGCTCCAGCTTTGAACATGGGCACGGTCTCAACAAATAAGGTGACTCTACTCCGAGAAGTCACTTGGCACAGCAAGAAGATTTCCTTTGCACAGACAGAATGGGCTTCACCCGCAAAGGTAAAGCCTTCCAAAAATAGAAACAACTCATTAATGCTGCTCTCCACAGAAGTCTTTAGTAAAAGGCGAAAGACTTGTACGTTATGAAGAGAAACCAGAGTACGAGAATTTGACACTGCGGGAGCAGTGGATCAGGCTAGTTGGTATAGCCACCTTCCCCACGGTGAGCTTTGCTTGGTTGAGACGCTCGCTCCTCGGCCGACCAGGTAGGAACAATCGGGCCCTATTCAATGGCTGCTTTGTCTTTTACTCTGTGCAAAAGACTAGGGGTCTTGAGGCTTTGTTCTGACCGCTCATTGGGTGTAGAGCTTTTTTTCAAGCAATTCTCCCAGTCGGCCCAATCCCAGAGCCATCTCAAAGTGGAGTTCACTTTCACTCTCTTTTCGCAGACTAAAAAGCCAGAGTTTTATCTCAGAAGCTAAGCAGAGTCGGGCCTGGTTAGTACTGGGATGGGGAGACCGCCTGGGAATACCAGGTGCTGAAAGCCTTTTGGCTTCTCCAGGCGCATGCAGTTTGACTGCGTCAAATGCAAAGGCAGTCCCTGTTTGACTTTTTGGAACTGCTCCTTTGTCAGGACAAAGTTAAATGTATGAGGATCAAAGGCAACCGTGACCTGGGACACCTTAGCAGATCCAGGATCAGCAAGATGGATCACAGGGTGATCATCAGATGTTTCAACAAAAGACATGCAGAGAGAAGAGAGAAAAATGCTTACAGCACCTGGTATTCCCAAGCGGTCTCCCATCCAAGTACTAACCTGGCCCGACCCTGCTTGGCTTCCGAGTTCGGACGAGATCGGGCGTGTTCAGGGCGGTGTGGCCGTAAGCCACAATCCCTGTGACAAATATGTGTTACATAGGTGCTGGAACCATACGTTTCCCCTATTTCACCAGAGAGTTGGCTTGAGAGGCTGATGTTGAGCCTGCACGTCGACTTCCCTGATGTGATTGTTCTCTGCAGCTGAAAATGGGACTCTCAGATAACTTAGTGTGTGTCTGTCAAGCTCCTCTGTTCTCTGTGTGTAGTTTGGTGTTCATGGTCATACAGGGAAACCAGGGAAGCTCAATCCCACGACATGCTCATAAACTGCGTCTTTTCTAAAGATTATAGTCCTATTTTAGAAGTCAGAATGCAACGGCTCCCTGAAACTACCACCATGTACAGCTGGTTTTGTTATTTCACAAGAGTTGGGAAGAGTGCACCGTTCCCGGCGGCACTGCAGTACCGGGTCGATGCGTGGAGTGAACGGAGCAAGCCCCTTTTTCAACCCCTGTGCCTAAAAATCCATTTAATATGTAGTCCTCATATAGAGGACGTATCAGATATTAAACTGATAAGAACAGATTTTTTCTTTTGAAAAAAATTTATTGACACTAATACATCACATTTTCATAAAAACTTCATATTTAAGACATATGTTTTACCTATGAATAAAAACATCAATAAATAAGTGTAATCTGTATAACCACATTTAAAACAAACAACAATAAAACAAGTTTTCCATGGGATATTACAGATAAGGTCAATGTTGTCTAAGGTAAAAAGTTACATGTGAAGTAGTTCTCATGCGAGTAGCAGTTTGTATTGAGTGTCTTTAAAAAGGAGTGCATTAGTTAAAATGCTCTCTTCCAAGTCCATTTTTTGTGCAGGAGCGCAGTGAGTCCCTACCCAGGGAAACTCATTTCGCTCCCCCAAACAGTAGGTCTCTCGGGATCCTGTCGTGGAGCTCAGCGGAGATCCCCACCCTGTTGCTCCTTCCCACCTGCCTCACCCGGAGAGCCAGGCCGTCGCTGCTTTGACCTTTTTGTGTGTAGCTCCGGCTCCTTCATCCGAATGGGCACAGAGGCGATTCTTCTTTGTGGATGTGTCCTAGGCCCGCCGCCTGCAGCTCCGGCCGCTTGAGCCGCCGCTGCGGCCATCCGGATCACAGCCACGGGGGGGATCTGCATGCGCTTCCTCACCAGCAAGTTCCTGGAGGTCCACATGGCGTCTTTCATAGCGGCTAGGGTGAGCCACTGCTTGGCAAAGTCATTCTTTTTTATTTTTGTTTGGCTCACCCCATAGAGCACGAGTTGTGCTGTGAGGACCTCCCTTGCTGGCAAGTACGGGAATTGCAAGGAGCCGGCTGTTGCCCACTGGTCTGCAGCAGCGCTGCACTCCCAGAGCAGGTGCCTCACCGACTCGGGCGCGCCACAACCAGGTCGCGGGCAGGTTGAGATCGCTGACATGCCCCGGGAGTGCATAACGGACCTGACTGGGAGGATCTCATGAGCCACCATCCACGACAGGTCCCGGAGTCTGTTTGGGAAAGCGGAATGGTTGACGTTGCACCAAACTGTTGAGGGCTCACCGAACGCGAGCCCACGCACCGGACTCACTGGTTCCCGCTCCTGCACAACAGAAATCAAAGAGCGGTGGTTTGTTAAAACATGCAACTCCTCTGCCTCCAAGTTAAAATGCTTTAAGAACGTCTGGATAAAAGCATAGGATGGTGGCAGGCTAAAAGACACAGGCACTTTTAGGTCGGTGGGTAAAATCTTCAGTCTTCTGAGGTAAGAACCCATCCAGAATCGTGTCATTGCTTTAGTTTTGGGGTTTCCGGATGGGTCTGTGGCCTGTAGGATGTGCAGTGTAGTGTATCTGCTTCCTAAAAACAAATAAAAATCAGGCACTCCTTTTCCTCCTTTCTCTTTTTGTTTCTTCATTACATCTCTCCTCAGTCTTTCCCACTTGGAGCCCCACAGAAAATAAAAAATGGCTCGGTCCAGGTCTAAAAGCACTTTTCTAGGTGGGATAAAAACAGAACTGATTAGTAAAAGCAAAGGTAAAATCACGGCTTTGATGATTAAAACCTTTCCTTCAATGGTCAGTCCTCTAAGTCCCCAGTATCCTAGTCTTTGCTTTACTTTCCCTACCACGTCTGGCCAGTTTGATGTCCCTCCCCCTTCCTTGTCAAAATTAATCCCCAGTATTTTCTGTTTTGTCTGGGTTATAGTCACGGGGAGTCCTGCAGTCTCAGTCGCTGTCCATGGCCCGTAAAATTGGGCTTGGGTCTTGTTTCTGTTTAGTTTTGCCCCAGAGGCCCGTCCATACCAGTCAGTCAAGTCCAGAGTCCTATTGATGGATATTAGGTCTGTACATAAAATGTTCACGTCGTCCATATATAAAACACACTTTGTCGATAGTCCCCCGCTCCCCGGGACTCTCACCCCATTGATTCGGTGGTCCCTTCTCAAGCTCTGTGCCAGTGGTTCCACACAGATGATGTAGAGGAGGGCAGATAACGGACAACCCTGACGGACACCGCAGTGGATGTTTACTGCTTTTGTCAGATGCCCGTTAACAAGGAATTTGCTGGTAATGCCCCGGTACAGCAGACCCACCCAAGCTATAAACCTTTCTGGGAACCCCATTTTTGGCAGTACCTGGAAAAGGTACTGGTGCGAGACCCGATCAAAGGCTTTCTCAAAGTCTAAATTTAGGACTGCTAGCCAAATGTTTCTGTCTCTCGCATAACAGATGGTGTCTCGGATCAGTACGAGGCTGTCGGTTATCTTCCTCCCCGGGATGGCACAGGCTTGATCCGGGTGAATCAGGTCTTCTAAAAACAAGGACATACGTGAAGCTAAAAGTTTACTAAAAAGTTTACAGTCAAAGTTTAAAAGTGTAATCGGTCTCCAATTCTTCAAGTCAGTCTTGTCTTTTTTTTTGTGAAGAAGAGTCACTATCCCTGCTCTAAAACTGTCAGGAAGTCGCTCAAGTTGCTCAAATTCCATAAAAACAGTAAACAAGTCAGGTGCTAAAATATCCCAAAAGGTCAAATAAAATTCCAAGGGAAGTCCATCTTGTCCTGGGGACTTCCCTTTCTTAAAATTTGTAAAACATTTATTTAACTCTGAAATTGTAAAATCTTGGGTTAAAAGCACACTGTCTTTTACTGTTTTTTCTATGAAATTTAAAACTTCTGTCATGGTGTCCATTTCAACAGGTTTTTGTTCGTACAGTTCACGATAAAATTGTTCAACAGCTTCTTTAATTTCTTCCATTGAATCAACTGTGCAGCCGTTCTCTTTTCTTAGCTTTAAAATGGCCCCCCCTTTATTCACAATTTTCTTAAAAAAATACCTTGTGCACTTCTCTCCTTCCTCTATTTCTCGTTCCCTGCTTCTTAAAATGACACCCTTACTTTTAATATCTGCTAAAATCGACATCTCTGTTTTCACTTGTTTAATTTCATCATTAAAATCCATCCCTTGTTGGTTTAATTTAAAATAGCGCTGTAGTCGCTTCTGCAGTCCCATCATGCTTCTGTTTTCCCTATTCTTTTTTCTCCTACCTGCCTGTCTAAAGAAAGTCTGGGTCTTTTCCTTCACCATTTCCCACCAGTGTGCACGTGTATCGTAAAAGTCTTGAAGGGTCTGCCACTCGTGGTACTGCTCCCGGTACTGACTAACTATTTCATTTTCTTTTAAAAGGGAGCAGTTTAGTTTCCACAGACCACTTCCGGAAGTCACACCCGAAGAGAGTGATAGGGTGCAGGAAAGCATTAGGTGATCAGAAAAGAACACGGGGGTCAATCTAGCATCGGTTGGTGGGCAGTCCCGTGTAAAAAGGTAGTCTATACGAGAGGCTCTGGTGCCATCACCACTGAACCAGGTGAAGCCCTCCTTTCTGGGATGCATGGTCCTAAAACAGTCCTGAAGTTTAAAATCCTTGCATATGCCCTGTAATAAATCCAATGTTTTGTCAACTTTAAAAAATTCCCCTGCTCTTTTTCTGTCACTCCTGCTTAAAATACAGTTAAAATCACCCCCTAAAACTAGTGGTGCCCTACCTAGCATGTGGGACTGCAGGTCTTCTAAAAGGTCATACCGGTCATTTTTTTCGTTAAAGCCATAAATATTTAAGAGGTTAAAATCTTGTCCCATAAAAGTCAAATGTGCTAAAAGTGCCCGTCCGTCTCTCACCACAGTGCTGCCCTTCACCAGAACCTGAGGGTTTTTGATCAAAATGGCCACTCCGTCATTTTTGTTTTGGTTGGATCCACTCCACAATGATGTCTGTGGCCACATCTCCTCCCACTGTCTGTAGTGCTTTAAAAACGGTAGGCCGCATTCCTGTATTAAAAGAACATCTGACTTAAAAGAACTAAGAAAGGATAAAACACTCTGGGCTCTAAATTTCGACTTTACACTTCTCACATTAATAGTTGAGAGAGTGAGTGTCATGAGTATGGTTAAAAACAACAGGTATGACATCTTAAAAGACTAAATGAGGGTTAAAACATTTAAAATGTCTTAAAAGCAGTTATGTAATTTCTTGTGAACGGAGCTCTTCCTTCACTTCTACAGGTGAGAGGCGAGGGTGTTGAGCTCTATTCCCCGGTCGGACTCTGGGGGTTGGCCTCTGTTGCAAGGTTTTGTTAAACTTTGAGTCTCTAGGGGTTGATTGCAGAACTACATTTAAAAAAGAGACCTCATTTGGTGAATTGGAGGGGAAGACTCTGGGCTCCTCCACAGATGAACTGTCTGAGGTAGTCCCAGCTCTTCCCCTCTTCTCTGAGACTATAGGAGAATCAGAGGACAATTCTGATGCAAGCCTCTTTGTTTGCTGGGCATCTGGGAGGGAGGCATCCTCGCTATCATCCTGTGATTGGACTTCTTCACATTCTGAACTAGCTCCGCCTTCTGCCTGCACCACCTCCTCCTCCTCCTCTCCAGAACTCTCCATTGGTGGGGGTGTAGCAGGCCCCTCCCCCTCCTCGGCCTCACCTGACTGCTGTCCACCATTCAGGGATTTTGGCGGGAAGTTTGAATTTTCCAGCCCAGCTGTTTCAAGTAGCTCGTTAACTGCCTCGGTCTGCCCTCCATTTCCTTCCGTGTTTTTAAGGATTTCAGTTTGTTGGCAAAAGATTGTTTCAGGCCCTGGAAGCCCTGGGGGTCTTGCCATTGTTGGATGGGGACCCTCCAGGCGCAGTTCCAGATGCCATCGACATCCCTCACCTTCATTGCCTGGCCTTTAACAGTGCAGAATCTTCCCAACCATATACAGATATCTTCTGCGTTCACCATTTCATTGAACATTCTGACAATTACTGTCTTCAGAGTATTGTCAGTAAGTTTCTCAACAGTAAACGCAGAAAACTGGGCTTGCACATTACCAAATCTCATCCAAAACTCCTGCAGCAAAGCTGCAGTGCGAAAACTTACATCGAAACCTTTGTTAAAAGGCAACGACAGGATGCAATTCAAATCGTCTGGCTTGAAGTTCAATATGTTTTGAATTAGCTTCCGAGAGAAGTCCAATTAGGACATCTCTATAAGCTTTCCTTCTTTTTCTTTAAATAAAAATCTAGCGCTGTGGTGCCTCCTCATGCCAGCATAGTTTGCCGACATGATGGAGGCACCACAAACAGTTTTTAAATAAAATGCTTAAAAGAACAAAAATAAATATCACACTAAAAGCCCAATAAAAGAGTAAAAAGTGGATTAAAAGGTACTAAAAATGGATACTTACCTTCCTCTAAAAAAATGGAACACCAACACCGACCCTGTTTCAGCTGAAACTCGTTCAAAAAGCAAAAACCTGGAAAAAAAAAAAGGGTAATACAAGAAAATTTAAAGGCAAAGAACTCCAACTACAAACGACTTGGAATACTTTGATCGAACGCAAAAAAGAACCTCCAAAGCGAGAAAAATTTAATGCCGAAACGGCATAAAATAGTCCACCCAAAGGAGGCGATCGCAGTCTTAGCCAAAAGGCCGAGAAGCGATAACCCTCCACTGTTTCACGTCCGAGCGCCCTTCCTGGCACAATGCGCACTTGTGGCGGTGCTCTTTTTTTGCCTACAAAGCGTCACTTTGCACCTCCGCCCACCCGCTGCAGTGAGCACTCTTCAGCCGTTTCAGATGGTACAACTTTGCACTCCCGCCCGCTCCACTGAGCACCATTCAAACAACAAACAATTTAGCGCTCCAGCTTTGAACATGGGCACGGTCTCAACAAATAAGGTGACTCTACTCCGAGAAGTCACTTGGCACAGCAAGAAGATTTCCTTTGCACAGACAGAATGGGCTTCACCCGCAAAGGTAAAGCCTTCCAAAAATAGAAACAACTCATTAATGCTGCTCTCCACGGAAGTCTTTAGTAAAAGGCGAAAGACTTGTACGTTATGAAGAGAAACCAGAGTACGAGAATTTGACACTGCGGGAGCAGTGCATCAGGCTAGTTGGTATAGCCACCTTCCCCACGGTGAGCTTTGCTTGGTTGAGACGCTGGCTCCTCGGCCGACCAGGTAGGAACAATCGGGCCCTATTCAATGGCTGCTTTGTCTTTTACTCTGTGCAAAAGACTAGGGGTCTTGAGGCTTTGTTCTGACCGCTCATTGGGTGTAGAGCTTTTTTTCAAGCAATTCTCCCAGTCGGCCCAATCCCAGAGCCATCTCAAAGTGGAGTTCACTTTCACTCTCTTTTCGCAGACTAAAAAGCCAGAGTTTTATCTCAGAAGCTAAGCAGAGTCGGGCCTGGTTAGTACTTGGATGGGGAGACCGCCTGGGAATACCAGGTGCTGTAAGCCTTTTGGCTTCTCCAGGCGCATGCAGTTTGACTGCGTCAAATGCAAAGGCAGTCCCTGTTTGACTTTTTGGAACTGCTCCTTTGTCAGGACAAAGTTAAATGTATGAGGATCAAAGGCAACCGTGACCTGGGACACCTTAGCAGATCCAGGATCAGCAAGATGGATCACAGGGTGATCATCAGATGTTTCAACAAAAGACATGCAGAGAGAAGAGAGAAAAATGCTTACAGCACCTGGTATTCCCAAGCGGTCTCCCATCCAAGTACTAACCTGGCCCGACCCTGCTTGGCTTCCGAGTTCGGACGAGATCGGGCGTGTTCAGGGCGGTGTGGCCGTAAGCCACAATCCCTGTGACAAATATGTGTTACATAGGTGCTGGAACCATACGTTTCCCCTATTTCACCAGAGAGTTGGCTTGAGAGGCTGATGTTGAGCCTGCACGTCGACTTCCCTGATGTGATTGTTCTCTGCAGCTGAAAATGGGACTCTCAGATAACTTAGTGTGTGTCTGTCAAGCTCCTCTGTTCTCTGTGTGTAGTTTGGTGTTCATGGTCATACAGGGAAACCAGGGAAGCTCAGTCCCACGACGTGCTCATAAACTGCGTCTTTTCTAAAGATTATAGTCCTATTTTAGAAGTCAGAATACAACGGCTCCCTGAAACTACCACCATGTACCGCTGGTTTTGTTATTTCACAAGAGTTGGGAAGAGTGCACCGTTCCCGGCAGCACTGCAGTACCGGGTCGATGCGTGGAGTGAACGGAGCAAGCCCCTTTTTCAACCCCTGTGCCTAAAAATCCATTTAATATGTAGTCCTCATATAGAGGACATATCAGATATTAAACTGATAAGAACAGATACTACACTTGATCTTAGCCAAAAGGCCGAGAAGCCGCTGCACTCTTCAGCCGTTTCAGATGGTACAACTTTGCACTCCCGCCCGCTCAGGACAAAGTTAAACGTATGAGGATCAAAGCCAACAATGGCCTGGGACATCTCAGCAGGTCCAGGATCAGAAACATGGAGACTGAGAGCCAATAGAAACAGAGGTGTCTGCCAACCAATCAGCAGCAGCCCAAGCTGGTTAACTTCCTCGTGTGTGTGTGTGTGTGTGTGTGTGTGTCACAGGATGATTGTCAGATGTTTCAACAAAAGACATGCAGGACGCAGAAGTAAATATAACTGTATTTTTTTTTAGAATTGGAAAGAATTGTCCTTATGGATAAAAATCATGTCATTAACATCCATTTCTGTGACGGAAGTTAATAATTATTTGTGTTGACAGCAGCACCGTCACTGTGAAGGAGAGTGCATTAGAGTGTTATAAATAGAAATAGTAGTTGATGGATCACTATTGTCTATACCTGGGTGGTAGAACACAAACACTTCTACACATAGATTATATAAACCACCCCAGTCAGACCATCACCTGAGATGTCTACCCTGTGAGGGACATTTGATTTTTGAGGTGTGGGAGTTAGAGGCAGCTGGAAGCTCTAACAGTCAACCAGCCACAGAGGATGAAGCTCTGATCACTTTTTTCTCATTCTCATGAGAAAATCTCAGCAATCTCATTGCTTTACAACTTCACCGCTTGACTAGGCTCATGGATTATCTATATACAATACATCTTCACTGTAAAGTCCAATAGCTGCCCTGACATACATACATTCCTTAACTTTACTAGGTTAATTACCATATGCACTTATGACTGATTTTTATGAAGTAAAAGTTAGTTGCATGGTGAAAAATGCAAAAAACTTAGTGTTTACAGTGAAGATGACTTTATTTAGAGTGAAGCTCATTCAACAATAAGTAGCAACACAGTCTCACTCCCACTGCGCATTCAAAGAAGAAGAAGTGTGCATGGTGCGACATTCAGTCTCTCCCCCTCAGCAAAGTATATTAGGTCTATGTCAGCAACGCAGCAGTCCAGCACACAGGCCGGGGCACTGAGGGCAGCCTGCTGAGTCCACTTTTTTTTTATTCTTTTGAAGAAGAATAAATAAGGTAAGTTATCAAGCAAGTATGTTTGTTAATATGTTTTAATTACTGCTCTGACTGTTAGCGTTCACTAGCTAACGTTAGCATTAGTTAGCTAGTTAACGAACCAAACAGGCATAACGTTAGCCTGTTCAGGCCATGGTTAAGGCGAGTTTGGGCGGTTTCCCACCATAGTCCTGCAACGTGGAAATGACGGTTTTCAGTTAAGGCAGCATGAATGTGTTTGATGCAGAGAGGAGGATAAATGAGGTTCATAATGCACTGGCGCTGTCTTTCCTTGGGGAAATGGTGAAGGCTGGTGTAGTAGCATAGATGCTTTCGCATCCTATGATCATGACGGCCCTAATTGCACACGCAATAAGGGTAAATAGCCATTGACTGCTGGTGGGATGGACTATATAGCCCAGTTACCTCCTCATCTCGCTCTTTTTGCGCTCCGTGCCCATATTATTTCCCAGCAGAGTGGCTGAGCTCAGGTGTCTTGCTCCGTGTGCGACACATAACCCAGTTGGTTTGAGGTGGTATTACTATTTTCTAAATAAATTGGCAATTGGCAACAATTTATCAAGAACCCATTTTAAATTTGGAACTTCATACCAATATTGCTCCATATGTAGTATCTATGTGGGGGAAAATTATGTTTGCAGATCAATCACCAAGAAAGAAGCATCTGTTTATGAAAGTAGGATAGTTTTGAGGGGATTTTTTCAACATTATAATTACAAAGTAAAAAGAAATTTAGGCCTCCTAATTTAGAGAAAATTAAATTCGGTAAGAAGTTCCAAATTGAAGATGTATTCTTGATAAATTGTTTAAGCCAATTTATCCATAAGGTCACTGTGAGTGTTCATAATGGCCAAATGTGTGAGTCTCTCCTGCGTCATGGTGCTGCGCAGCCAGGTTTTCAGGCTGAGAAAGAGCGCTCAGATGCTGTGACAGATATGGGCAGGGCCAGGGAAAGCCTAATGATCTTCTCCACCTCTGACAGCATGGAGCGGGGTTGGTGCTGCAAGGTTTGCAGGATGGACCCCTTTGCAGGAAAGCCCTCCTCTGTCCCCCGTCCCGACACACAACTATAAAGAATGTGAAGGGGACAAAGGGCCTCCTCACACTGGAGGGCAAAGTTGTTCAGGTATGTTGATTTGTCTTCATCAGAAGAACACACTAATACACTCAGATAAATGACCGTGCTTAATTGTAATTCAGAGATACAAACATTTTAGGTAGACAAAGTAATGCCTACCAGTATTTGAAATGTTTTATTACAGAAAAGCTGTTGCAATGACATGTTTAGGTCTAATTAGATCACTAAGTGATTGAACTTGTTCTTATTTAGCTCTCAGCTGTGAAAAAGGTCCGCAGTGGGAGAGAGGAGGTCCCGCTGCGTGAGGTGAAGCTGCAGCAGGTAAGACCAGAGAACGGGAGGATTGGAGAGGAGGGACAACCTCTGTGGTTTCTAGATAAGGGAAGATAAAATAAGATAACTTTCATATTCTGTGAGTACCTTAGTAGTCTATGGGAGTGTCCTAACTGTCTCTTTCTGCGGCGTTGGTTGTTTATATGTTTACTGTGGTCACTTGTAGGCTGCACATTACAGAGTAATCTCTGGTGCCTTTATAGTTCTGACATCTCATACTGTGTTCTGTACAGGATAAAGCTTCTGCCTCCCTCACGCTGTGGCGGGAAGCTGCAGTCCAGGAGCTGGACCTCGGCAGCCAGTGCAGGATTACCCACTTAAAGTCCAACATGGATGCAGGAGGGGACTTCCTGCACACAACACCCTACAGCAATGTAGAAGTAAAAAGCATTCTAATTCATCTAATCTAAAAACACATTCTAATCAGAATCAGAATGAGCTTTATTTGCCAAGTCGGTAGGCACATACAAGGAGTTGTTTTCTCTGGTTAAACATGTAAAAGGCCACATGAAGTTTGGAGGTCTGCAGCAATGGACTCTGCAGAAAGGTCGCCAACCTTCTGCAGAGTCCATTGCTACAGACCTCCAAACCCGCTCTGTCATTTTACGTGGCCGACCACTTGGTGGCTGAGCTGCTGGCGTTCCCAGTCGCTCCCACTTTGTTCTAACACCACTGACAGCTGACTGTGGGACATTTAGGAGCGAGGAAATGTCTCCACTGGACTTGTTGCACAGGTGGCATCCTATCATGGCACCACGCTGGAACCCACTGAGCTCCTGAGAGCGAGCCATTCTTTCACAGATGTTTGTAGAAGCAGTCTGCATGCCGAGGGGCTTGCATTTCTACACCTGTGGCCATGGAAGTGATGGGAACACCTGAATTTAATTATCTGGATGAGTGAGTGAATACTTTTGGCAATCTAGTGTATATTATACAGACATAAAATGGCAAATGATCTGACACAATTGAGAAAGAGATTAAAGAAATAAACAAGGAGTAAGAAAGGGGTTTAATATCTAGCTGCAAGGTATTATGGGACATAAGTGCTGTTTGTTTTGGCAGGTGCTGATTGTGACTGATGAGGCAGCTGGAGTGGAGGTGATGGGCGTGATGGAGAGCAGCACAGGGGGGTGCTGGAGCTCCTCATGTCCAGCACCGAAGTCTTTTATATTTCCCAGGACTTGTGGGAGCCCTGGAAAAGGGTAAAGTCTTTCTAAATATAAAATATATTGGGAACAAAATCATTAACATTGAGGCATTGGAAAGACCCTGCCCTCTGGCAGAATAAATTTCATATATATGTATATAGTTTACACATAGTTAATATTGTTTTATGTTCTATTTTTATTAATGACGTTTCTTTGAAAATCTAATAAAAATGAATTTAAATCCAGCATTTGGCTCAGTTGTATTGCTGTGGTAATATAGTCTGTGAAGATGAAGTGAAGATAAAAACTCTCCCAACCAAGGCTCAGCTCTGAAATACTACTGACAGGAATTTCAGATGTGAGATGGTGACAGAGGGAGGACGCCTGGAAGAAACCCTGGACAGAATCAGACTTCAGATTTATTCATCTATTCAATAAAGATATATTTCAGTTCTCTGTTTTAACGTAACATATAACAGTACAGATGCACATGTTCATTTATTTGTCATTT
Organism: Odontesthes bonariensis; assembly: GCF_027942865.1. Classification (NCBI taxonomy): domain Eukaryota; kingdom Metazoa; phylum Chordata; class Actinopteri; order Atheriniformes; family Atherinopsidae; genus Odontesthes; species Odontesthes bonariensis. The sequence goes on along the minus strand of NC_134507.1, from coordinate 35,250,121 downwards.
CAGTTCAGTTTTATTAACACAGACACAATTAAAAGAAGTAGCTTAGCTAAGGAATCCTACAAAATGCACCGTAACTTCTGTTCAATCCCGAGCACGCACAGAAGTGTGGGAAGAAAAAACTGAGTTTTAACAGGAAGAAAGCTCCATCAGAACCAGAACCAGGAAGGGCGGCCATCTGCCTGGAGCAGCTGGGGCTGAGAGGACAGAAAAGAGGGGACAACAAGCAGCGTAACACCAGGCCAGGGACACCTGCTGAGAGAGGAACAAGTTAATGACAACAATGATGTCACATGTACATGGAGAGGAGAGGTGCATCATGGGAGCTCCCCCAGCAGGCTGGGCCTACAGCAGCAGAACTATGGGATGTTTCAGGCTCAGCTGAGCCATCCCTAACTATAAGCTTCATCAGAAAGGAAAGTTTTAAGCCTGATCTTAAAAGTAGAGAGGGTGTCTGCTTCCTGAAGCCAAACTGGCAGCTGGTTCCACAGAGAGGGGCCTGATAACGGAAGGCTCTGCTCTGCCATTTACACAAAAGGGGGAGATTAACATTATGCAGGACAGGTCCGATCCCTCGGTCAGTACATAGCTCATGCAAATTTGACTGTATCCATTGAACTTATGATAGAATCATGCACCGTATTAGTCATTTTGGGGAACTCTGATTAAAGTTTTAATAATGTCTCTTGCTGAGATTACATTTTATAACATTTAAGTCTAACACACCATGTTATTGTGATAAAATTAAAGGTTACGACTCTTAAATAACAGCTACAAGATGTCCAGGTTACACATATAACAGGGCTAAAACTGACAGGATTTCAGCTGAAAAACACTTTGAAAGATGGAAGTTGTAATAATCCTAAACCTGTCACTTGATTTCATTGTAAGACACAATTTTTTTTTGTACTATTAACAAAATTTCCACAAACTTCTATAACTGCTTACTTGACGGATAAACATACATTTATATTTATATCTAAATATCTGTTGTTGTAATATAATGTAAATGTAATATAAATATCTCAAGTGTTTCCAGTTAAAGCGAGTCTGCCATGTCAGCAGAAAGTATTACCTTATTGCTGAATATACTGTCCTGTTCCTGTGGGCAGTGTCAGTGATTGACAAATAAAGCAGCCAATCAGCACATGATGTTCACTGCAGGGCAGCTGCTTACTCGTGTGTACAGTATCTGACTAAATACATCCCAAAGAAGGAAAGTGGTCTGTCAGAGTACCTGCAAACTGTCATGGAGAATTCCAACATGGACAGAGTTAATGAGTGTGATGAGATGAGAGCTGGCATGCAGCTCACTCCAGAAAGAGCGAGATCAGTGCTCAGGAGTGTGTGACTCGTGCATGTGGAATAAAGATGAAGAAGTGCTCACGCAGTGTTGTGTTCATTCCTACTGATGACAGTCCAGTGAAAATGAGTCGCCCCATGTCATTCTTGGAGGACACCCCGTCAGAGTCTCGTAATGTCTGGATGACGAGTTTGAGTGACAAATACAAAGCCAGACCCGAGACCCCAGAGTATGAGGAGATGTGCTCGGCTGATTTTGCTGCTGGCTGCAGGTTTGTCAGTGCAGACCACTCAAAGCGTGATGGTGTTTCACCACTTCTGAATGAGCTGGGATTTGTCCAAAGGCGGAAAAATGATAAGCCCTCTGTCATCAGATATTACCAATGTTCCAAGGAGAAACACCCCGAGCAGTTTTATGCCAGATTACTGAGACTGTACCTTCCTCACCGATCCGAGTATGAAATACCAAGTGCCCATCTTCCAACCTACGAGTCTTTGTACAACTCTGGCTGGGTGCAGCTCCCAGGCTCAAACCGTCCTGAGAGCGTGAAAAACATTATACAAACACACAGAGACTAATATGAGAAACACACTGAGGAGATTGAGAATGCACTTGTAGAGTTTGAGGAGAGCAGAGAGCATGTGATGGATGAATGGTGGAATCTGGCTCCTGAATCTGAAGTTGTGATGATGAGCTGCAGCAAAGAGAGCCAGACGATGAGCAGGAACATGTGCCCGACTGTTGTCCTCAGTCTGCTGCTGTGACAGAAATGAGAGCCATCAGAGAACCCCCAGCTGTGGATCCAGCTGTGCTGCGGCAGATGTATCAGAACCTGAAGCAGAAGCAGGCCTGTGTGTTCCATGCTATCAGAGACTGCTGCATTAAACTTGTGTGTGGCCTAAATCCAGAGCAGTTTTTCTTTTATGCCAACGGTGGTGCAGGAACAGGAAAGTCCCACCTGATGAAATGCATTTACTCAGAGGCATCTAAGATACTGAGCAAACTGCAGCTACATGCAGAGGAGTTTGCCATATCAAAGCCAACTGTTTTACTCTCTTCTTTCACTGGAACTGCAGCTTTCAGCATCTGTGGCACAACACTGCACTCTCTGCTGAAGCTTCCACGCAGTCTGAAAGCACCAATCCAAGGACTCGCTAACCAACTGGATGAACTCACATCTGAACCTTTTAATGCTCAAATCATCACTATCGCTGAGATCTCCATGGTTTCAAAGCCTCTTTTTGCTTATGTGGACGCAGGACTGAAACAGATCAAAGGCAATCAGAGAGCGTTTGGTGGAATGTCAGTTTTAGCTGTTGGAGATTTCTATCAGCTGCCGCCTGTGCGCCAGTCTAAACCTCTGTGTGTACACGACCCAGCAGATACTGACCTGTGGCAGGAACATTTTCAGATGATCACTCTGACTGAGATCATGAGACAGAAGGATGATGTTGCCTTTGCAGACGTGCTGAACAGGATTGGGGTGAAACCAAAGGCAGACGAGCTGTCTCAGGCTGACAGAGATTTGTTGTCACAGGCCATCACTGAACCAGCTCTTTGTCCCACTGAGCTTCTGCACATTTTCCCACCAATAAGTTGGTTGATGAACACAACTCAGCGACACTGGCTTTGTTCCATTCCAACATTATCACGATGGATGCAGATGACTTCCAGAAAGATCCCGAACAGGCAGAATGGCCCGTAAAGACACACCATGTAAGGGAGGCCGAAATGATTTAGCCCACACTCTGAAAGCTGCTGAAGGGGCTCGTGTCATGCTCACCAGAAACTTTGACATTCAGAACGGTCTGGTTAACGGTGCTTCTGCCACACTGATGTGCATAGTGACTTCTGAGGATGATCAACACATCACTAAGCTGGGCCTGAGGATGGATAATCAGACAGGTGTAGCAAGAATCCAGAGTGGAGCTCCAGAATCTGCCAATCTGGTTTACATGGAGAGAGCAGAGGAGAAGCTGAAACAGAACGGAGTGCTACGCAGACAGTTTCCTGTGAGGCTGGCGTTCTCCTGCACTGTCCATAAAACCCAGGGCCTCACCACACATGCAGCCGTGGTGTCCCTGCAGAAAGTCTCTGAAGCAGGTATGGCTTATGTAGCTCTCAGCCGGGGGACGTCTCTCAGTGGGCTGGATTTACTGGATTTGGATGAAAAGAAAATATACGCCAATGCTGAAGTGAGCGCAGCGCTCCAGACCATGAGACAAGCCGATGTGGATCACATGATGCGTCTTCTTCAGGTGAGAGAAACAGTACACAGGCCCGACACTCTGAGCCTTGTTCAGCACAACACAGAGGGACTGCCATCTCACATCGGTGACATCAGGAGACATCATGAGCTGTGCCTGGCAGATGTCCTGTGTCTGACAGAAACTCACCTGCAGGGCTCCTTTGTTGCAGACAGGCTGCATCTGGACGGCTACAACATGTTCAGGTCAACAAAGCCAGTTGTAGATGTGTTTCAGTCTAAGGGATATGTACAGCTGATCACCTCTGCCACCACAGACAGGAACACGCTGCTTGACCTTATTTTCATTTCCCAGCCACAGCGATGTCTCCACTCAGGTGTCATGAGAACGTATTACAGCTATCACAACCCAGTGTTCTGTGTCCTGTCCACCAGGGAACCATGAAGAGGTCGCTGAGTCTTAAAAATCATGACAAATGTAAACAATTACTGCCTGAAGTTCGTAGTTTTGGTGAAGAGATAATAATGTTTTCTTCAGAAAAGTATAAGAAAAGTTTTATCACAAAATCTGAAGAGCTGAAATATGCTATTGATATTTAACTGAATCGGATAATGACTTTTTCCAAATACTTTATTTTTTCTCAATATTGGACGTTTCTCCTCATAAAATATTATTGACAGCTAATATAATACTTATAATATAAGCCTCATACCTGATTTAAAACACAACTTAATTTCTGAAAAGGGACATTTTTGTCCACTTTTAAAACCACCTAAAAACATCATATTCATATTTTTTTCCACTTTTATTTTTCATAAATCTTTTATTCCACTTCAGTTCTAATCATAACTATAAAGTTTGCAATTATTTAAAGAAAATTAACCCTTTAGATGCCAATTGGAACTTTTTAGCCCAAATTTTCAGCCTTTAGGTGCCAGTATTTTCAAAATATGGAATGCAAAGTGGAATTAATGAGTAGGGATAATTATGGTCTGGGATATAGCTAAAGCGGAACAAGACAAATATTCTCTCTGCCTTCTGCTTCTGCACAAGAGAAACAACAAAGAAAGCAGAGCGCTGCTGAGATAACAGCAGCTGAGTCCAGAACTCATTAACACAACATGAATAACAGGAAAGTCTCTGAGGACATTAAACAGCTTTGGCTTGTTGTCAGATTCTGATCCATTCATGAAGCTAAACTGGTGGTTTGGTGCAGCAAACTGGTCCCAGCAGCTGGACATCAGTGGTTGGACTGGTGGACTACCTCAGTGAAGAGTAGAGGACATCTGGCTCTGCTGGAGACTCTGAAAACAAACACACACAGTTCCAGCTGCAGGAAACACAACTCCAGGAGAAAGGATTGAAGCTGATTATCTCTGGGACGTTGAGGATCAGAGGCTCCCGCATACCTGCAGCTCCCCCTTTCATCCAGGCAGGAAAAGCCAAAGGCCTGAGGCCAAATACATCAGATGTTGCTGCATACTTGAAATGAAAGTGTTTCTGCAGCCAAAGACATTTGTACTATATTTGCACTTTATATAACTGGATGAGAATCGATAAGCGACATCAATAATGGAACCGGAATTGGTCAATTTCTAACATTTCCCATCCCAAGTCCTGGGAACCTGGTGAGTGTGAAAATGATGCACTGATGGTGGATAAAGCAGTGGGACACGTCCAGCAGTGGAGCTGCAGCAGAGCTGGAGTCCGGTTGGGTTATCTGAGCATAGAGGCTGGAAGCAGAGTGAACAGCTGAGCTGCTTCTGTGCAGAGTTGGGAATAAAGAGCAGCTGTACCTCTGGTCCTGTTGGATCTGATGACTGTTTGTCCAGAAGTGAGCTGGTCTGTCCTGACTGCAGAGTAGACTGCAGCTGTGAGAAGTCTCAGCATCAGAGAACAGACGGGCATCTGCAGGAGGAAGCTGCAGCTGTGCTTTCACATGCACACTTTCTAACTCCACAGGACTATTCTGGCAAAGTTCAGAATCCAACTTTAAGCAATACAGTAACATTTGCTTGTTGTGTGGAAATAAACCGTCTAACATGGTCCCAAACCAGCTCAAACTTCATCTCCAAACTAAACATCCGTCACTTCAGAACAAGAACACCAAGTATTTGGTTTGCCTGCATCAACACGCTGAGGAACAGGCAACTTTCATGAGAAAAACCTCTGAGGTTTCTCTGAATGTTTGCTACGTGGAAGCTGAACTCAAAGCAAATAAAAGCAGCCACACAGGAGCAGAGGCGTGAATACTACCTGCCTGCAGAGCCTTTGTAATGAGATGCTCGGGCCTAACGCTGCTTAACAAGCAGCTAAAGTTCCTCCGTCAGAGAACACAGTTTCAGACATATTGATGATGGAGTTTTAGAGCATCTGAATGAACTGAACACTGACATGAAAACCCGCTCACAAGCACGACAATGGATTCTGCCCAAAGATGCACCTCTGGAAACAACACCTGGAACGGGCCAACCTTGACATGTTCCCCCTCTGAAATGACTGAAATGAAGTGTTGCAGCACTTTGGGGGATAATCAGGTCAGGCCTAGAGAAGGAGCTCACCTCCCAGGAAGGTTTACTCCAGGAGCCTCCAGCCCACTGTTGATCCTGCGGTTCAGAGGAACAACGGACCAGATATTCATCAACGCAGTTACTGAAGGGGTCGTGGGAGTTTGAACACACAGTCCACATGTTTTTGTTGACTTAGAGAAGGCGTATAACCACGTCCCCCGAGGGATCCTGTGAGAGGTGCTGAGTGTGACGTCATGAGGGCGAGTAGAAAGCATGATTTACAGACTAAGACGTGCTGTGTGAGTGTGGCTGAATGTGGCAGGTAGTGTTGAAGCTCTGAGTGCTCATTAAGATCAGAAAAGTGCTGTACAGGAACAGTCCATTTCTACTTTCTGATAAGGTTCTGTGTGGGCGTGGCCTAAAGCCCATCTCTATCTGACACCACCGTCTCTTAGAGTTCCTCAAACATTTCCTGCTGTCGACTTTAGCAGAAAACACCTGAGCTGAAACAAGGTGGGGCGAGCAGTGGTAAAGCCCTGCTGCCCCCCCCCCCCACAGACCACTCACACCGTTTATTCTTTACACGCTCAGCTGCAGGAGTTTGGATCAAACTGAGCATTTATTTTGCATTCTTTTCACTTAGTTTCTGTCCGCTCTGAGTTGTGTAAAGTTCCTCCTGAAGCAGCTCATCATCATGTGTTTTCCATCCGACCTCAGCCTGAGCTGTTTTAATGTCCCCTCCACTATCAGAAGTTCTCCACAGAGCAGGAACAGTTAAAGGATTTCAGCTGAAGCAGAAAAACACAGCTTCTCTACTTACAGAGCAGCTGCTGAACACTTGTTTCCAGCGTTGTGTCTCTCACTCATTTGGCCAGTTTGAGCTGGTTGTTGAAGCCCCAAATAAAGCCCGCCCTCTTCCTGAGTGGGTCCCTGTGGTTTCTTCTTCTCTTCATACACCAGGGGGCAAAGTTTTTAAAGATACAAGCCATAAACCATTAATTCCAGAAATATGTCCAAAGTTGAATGAACATGTTGTAAATAATCAGATCAGATAAATCATCTACCTTTAACTGATGTATGACTGAGCATCTGGACGCACGGCTTGGGCTGCGAGCTGAAAGACAGCTGTGACTCAGAGCATCTGAGGGAACTGAACCCATGATTAGTCCAACCCCAGGCAGCGTCCCATCATCCTGAGCTGCTCCTTGTGAGCAGCGTTGTTGAACTTTAAAAGTCGTCTGGTCGTAGTTTCCACGTTCTCTGAGGCTCAGAGCTTTCAGCCGACAGCCTGAGCTGTTCAAGGGTTGAATCCTAAAGTTTCTCTTTTCATTTTGGCTTGATAAATCCCAGCCTGCTCTGAGCTGAACAACCTGCCCTTCCTTTCCTAACAGCCATCAGCATCCACAGGAGCTGAAGCCCCTCCCTCTGCTTCCAGAAGCTGCTCTGCATCTGCCTGAACCACCCAATCACAGCTTCAGCCTCCTTTCTGAGCTGCTTCCATTCTTCTGTTGGGATGCTGAACTAAAGACTTTATTTCTTTAGGAGCTTTCATCCCTCATCCTGACAAACTAAAAGCTGCTCAGGTACCAGTTTGAGTAATTAAATCAGAGGATGAAACTTTCCACCTTAAAGCTTTTCACTCTTTGCTTTGGCCTCTAAAACCTGGAGACATTTAAACTCTTTGAGCAGCTCTCACAGGACTTGAACATATGATCTCCGAGTCCCAAAGCAGTTTATTGACCCTCTGAGCGATGCCTCTGCTGCTTTGTGCTGCTTTCTTGGCACTTTTTACCTGAGACTGATGACCACAGACACTATCTTTTAGTCTTCCAACATGTTTCCTGTGAAGCAGCTTTGCTCATCAACTGTCTCTGGTTTGTTCAGTTGCTTGGTGTTCTGTCTCATGCTCTGTATCCCAATAAAGTCTCCGACTTGTTGGTTTCAAACTTTGAAGACTGAGAAAAATTGAGTGGAACCTGGAAAAGGCTTGAACTCAGTCCCTATGAAAAGAAAATGAAAATAGAAAGTTTAGGATTCAACCTTTCAGTGTGTAGTTGATCCATGTAGTTGTCTTATCCACCAGTGACCTCACATTTCCCCTGATGATCGAGGTAAGAAATGCTTTAAACTTCCTCCTTTTCCTCCAGTTTGTTCCTGCTCTGCATCCTAAACGTCTCCTCTTCAGCTCATCCAGGTTTGGGGTATTTTTCCAGGCAGTTCTTGGGCTTTTGTGAAGCTCAGTTAGCTGCACCAACAGGTGAACAACTTTCCCGTTGCTACGGTTACACATCATAACAGATGTGAAAAACTACCTGAGTGACCAGCAGAAGTCCTTCCAGCAGCATCCACACCAGCTCAGAAACATGTTTTAGAAGTCTCTGTTTTCACAGAGAAAATCTGAAGAAGATGCAAAGAATTCTGGAATAATGGTGCTGACCTGGTTCGGTTCCACCTGAACCCAAAACATTTCATCCAGAGTCAAAAGCTTCCATCCAATATGCATCATCAATCTACATTTATAAATAACTAAAGCTGACATATGAGTTTATTATTTTATTTTTTTAACTAGAATTATATTACGGTGGAATTCTGCAGTTAAAGAAAGAGAAAAACCTCCATTTAACCACGAGTTACAGCAGATTAAATCTATAAGTTAGTGTAAATATAAATATATATGGAGAAAAATACTTACTTTATGGTCGCACTGGAGGAAACTCAGGTATTCTGCAGAAGCACAGGAGTTCATCCCCTTCAGATCGTGAATATCTGACATTGATTCCTGCTTTTAAAAGAATCAATGAGAAATCCCCAGTGAGACGACACTGCCACCAGGAGGTCAGATTGGAACATTACACTATTGTTTGGATCCAGCACTGTGTTCTTCAACAACCTTCAGTTTTACAGATCATTACGGAGGTGGAAAAAGTGAACACAACCTACTGAAAAACACTGAAGCACAGAAGCAGCGCTCAGTGTGCTTTGGGAGCAGGAACCCCAGAAAGACTTCTGGGGACTGAGGGTATTTTCCTCATTTGTATGTCCCTTCATTCATTTGCCTTTTTCAAGCACTTGTTATTACTTCTTTGAATTGGCTGATGTGACAATTCTTCTTGCTGCTTCCTGATTTTGATTAGTTTCAGGTGTAGTCTGAGTAAGAGGAGAGAATAATGCAAAACAAGAAACTGCAGCACTGATCAGACACGGCTGGATCTCAACAGGAAACACTCGCTGAGAACCAGATCTAACGTGTGACTTCCACTGTGAGTCAGCTCAGTTACAAACTGGGTTTAACTTCTGAGGTTCGTCTCTGACTGAGGGACTGTCTCTGTCCCGCTAACAGCCCCCCGGCTGGCTCGCCATGTTTTGCCACATATACACAACATGACGGGGTTCATTCGGGGGAGGTGACTTCACTGATGACCGTCTGCATACAGGAAGACAGTCCTGCGTAACATTCAGTCGCTACAGCGACTGTCTTGCATTTCTGGCGGCTACTTCCTGTTCAGCCAGGACCGTAGCGCCAGTCGCTAACAGAGTTGTGGACTAAAACAATGTGAGCAGCGCGACTGAGAGCATCTGAGATTACAGCAGAATGTCTGTTTGGTAAATCTGCTCAGTACCTGATTGTGTGAGTAACTGAGCAGTTGTAGAAGCAACAAACAGATCAGTTCAGCTTTCTCGTGTTAAACGGTTCAATTCAAAGTACCGTTAGCTTGCTTAGCTGCCTTTTCCCTCAGTGCAGCCATGGCGTTTGGACTAAAATCTGTTCACACGTCTGATTCCAACACAACAGACATTTGAAAGAGTTTCACAGCTTGAAGTTGAGCCTCGTGCCCTTTTAGTGTTGGAGCAGACTTAACTTTCAGCTTCAGTCATGAGCATCATACAGCTGTCTGGGAAGTACAGGGAACAACTCCAAACCTTTTTCAGACTGAGTTAAAGATTCCTGGGTCTTTGGGGAAGATGATAAGGGTCAACTTTCCCTCGTAACCAAACACACATTTTCTTCAAAAATATCTGTGTAGCAAGAACAGGAAAAGCATGAGAAAAGTTAACATCTGATCTTTAATGAACTGCAGAACAATGAAATACAGAGGATACATAAGATTTTTAATCTGAACAAATGCAAGGCTTCTGATTGGTAGTTCCTGTAGCTGCTCTCAGGTGAATGTTTGCTTATCTGCCATAAAAATTGTTGTTGATTTAAGCCAATCATTTCTCTGCAGTGTGACTACGTTGGTGTCTCTTTAGACGACCTAATCCAGTGAAAGCTGCCCCACACTGACCACAGATGAAAGGTTTCTCTCCTGTGTGAATATGTTGGTGTGTCGTTAGATTACCTAATCTAGTGAAAGCTGCCCCACACTGACCACAGCTGAAAGGCTTCTCTCCTGTGTGTATACGTTGGTGTGTCTTTAGATTACCAAACTGAGTGAAAGCTGCCCCACACTGACCACAGCTGAACGGCTTCTCTCCTGTATGAATATGTTGGTGTGTCTTTAGATTACCTAATGCAGTGAAAGCTGCCCCACACTGACCACAGCTGTATGGCTTCTCTCCTGTATGAATATGTTGGTGTGTCGTTAGATTACCTAATCTAGTGAAAGCTGCCCCACACTGGTCACAGCTGAACGGCTTCTCACCTGTGTGTATACGTTGGTGTGTCTTTAGATTACCAAACTGAGTGAAAGCTGCCCCACACTGACCACAGCTGAACGGCTTCTCTCCTGTATGAATATGTTGGTGTGTCTTTAGATTACCTAATGCAGTGAAAACTGCCCCACACTGGTCACAGCTGAACGGCTTCTCTCCTGTATGAATATGTTGGTGTGTCTTTAGATTACCTAATGCAGTGAAAACTGCCCCACACTGGTCACAGCTGAACGGCTTCTCTCCTGTGTGAATACGTTGGTGTCTCTTTAGATTACCTAATCTAGTGAAAGCTGCCCCACACTGACCACAGCTGAACGGTTTCTCTCCTGTGTGTATACGTTGGTGTGTCTTTAGATTACCTAATTGAGTGAAAGCTGCCCCACACTGACCACAGCTGAAAGGTTTCTCTCCTGTGTGTATACGTTGGTGTCTCTTTAGATTACCTAATGAAGTGAAAGCTGCCCCACACTGACCACAGCTGAACGGTTTCTCTCCTGTGTGACTACGTTGGTGTTTCTTTAGATCAGGTAATCTAGTGAAAGCTGCCCCACACTGACCACAGCTGAACGGTTTCTCTCCTGTGTGACTACGTTGGTGTTTCTTTAGATCAGATAATCTAGTGAAAGCTGCCCCACACTGACCACAGCTGTATGGCTTCTCTCCTGTATGAAGCCTCTGATGATACCTCAGATTTGATCGTTTGATAACTTTCCCACAGTCCTTACAGCAGTGGCATCTGGATCCCTCTTGGGCTCCATGTTTCTGCAATGACAGAGAGGAAGAAGACTTAGATCCTTTTGAAGTTCACACAAGATTTATCTAAGCTAACCTACGCTAACCAACATATTCTAACTGGACCTGGACAGACCGAGCCACACAGGTCTCAATATCACAGATCAAACGTGAACGCTGAGGGTGCGTTTATAAGTGCCCTCAGCTATCAGCACTGTGCTCTGATGTGTTCTGCACACGTTCAGCTTTTTAAGCAGTAAACTCTTGCTTTTTGCTCTTTCACTAATTCTTTTTGTCATGATGAAACTCTGAAAAGGAACCTGAGCTACAATATTTCTAAATGGTGGAAGGAACCAGAGTCTTGTCCAAGTTGTTCACTTAAACACCATGTAGAGGTTGGGCTGAAAAAGGTTGATGACCGCTGGTTTAAAGGAATAAAAGTCACAGTGGTGGTAATACATGACATTCTTTACACTTAACCTACTTGATGTGGTTCAACACTTTAAGTACCTCGGGCTAATCTTTGATTCTAATCTTAATTTTAAGCAACACGTTAAAAAAGTCACAAATCCAATTAAATTTAACTTATCAAATTTCAAACATGCGAGACCCTTCCTGACTATGGAGTCAGCGAAGACTTCTACGCATGCAGTGATACTTCCTCGTATTTCCTGCTGTTATACAACATGGTCACATACATCAGAGTGCAAAATCTTGGACTTTGATAGCTATCAGCTGTTTTTGGATGTCTGTCTCATCTTTCAGGTTTCCAAAGGATTAGCCCCTCCCCTATTACAGGATTTCATAAAGACAGAATCCTCTACAGTAAACACCAGAGCACTAGAGGAGACTGATGTGCAATGATGCAGGACTAAGTTTGGCCAAGTGGTGGAGTCCATCAGAGGAACAGTGCTGGAACACACTGCCAACTCGTGTTAGAAACTGGGACAATTCCACCACCTTTAAAAAGACCCTTAAACAGTGGTTGAAAACAGCCAGAGCTGCTCTCATGGGTCACCTCTCCGTCTTTTCTCTTTTGTGTACGGACTCTTAACTTTGATGTGAATCTTTCAAAAGATTCCCTGGAAGCGTTGAAGCTTGCTAGCTTCAGCGTCGCGTTAGATTAGCTCAACCGAAAGAAGACGGCTGGCGAAATTCACGAAAGGTTGGTACCATGTGCGCCTCTATAAAATCACACATTAAAAAGTCCTATAAAAATATTTTATATTTTTAATACAATGTTGTCCCGTCCCAACCCGACCCATAGCAAACAAGCGATTACGCCTTCTTTATAAAGTTAACTAGTCGCAAGTTTGCCGTAAAAAAATAAAAAAAGTAGTTGGGTTGTCTAGGTCAGAACACTAGCAGCTGTGAATCAAATGAAGTAGGTTTTTTAAACTCTTACACTGAATGTTTGCTGCTTCAATCCAGATGAGTATTGAGTATGAGTATTGCTGCCCGATTTTTAACGGACACTTCAAGGCGCGAACACATTACTCCTGTGCTATCGTCTCTTCATTGGCTTCCAGTACGATTCAGAATCGATTTTAAACTCCTGTTGTTTGTTTTTTACGCCACTAATGGCTTGGCACCTTCTTATCTGTCAGACATTTTAACTTTTCGCAACTGTGGTAGAACCCTGCGCTCTTCAGGTCAGCTTCTTTTAGAGGTCCCAAGGTCGAGATCTAAGCAGTGGGGTGATCGTTCCTTTGCCATTGCTGCTCCTAGACTGTGGAACAAACTGCCCCCTGATATCCGCACCATCACTGATCTCGGCCTTTTTAAATCGAAGCTTAAGACCCACCTTTTTAGACTGGCGTTCCAACTCTGATTAGGGCCACTATGCTCATTCTTTCTGCTCTAATTATCTTAATTTTATACAAATTTTATTCAATTAATTTTTATTGCACTTGTGGAAGGCTTTTAATGCCCTGCATCACTTTTAGCACTTTTAGCACTTCTACCATTTTTGCATCGTGTTTTATGTTTTGTTTTACGTATTGTTGTTTTTTTATCCTGTTGTAAAGCACTTTGAGTACCAGTTGGTGATTGTAAAGGGCTATATAAATTAAATTTGATTGATTTGATTTGATTGATTGAAAAATATTTTCCGCGACTGAAAAAGAGACGTGCGTGTTGAGGATGAGGAGCAGCCTGAACCGGAGGTATCAGTCTGAAACAGCTGAACAGTCCGACCTGTGTAATTAGCTATGTTATTCATTTGTTTACAATGAAGATGTGAATATTAATACAATAAAGTTCTGTGTGACCAATTATTAACAAAGGAATTATTTTGAAGAATTGTTATTTCTAAACCCCCCCGTGGCCCACCACCACACATTGCCTTCACATCTGTGGGAAACACTGAGTGTCCTAACCAGTGGCGGCTCCTGACATTTTTTTTAGGTAGTGCAATTTCCAGTCTGTGAAAGCTGCATCAGAGTGAGCTGTGCGAAGCTGAACCGATTGCACTGATGCAAACCTGTTATGTTCCCACACAGGAAATAAAATGTCCAATCGTCCAGAAACTCCTTGTCTTCCTTAAATAAACACAACGCAGAGTCGAGGGGTTATTTGGTCTGCCAAATAACCAAAGTGACTGCAATTTCCCCCGTTATGTCCATAAGTACCATCAAAGTCCATAGGACTGAGGTATATTTGTCTAGGTAGCATAATTTTTTGTAATCATTTTTAGTTATTTTTTGCATAATTTTCCAATCAGTTAATATTACACCTTAACCATTATTTATTTATTTTCCTCATATTGTTCCAGGATTCTATGAAATAGGTAAACACACAAGCTCTTAATGATAAGATTCATTCAATTTTCATTCTAAAGAATGTAATTAAAATGACAGCATATAAATCCAAGTCAAGTGTTTATTGAAGTTTTGGAAAATATGACTTAGAAAAGCATAACCAGTTGTCAAACATGGTTAAGTGCAGCTTACTTATGTGAGATTTCTCTCTTTTTTAAATGTAATACTGCACCATTAACAATGAATGTGTCATTATACATTCTGCTATCATTGTCAACATTATATAAAAGATTTAAATCATTACAAGTCAATGACTGAGCACAAAAGTTATTTAGCTACATCAAATACTACCTGGAAAAATAGCAGGGTTGGTGCAGCCCTCTGTTTCATCTTTGCTTCGCAAGGCGAGCTCGAAAATCCCGCAAAATTCTTCCAAACTTCTTCGTAGAATGTTTTTTTTTTTCTTTATTGAAAACCACAACGTTACAACAACAACGTAGTAGGGCTGGCACGGTATATGTATTCGTACCGAACCGTCACGGTACGGGGGTCACGGTTCGGTACGCGCATTTCCACGCAGAATACACACGGTACGGAAGTTTTCTGAACGCGGAACTGTTATTTTGCAAGAGTTTCCTTCAGGACCCATTTAAACACTGCCACATGCAAGCTCTGATTGGTCCGTAGAGATATACGCTTTCGGACAGAGTAGTTATAAGAACGCAGTTATCAGAACTGTCCTACTCGAATTTCGTTCTGATAACTGTCCTTCCCCAGCGGAGCTGTTTCAGTCTTCATTCGCACATGAGTCGGGACTGATGCGGCGCGCGCAGCCGTCTGCGTCAGTGACGTGTTAGCCGTTAGCCGTTTAGCGCTACATTAAAAAACAAAACAAAACCGGTAAAAGTAGAAAAAACACCACCAAGAAGCTAATATGGAGAGCGGGGAGGCCACCGTGTTCATGGTCTGCATGATGGTGATATTAATCATGGACAATCACATCAGGCGTCTAATATCGAGGCTGGAAGAGCTCACAGAGTCTCAGGATCAAGCGCAGGCGATACTTCTTCGTTTCACGAAGGAAGAAAGGAGAGCAGCGCGCCGCAGACAAAGGAGACCAGAGTAAGTTTAACTTATTAAACACGCGCCGCTTCTGTCTGTGTGGTATGATGAAACATTTCAGCCGTGATAGCATGACATGGGGCGTAGCTACCGACCACCACACACCTACGTCAGATGTGTATGTGTTCTATAGAACCATGAAAAGACCCGACCAATTACATCTCCCAAATGTATTACAGTAACCCCTGGATAGAATACATGCAGAGCAAAAAAATTACAGAAGCAATTGGAATTTACATCTTATCTGCTATGCGCCCATATTCCACTGTAGAAGAGGCAGGATTCAGATATCTATTACATGTGCTCGAACCTCGCTACACGCCTCATTCGGCACTGTACCGAAAATGTACCGAACCGTAGGGTCCGTACCGAGGTACGTACCGAACCGTGAGTTTTTTGTACCGTTCCACCCCTACAACGTAGAATGTTTTTTTTTTCAACGTAGAATGTTCATGGTCCCGCGCAACAGACATATGACGAAAGCACGTTGTGCGTCGTTTGTGCGAGCACATAAACCCTCATAGAAAATGCATTGGGAGCAGGATTTTCGGAAAAAACTGACGGACCATTCATGTCAATGGGAACTTCCTGGTGCAAATTCGACCCTGACAGAAATCGCACAAAATGGGCGTAGTAACACCAGGCGGGACCTTAATCTGATTGGACAATGACATATACAACCAGTTTGCCTACAGTAGATCAGTCCCGCCTTAGCAACTAGATTAAAAAAAAACAAAAAACTCCGTGTTTGGTAGTGCGTCGCACAAATCGCCCCTATGGAGGAGCCGCCACTGGTCCTAACCAAATAAATAAGAAATAAAATAAAAACGTCCTCCACACTGACCTGTGGCCCGGCGGACCCAGAGGATGAGCCGGCTCTGTTCCTGGTGGAGGGGTTCAGCTCCTGGTTCAGCTCCTGGTTCAGCTCCTGGTTCAGCGCCTGGTTCTGCTCCTGGTTCTGCTCCTGGTTCTGCTCCTGGTTCTGGATCAGCTCCTGGTACAGCTCTTGGTTCTGCTCCTGGTTCTGCTCCTGCTTCAGCTCCTGCTTCAGCTCCTGCTTCTGCATCAGCTCCTGGTTCTGGATCAGCTCCTGGTTCTGCTCCTGCTTCAGCTCCTGCTTCAGCTCCTGGTTCTGCTCCTGGTTCTGGATCAGCTCCTGGTACAGCTCTTGGTTCTGCTCCTGGTTCTGCTCCTGCTTCTGCTCCTGCATCAGCTCCTGGTTCTGGATCAGCTCCTGGTTCTGCTCCTGCTTCAGCTCCTGCTTCAGCTCCTGGTTCTGCTCCTGGTTCTGCTCCTGGTTCTGCTCCTGGTTCTGCTGCTCCATTCTGGTTCTCCGACTGATGGACTCTGCAACAGTCAGCACATACGATAAAATCCAGCTGTGGCGTGCAGCGTGTTAAACCACACCCACTTTTCTTCTTCTCTTGATAACCTTTCTGCACAGTTTTTAACCATCCAGTCACATTCCATTAAACTCATTATTTTGGTTTTTATTTAAATCCCTGTTAACTTTAAGATGCTTCTTTAAAGACCCACTAAGGTCACAGTTCAAAATATTTGTAGCTTTTTGATCAAATTCAGAAAAAAAATGTAATGATATATTCTGTAAACTGACACCCACTGTGTGCAATATCCCATAAATCTCATCTGAGTCAGTGGAACACCATCAACTTAAAACATTTTACTACATTAAGACAATGATCCTGTTTGAGGAAAGGGTCCCAATATCATCCCAAAGACTGAGGTTCAGATTCTCTCCGTTTCTAAACCTGTTCTCATTTCCAGAACCTTTTCATCATGTGCTCAGTCCTTGTTGATTCGTGGATAAAAGAAAATATTGGATATGTAAAGGAAAGTGAATAATGAAGCTTTCATGAGACACTTCTGAAGAGGACAGCCAGACTGTCTTTTAATGGGCTTCTGAGTGTAAATCTGAGAAATCACACACTGATACTGAGGAGAACTGGATTTCTACTGCTCCTGTGATACTTTCCTGGATCACCCACAAGTCTTTATAATAATGCTATGACTCCTCTTCACACAACTTAAACTCTTAATGTAATTAAAGGATTTATATTGACCATAATTAAGTCATTTTAAGATCTAATCATGAAATATGGCATATTGTGTACGTTAAACACATCAAACACATCGCTGCACACTTCTATCCAAAAGCCAAATGATACTCAGATAAGTCTGGAAAGAACCATTCTACATTTGACATTGATCATCAAACTTTTTAAATCACAAAAGATTTCAGCAAAACTACAGAAAGAAGTTAAGAAAACTGCAGCTTTAGTGGAAAATGTGACAGGATGGTCAAAAACTGACCCAAAAGGTTAGAAAAGAGGAAGAAAAGAGCCCAGAAGTATGTTTCACACACAGCTAAAAGGATAAAGCTCCATCTTATTTGGCGGTTAACGGTAACGATCGTTAGCATTAGCATTAGCGGGATGTGCTAACTGTGAATAGCAGCTAGGTTATTTGAACTTTTTACTCTCTGCTGCATGTTCTGACTGCCCGTGTCCAGGAGCAGGAATCAAACCAATGACACAGAGCAATTTGAAGACATTTCTGCTAACGTCTAACCACTAAATTCATCCTTTTTCTGGACTCACCTGCTTGTAGCTTTCTGTTGCTATTTTCATAGGTATAGAATGGCTAGATGTCTCATCCGCGTTGCTGGGCAACGGAGTGGAACGTCTGCAGATGGCCGCCATCTTACCACTGACAACATTGTGTTGATGGTGAAACATTCAAACGTTCAAGACATAACTTGCTTAATTCTCAAATGTTTAGGTTATTATGAACATCAAAGTAGTAAGCTAATTATCACACTGCAGACAAAGTCCATATATTTTTTTTTAATAAAAAGTAAATATTTCATGTTTATTTGCCCCATGACTCAACTTTATTTATCCCTTGGGATGACTCCCTCAGGGAAATTCAAGTCCCCAGAAGCTCCAAACACACACATATGATCTCTGTAAATCTAAATTACAGTATAATATAGAATAATTAATATAATATATAATTAAAAATATAATTAATATAGACTAATCTAAAACAAAGTGTAAAAAAGAATATAGGCTATGCATGATATACAAAGTAAAGAGAGTTAAATAAAATAAGTTATAGCACTATGTTTGAGTTATTGCCCAAATTGCACTACACTTGTGTTAATTACACATTGTATGCACATAGTCTGACCATAAATTGATAACCCAGATAGCAAGCTGACATTGAAATGATATTGTTTTTCCATCTGAATCATCAGAATGGTTGACATTAAAATCTTGATGCAAAATAAATATTGAATCACTATTGGCAAACTGATGAAAACCCGACACAACATAATGTTGACCTCAGTGATATTGAAACAACATTGATACATAGTCATCCTTAGTATGATTGATGCATCATTGATATTTGGTTTACTGGGTGATAATGGTAATGTTGAAAAGTCATTGATTTTGAGTTGATCGGGAAATCAGGAAATGTCGAAAAGCCATCGACTTATAGTTGACCGGGAAAGATGATCGAAAAGTCATGGATTTATAGTTGACCGGGAGACCATCATGTGGTAGACCGGCGGTACTGCACCCCATCCCATTTATTTCGGAATCAATTTCAGGTAAGAAAGCACTTTGATTTAATCTTTTGAATGCTGAACTGCACTACACAGTTAAATGTATAGTTTACATGGTGCATAGGCTAGATACTATCATAGCATTCTGTTATAAATCAAGCAGAATTCCTCCGATCAACAACACTGCAAGTTGTCAAAAGCAAGTTAACTGCAGGCTTCATAAACACCCTGACGAAATAGTCAGTTAGCTAGCAATGCTTTATTCACCGGTTTATTTCCCAGCAAGGGGTGTTACAGTATATCTGCATATCCTTGCCCTACCTTTAGCTAGGATCAGCGATCAAAGAGGCAAGGTGTCTAAAAAAACGATTGAATAGGCTACACAACTATCAGAAGATTGACGTGAATTCAACGTTGTCTGGATGAATAAGTTAGCGTGCGCTAGCAACACGTCAGCTTGCGTGATGCCTGGATAGTGGCTGTCACTATCTTCTTGTCGTTTTTTTTATTAATTAGTGGTTTTAAATTGCTGTTTACTGACACTGTGATTTACTTTTTCTCTTTTTTCAGATCATTAATCCACATCGTCAAGTAAGCAAGTCCTCAGTTTAATAAGCTTCATCTTAAAATATGGATAGGATATTCTATGTCTATGTTTGAGGGAAAGATAGCTACCACACACACATAATGTTTCTGTCTACATGGCCTATATGCTTATATCCTTCACAGGCAGAAGTCTGCTATGCTAAACTGAAATGTATTTTTTGCTTTTTTTTTTTTTTATTTTAGATGCCCTGACTCAACGACTGAGTACAGTGAACCCTCGTTTTTCGCGGGGGTTACGTTCCAAAAAGAACCCGTGATAGGCGAAATCCGTGAAGTAGAAACCTTTTTTTTTTTACAATTTTTATACAATGAAATACTGCATAATGCATTGAAACAAAATAACAAAACCTTTTTACAGGCCCAAGCATTTGTTTAACAAATAAAAGTACTGTATAAACGTAGCCATATAACTATAATGTAGCCTACTGTAAAATAATAATTTTCATCATCAATACGAACTGAAGGCTTCAAATTGCGGAGATCAGCGCCGCCTCACCGCAACCCGAGTCATTGGATTAGAACGGGAGAAAATGAAAAATGATTTTGAAAAAAAATACAAAGTACAGTGGGACAAATAGTGTCTCACGTGTATTTCACTGCTCTTCTGACTGAGCCGCTGCATCCTGACCCCGCTCTGTAGCGTTTTTTTGTTCTAAAGCCCGTGGTGCAGGTGTGTTTTTTCGAGAGAAGGACATCGTTATCAGTAGTTGTTGTCGCTCTTTTTTCTTCAGGGCAAAAAGATTTATATATACCGACATGCCACCATCGATTATGTTTGAGAACTGTAATGAACGTGTACGTGTACATATTAAACCGCAACGTTATTGACACACAGGTAGAGAAGAAGCGAGAGACTGTTTAGCCAATCAGAATGCAGAACACAATGCACGATGCAAATCCGTGAAGCAGCGAGACCGTGAAAGATGAACCGCGTTATAGCGAGGGTTCACTGTACTCCAAATACATGAATTCGCACAAGCTGTGCACAAGTGGCTGCGCTACGCTCCAGACCGGGCGGGGGGGTCTGGACGACGGCCACTGCAGGAGAAAGCCTTGCGCATTAAAAGAAAAATGCAATAAAAACAATTGTTTGAGTGTTTAAAAAAATGGATGGGGTGTTAGTTGTGCTAGGCGATATAGCCTACAGGCTTAGTCTGCTGTAGTTTCTATATTTTGCTCATAGCCCATCCAGGCTGTAGATAGCAGGATTAATAATAATAAATTTGTTTTATATAGCGCCTTTCATGGTACTCAAGGTCGCTTTACAAGATATTAATGTTAATAGTCTAATAATAATGTTTTTAATATATTAAGTTAGACCTTTTTAGATTAAACCTGTGGTATAGGCATAGGTTACTAAAATACCATTGAAGTTTCGTTGATGTGCTGGGATTTCAACATTGTTTCAATATCCATTGTAATCGAAATATCATTGAAATCTTGTTGATCTCTAGGTATGATTTCAATGTTGTTTCAATGATAATGGAGGGTGCAAAATGTTGTTGAATCAACATCAGAGTTCGACGTTGATTCAATGGCTTTAACGTTGACAGCGGGATGTTGATTTAACATCGTTTCAATGACTATTTGCTATCTGGGTAGTCTTCTGAGGAGGAAGTCTACAACTCACTGAATAATAAGCACTTGCAGAGATGTTTCCAGGTTCAACAAAAGGTTTGAATTCATTTGCATAAACAGAAATATTCTCCGTGGTTGACTTAAAAAAATGACGGAATAAAGACTTAATTTAGTAGTTGACAAAACTGTGTCACTCCTTCAACACAAAAGGCAGACAAAGGAAAATCAGCTGTCCTCTCTATCCTATCATGGAGGATGGCCTGACTGGGGGGAGGGGGGGGGGGAGAGAGCGAGAGCATCCTGGAGGGGACACTAGTTGTAAAAGATTTTTTTAATACATAAAGATGCTTATATTATAAGACTGAAACATCCTTGAATAGCAGACCACTGTAAAAACATACATATAATATTGTGATTATGTCAGTGGGTCAACAATTTTGTAAAGGCAACTTTACATTTCTTTTAAAATGTTCAAAAAATCTAATATAAACATAAAGAGCAACCTGAAAACAAGACATAGCATGTTACCTGGATGGAAAACCAGGTGTCTCTATAGCCTGAAGGAAGAAATCTTGGGTTGTTGATGCCTTATTGTCAGAGATGTATAGTAACGAAGTAGAACTACTTCACTACTCTACTTAAGTACTAAAATGCTGTATCTGTACTCTACTGGAGTATTATTTTTTTCTCCTACTTCCACTTTTACTTCAGTACATATTTTCAATGAGTTTAGTACTTTTACTCCGATACATTTTTTATGTGCTGCATCGTTACTCGTTATTATAAACACACACACACACACACACACACACACACACACACACACACACATAAAAACGTACACACATTCATGCACAAACACACCCACACGCATACAAACACGCAAACATACATATAAAAACACACACAGAGAGACACACAAGCATGCACACAGTTTAAGAAGGGGAAAAGTTGTAGAGAAAAAAAAGCACAAGCAGGAAAGAGAGGGGAGGGATGCTTTAAATGGAGAGGGGACATGCTTGATCTGTTTGTTCACAAAGAGTTAAGCCTAGTGTTTCAAGGTGCTCTTGTACACTCTGCTGTACTGCTCTTACAGCCAAACATTTTGAATAATATAAACAATTTGATTTTCAAACTTTCGACTGATTTCTTTAATAACTACACAATACTTTTACTTTCAGTACTTGAGAAGTAATTTTAAAAATAAACTACTTGCAATACTTAAATACAAAACATGTTTAATACTTTAGTACTTCCACTTAAGTACGGTTTTTAAAGAGCACTTCTACTTCTACTCAAGTCACTTTTTTGATAGAGTACTTGTACTTCTACTCAAGTCTGAATCACTAGTACTTTATACATGTATGCTCATTGTTATTGGCAGCATGTAGGTACATGATCTTTGTGAGGATTTGGAAAACATAAACACCACAGAAATACATTATTAAACATTAATTGCAATAATATAAAAACAATAAATGAATGAAATGTTGGGAAGCTGGGAATGACGTCACAGCCGAGTTATCAGCGTTCCAGTTACCGCGTCCACCAAAGCTATTCTTGCGCTCGCCTTGTCCGAATATAAACAACTTGTGATCTACCAGGCTAATGTTAGCACGGCCTGCTTTGTAGTTTGCGTGTACCCGACTCCCGAGTACAACTTGAACGCACCATGAGCAGAGGGAGTGAAACGGGGAGGGACGTGGGGACCAGTGACGCGCGGGTTGACGAAAAAACATCCCGCAACCGACCGCTTTTTCCACTAACCCGCCCGTTAACTCAGACCGCAAGAAATATTTATGAAAAAATGTTGACCCGACCCGCTTCCCGTCCCGCTTTTAAAAAAAGTGGCCAATGGTCTTAATGAACATCCTAGTGTCATTGGCAACGCACAATGGACCTCATATAGCCTACCTGCATTCATTTTTAAGGTGTTAAAATTGTAAGATGGCATTGCTTGTAAGTTTATGTTGACAAACTTTCCCTGCTTCAGCATTCAAGTTAAATTAGCACTCAGCATCTAAAAAAATGCAATAGAGGTAGCCTTCCCACAACAATTGGCTATAGGCAACTTCACAGGAGGTGCACATGACAAAGCCTGCACTTTGCTCATCATCTTTGATGATCTCGGCGAATGAGTCCCAAACCTTACTTTTTCTGCGTGTGTGTTTGCGGAGCTTCCACTCTCCCAACTTGACCTTCTCTCTTGCCGTCTCCATACCTACTGTACTTCTGACCACGTACGTCATCTCTGCGGAAGTTATTCAGCCGATAAAGTGTATTTATTTAATAGAACATTGTGTCTACTGTTTGAATTACAAACGTTTACCACGTTACCACGTTATTTTTTAATGTTTATCTCAAACGACAAAACGACCCGACCGATTGCAACCCGAAAATCATTAAAAATATTTTTTTATGACCCGCAACTGCGGGTGACCGCGGATGCCTGCAGGCGCCCGCTGGCTTTGGGTCAGCCCGCGCATCACTGGTGGGGACGGATGACAGGCAGGAAGCTCGGCAAATCATTTTATTCGGTCCGAATAAAATGATTGGTCGGACTTCTATCAGAAATATATGAGAATTGAATATTGACGAGTTTCAACATATGGTGGATTGCTTTTACATTTTAGTGTGCCATAAGCTTATTAGGAGCATTTTAAGATTACAAAAGAAAAGTGTAAAAATGCCAGAAAGGTAAGTGTAGCTTTAAGGAAATTACATTGAATATTATATCACACACTTTAATCTCCATGGGGACACTGACCTTTCTTGAAAAGCCATCTATTCCACCAAACATTACCACACCATATCTTCAAAATAAAAATGTATCAATTGTTTAATGCAGCTACTGTACATCGTGGTCCATTACACCAGTAGAATCCAGAAATCTGGAGAATGTATGCCATAGACCATTTTTTAAATCCATCCATTATCTATACCGCTGAATCCGTCGATCGGGTCGCGGGGGGGCTGGAACCTATCCAAGCAGTCAATGGGCGAGAGGCAGGGGACACCCTGGACAGGCCGCCAGTCAATTTTGAAATCGATATGTAAATATATAATGTCCATGTGATGTCCTTTGCTGTCAACTTACCTGATCAACTTGTGGTTGGTATCTATATGTACGAGCGACAGAGGACCTGCGACATTGTAGGTCCTTCTCACAACACATCCGAGGCTTGTCATTCTCTGTAGTATTCCTAGACTATCAACCCGGTGCATCGAATCCCACACTCTTGTCCACTCTGTGGCCTAAAGCCCTCAGACGGCCTTTTACCATTCTGTGACCTATAGGAAGATAAGTGAAAACAATTGTTATTTAAGATCTATTGATTGATAATTATGTGAACAAACAATTAAGCCATTTAACTTTTTCTCAGGTTAGGGTTTTCTCAGGTATACATGCTATGATGACCATTGTTATGATAATGTCCAGGACTTTCTACTAAGGCACAGACTAGCCAGCCATATTAAATAAGTAGCCAGCTGGGGCGCGGCTGTTGGGGTTAGGTTACGTCATAGCCATGATCATGTACACTGATGAAATGAATGAAAATACACTCTCACGTGTCGCAGGTGGTGCTAATTGAACGCTTGAAGAAAAGACTGGATTACCGGTAGGACAACGTTGGGCTAAACGATGCGATGCGGTTAGGCTTTCTTTTGGCATCTGTCTTTTGCATACGCACTGATTACACTGAAATTTTGCAGTGGATAGCCTGAGTAACTGGCATGCCGGGGGCCGCGGATGAGTTTTTCTTACTTGTGAGCAATGAAGTCGGCGGTGATCAGAGTAATTTGTGGTTATTATCAGTATAAGCAGAGCGAATCACAACTTTAATGGAGTGCGGTTCAGTTTGGCAGTATTGTTAGTCTGTTAGAAAAACATTTAATTTTATTAAAATCGAAAACTAATATTTATAGCCTATAGGCAATAAAAATAAGTCATTAAAGTAGCCGGCTAGACTTAATTGTGTTTCCTATATGGCCGCCAGCTGGCGCTTGTGGAAAACCCTGTCATTTCAAAAGTTACTATTATGGCACACATTTTTTTTTAATGCTATGGACAAGTGCATGATCATGATGATTCAAAGAAAATCTTTCTGTAAAAAGCACCAACCCAAATTCGGGGAGTCTTGCTTGATGGCAGAGACCAAGCTGTCAAGTTCATCATCTGTCATTTTACTGTAGCCTTCCCTTTTTGAGAGGCCCCACTGTCGCATTCTGCGTTTGATTGTGCTCACTGATACACCCAGCAGTTTGGAAATACAGGGGATAGACAGGTCGATTTCAATCAAATGCTGGAGGTGGTCTTTGGAAATAACCAACTTTGGACACCCCCTTTCTCCAGCAGTCCTGTCCACTACAACTGCTTTTCTTCTCCCATCTAATTCAGTGCTGATGAGGGTGTGCAGCTGAAGAAGACCTTCAAATACCTAAAAGAAAGAAGGAAGAACATTTTCATTAGTCACTGCAGTCAGTGGACCTTATTTATCAAAGTGGTGTAACATTAAATCCAAGAATACAATAGTTTTTTTTTTATCTTTGGCATTTAACTTATGTCTGTGGACTGATTGGAACATGTGAACAAGATACATAAATGTCTGAATTGGCTGTAAATATTAGACCAACCTGGGGGCTTTCCATGACTATTGCAGGTTTTATCAAAACCTAGGAACCCTGCAGAATAACCAAGCCACATCGCACAAACACCATTTAACTTACCTCCTGTGTGAAGTCTACGTGAGCAGAGAGTGACATAATCAGAGTCATTTCACTCATGCATATGAACTCGAGATAGTCCAGGTCCAAGGGCAGTCGCTGCAATGCCTGCTCCAACCTGGACTGCAGTCGGTCCAGAATATGCCTGCCCAGAATATGCCTGCCCACCATCACGTCCTGCCAAAGAGGAATTGAAGAGGTTATCATTTATACCTCCCCCCATAAGCAAGTGTATAATACATTCTGTGCAATTTATGAACTCCAAAAATATACAGATGTAGCCTATCTATCATAAAATCTAAACATTAGCAACACCAAATAGACTCCTGTGGGAGTATCCATCACAAAAGGTACGCTGCCTGTCAGGTAGGGATATAACGGTTGTAGCATTATTGGGCATTTATATATGAATCAAATATAAGGATTTATAAGACGTTCTCACTGTCTCAAATAAACCTTAAACCTCGAATTTAGGGCACCACCTCGCTGATATTTAACTTGCTTTAAGTTACAGTTCAGGGAGGACGACTGTTAAAATCTTACGATCCTTGTATGTTAAATTAATAATCAATTTAATAATCAATTAATAATCAATTAATAATCAGTCTCATATCTCGCTACTTTCGTGAAAGTTCTCGTTTGGTTGGACAGACATTACGTAAAGGAAGCATACGACACAATCTGTGATTATAACATATATATAGATATATGAACTGTTTATTACAATGATATGATCTTAGACATGAACCTTTAAACAAACAGGAGATCCACTGAATATGGGTGATTATATAAAACACTTAGTGAATGGAAAATAAAATATGGGGAATGGAGAGATACTGGATGTATTCAAATAGGTTGGCTGACTATTTGACGCTAAATACTGACATTTCGGATTAATTTATCATTCTGTGAAAGCCTCGAGACATCCATCAAACCCACTTTAAGGTGAAAACGGGTCAGTCTTACTGTGCTGAAGTTCTGCTTAGTCAGCTCGGAACACGGCAGCGGCCACGCGGGGTCCGAGAAGATTTCTCTTCCGCTCTCTGGGCCTTCCTGGTTGTGGTGGCTGACTTTAGCGGACTTCTCAGTTGCTTCTTTTCACCGGGAAACGGGAACGATGGTGCCGAGGGCTGTGGTTAGATGATCGAATCCTCCGAGTGTCAGAGTTGGTCCGTTGCTTCTCTGATGAAGTGAACTTAAGTCCACGGAAGATTAATAAAAGGTTGCTTGAGTTGGCTTTCTTGGTAGGAAAACTTCATTCTGTTCTTATCTTTGTTCGGGTCTTTCTTTCTCGTCTCCGGGGTCTCACTGGGTTCTGGAGGGCTTCCTCCGGTCGTCCTCTGCATCACTCATCCTCTGTCTTTCCGCTCTCTCCTGAGATTATGGGAAACTCCCAAACTCTGGTGAGCTCTTCTTTTCTTCTCAAGTCATCTCCAAATCTCTCTGAGCAACTGTGATCTCTGTTCTGTTCTGAAACTCTGGGTTGAAACTCTTCTGGAACAAGAGAGTGTGTTTTTCGCGGGCTCTGGGTTTTGATTCTCGGAGGCGGGGCATGACGTAAGCTTACACTACTCTTTCAGCCAATGATATGCCTGAACTGTGGGGACGTCTGCCTGTGTGTCTTTGTGTAAGACGATCTTAGTCATCATTTTATGTGGGGATTTCTGGATGAGACAAAGAAATTGTATTTCTCCATTACTCTGTCTCATAGAACATTTGTCTCTGTGATTCTGAAAACACCACAACTTGTTAAGATATGCAGATTAAAGATATAACATAGACTTGCAATATAAAGACATCAAAATAACACACAACATAATAGAGACGATTTTGAGTTTCAAAATTCAGATGGATATCTATGAAATCGTGACATATGAATAGTGAACCACACAATGTTAATTTTCTGTGTTAACAATGGGGATACCAAACAAATACCAAATAGATACCAAAGGGACATCGTTAGAAGTTAATTGTTGCATATATCTTGTCCATTTTACTGAGTCCTCTGGGATTTAAATGTTCAACTAATCAACACTGCAGACCACTAGGGGGCAATGTGGTTCCATCAGGCAGGTTGGGCATTTTCCACCAAGATCAGTTCTTTGTCAATATTTAAGCCAGAATCGTACAAATTGTCTCTATATGCGTCTTGTGATCAAGCTGGAAACCTGAAAGAAATTGTATACGGTTATCAAACACATTTAATATAGTTTTAAGGTTCGACTAAAAGTGAGTCTTAGTGAAGTCTTCTCAGTTCGTGTGTAGCCATCTGGTCGGTCTTCTGGTGGAAAAAGGGTGTTAAAGTGTCAACTTCGATTTATGGTGAAGATAAGATAGTAAGTCTCCCACTTCTCCAACAGAAAGATTCTTTGTTCATTCGAGTTTTCCAATTTTTATGGCAAGTGTCTGTTGCTTATTTTTCACTCCCAAAAGCTCTTAAGGTTGTTGTAAATTAGGCAGTTTTCTGTTCTCTGGATCTGGTTTTTATCCACATACGTAAACATTCCCCCCATAGGAATGTTGGGGTATCTTCAGAGACTGAAGGCCTCTTAATCCACACGGCACTGTGACTGCTACACGGTCAAATCTTGTAAATATAACTCTGCAGAGTGATAAAAAGTCATTTTGAGACCAAAAAGAAATATCCTGTATCCAAATGTCTTTATAAGCCTTAATGTAAGCCAGATATAAATCACCATCTATCCAACAACGATAAACACATAAACACAGATAAAAAAAATAACATCATTTGATGATTATCGTCTCACATATATGAGCCACATACCAGTGTTTCTTCATTCCGGTCCTCGGGACCCACTGCCCTGCATGTTTTATGTTCCCTGCTCCAACACACCTCATTCAAATGAATGGCTCCTTATCAGGCCACTGCTGAGCTTGATGGCGAGCTGATCATTTGAATCAGGTGTGGTGAGTGGAGGAGAGAAACATCGAAACACTGAGCTACGCTTTTCAAATTGAACAGACTGTGCGCGCTCCCGCATACCGGAAATCAATTTCTGGCAGCAATCAACTTTTGGCACGGCACCTGTCATTTCACGTTAGGCCTATATGACCGTTTATATGACGACATTGAGAAACTTTTGCTACATCGTGATATTGCCGATATCTTTAATTAACTTACCTGAGCAGAAGCGTTTGACTCCATCCTGTTTTTCCTCCATCAGTACCAACGTGTGCCCACTGAGTGTCGTTGGCCGACAGAAATTGCTGCTCCTTGATTGGATGGTTGGTTGGTGCGTGGGTGGGCACCGGGTTGATTGGCAAGTCAGTAAGCAACGTGCTGACTGGCTATTCACTCAGGCGTCAAAACAAGGTCAAAATTCGTACTCGTAACTTGATTTTTGTAAACTTGTAACTTCAGGGTCGTACTTGAAGGTGGGAAATTTGTGTGTCCGTCGGATTTTGTTTTACACATGCACAAAATGTTTTTACAACTTCAAAACTTTGTTACACATACACAAACTATTTTTACAACTTCAAAACTTTGTTACACATGCACAAAATGTTTTTACAACTTCAAAACTTTGTTACACATACACAAACTATTTTTACAACTTCAAAACTTTGTTACACATACACAAACTATTTTTACAACTTCAAGACTTTGTTACACATGCACAAAATATTTTACATAGACACAAAATGTTTTTGCAACTTCAAAACTTCATTGTACAAGTACAAAATCTTTCTGACCCTTATTTGATCCCATAAGATGGCGGCCATCTGCGGACGTTCGACTCCGTTGCTACAAGCAGGTGAGTCCAGAAAAATAAAGAATAGGAGGGATTCAAACTTGACGTCACTTCCATATTTTCTAAGCGCGCGAACCTAAGTGGTGGGCAACCTGAGCTGGAGCCCATTGAAAACACTGTTTTGTCTGCCACTTTTTTGCCCAAAATGCCTCAGTTTTGTGGATGTAGCAATCGGTCTAACTGAGAGAAGGGAAAGGGTTACTATCGAGTACCTAAGGTAATCACCCATAGAGGTGAGAAATGGAAAAAACTCACAGAACAACGCTGCAAAAAGTGGATAGCTAACCTACGTTTACAGACTGGAGGGGCTGAATCTGAAAATGCTCATGTCTGCGGTGACCACTTCGGCAAAGGTATGTGCGAAATCTAACTGTTTTGTAGTAGTGCAGTAAAGTATTATGTTGTTAAATGCCAATCAACAGTAATGTAACACGGGCTACGTTTGGGCTTTGTTCTGAAGGCTGCCCCAGCGTGTTGTTAGCTACTGAGTCAGTGGACTGGGCTCCGACGGTCAAGCAGGGTTACCCAAACACAGACCTAAGACACCGTCATCGGTGTTTCATGCGATCTCTGAGAGTGGTTGATCTAAACAAAACAAATTTGTCACGTCATCACAATCTTCACGTTTCAGTAGTACAACAAAGCAAGGCTGCTCAATTTCTCCATTGATAAAATAATTTCACAACTATACAACATAAAAAAACATGTAGAATATAGCATATACTTTGTTGTCTACAGTAGTAGATCAACCCTCATCTTACTTTGAAGCTCCCAGCTCCCAGAAGTGACGACGACGCAGCTTTAGCAGCAGAGAAGCTATTAGGCTTGTGTTGATAATAATAAACTCCTGGACTATT